>NW_024870773.1:4117500-4617500 GCF_019054845.1 Dipodomys spectabilis
CTCAAGGCGAGTGCACTTGAGCCACAGCGCCACTTCTGGTTTTCTGGCAGTTTATTGGAGATAAGAGTCTCATGGAGGTTCCTGTCTGGGCTGGCTTTGAACCGTGATCCTCAGATCTCAGCCTCCTGAGTAGCTAGGATTACAGATGTGAACCACCAGTGCCCTTCCTTCCTTCCCTCCCTCCCTCCCTCCCTCCCTCCCTCCCTCCCTCCCTCCCTCCCTCCCTCCCTCTCTCCCTCCCTTCCTTCCTTCCTTCCTTCCTTCCTTCCTTCCTTCCTTCCTTCCTTCCTTCCTTCCTTCCTTCCTTCCTTCCTTCTTTCCTTCCTGTACTGGGGTTTGAACTCAGGGCCTGGGCATTGTCTTTTAGCATTCACTCAAGGTTGGTGCTCTATCACTTAAGCCATACCTCCATTTCTGGCTTTTTGGTAGTTAATTGGAGATAAGAGTCTCACTAATTTTTCTGTTTGGGTTGTCTTTGAACCTCACCTCTATCCTCAGATCTCAACCTCCTGAATAATTAGGATTATAAGCATGAGTCACTGGCACTCAGCAGAGCCTCTCTGTTTCTGTCTTTCCCCCTCACTTTTCTCCCCCTCTTCCCTTTTTCCCTCCTTCCTTCATCTTTATGTCTTTGATTCTATTTTCTCCTCCATTTTAGTCATTTCTATCTCCATCTTTCCACTTTCTTCCTCCCCCCAAAAGAGCCAGTCATACCACACACAGGATCTGAAAAACCTGGGGATTTTACTTCTGAAATTTGATTAGGTAATTGAATGAGAAAGTGATAAACAATCTATATCTGCAAAGGATTCCCTAGAAACTGGAGGTGCAGAGTATCCCAACAAGGCCACCCTGGCCCTTCTGTGCCATCTACCCTGGCCAGGCAAGCAGGCTTCTTAAGAGATTTGACACAGCTAGACATTGGTGGCTCATGCCTGTAATCCTAGCTCCTCAGGAAGCTGAGATATAAGGAATGTGGTTGAAAGCCAGCCTGAGCAGGGATATTCATGAGATTCTTATCTCCAACTAGCTCATATTCCCCTCCCCCCCCCCCCCCCCCCCCCTGCCCAGAAGTGGAGCTGGGGCTTAGTGGTAGAGCACTCACCTTGAGAAAACAAAAACAAAATAACTAGGGACAGCAGCACCCAGGCCCTGAGTTCAAGCCCCAGAATGAGTGGGGGCGGGGGGGGGGGGGGTGACAGGGAGGGGATGGTAGATGGACATGGATGGGAACCTAAGTCTAAAGAGCTCAAGGAAGGGAAATTGAAATATAGTTAAACGAGATGATAACAATTACAGTACTATGTGTTAAAACTTGGCGCAAGTAAAGAGTACCTTAAGGTGAAATTTATAGACTTGAATTCAGGTGGGAAAAGAAGAAAAACTGTGTGTGTACATCTTCAAGGGGGAGGGGGGGGAAAGGATTAAAAAATGAAATAAAAAATGAAGGCAAAGTTATCAAAGCCCAAGTTGCTTAAAAAGGACAATTTTTCACTTAATTTTTTTTTTTTTGTCTTTGTTTTGTGTGCCGGGGATGAAACCCAGGGCCCTGTGTTTGCTAAACAAGCACTTTACTACTGAACTCCATCCCAGGCCCAAATGACAATTTCTAGCTAAACAGATTAAGAAATAAAGAGAAGTTACAGACAATGTCAGGATGAATAAAATCTTTAGCTACTGGTACAGCAAAGACTGCATTTCAAGACAATATTATAATCAACTGGATGTTACTTAAAATCATAGGTGGAATGGAAAATTTCCTAGAAAAGTATAAACTTTAAAAGTAATAATAAATGCTTAAAGGAGCCTATAATCTTTAAAGAATTTAAAGCAGTAGTTAAAAATCTTCCCACAAAATAAACACCAGTCCCAGATATTTTTATAAGTAGTTTTACTATATATTTAAGGAACAGATAGTTCCAAGCTTGTATAGATTTTTTTTCTGAGAACACTACCCACTTGTAGGATGAGACATATAATCTTGAGTTCAAAAAGCAGATGGAGACGTTTAGACATTTAGAAGGAAGGAAAATCACAGACCTAGCTCTCACGAATCTGGAGACACAAATCCAAAAAGTTTGGGTGATCTAGAGCCAGCTACAGCCCAGCAGTGTGTATTTCTGGAATGGGTGATTGAACATTATAAAGTGTGTCATGGAATACATCTTAATAGTTTTAAGGAGCAAAATCTTGTGATTACAACTGATTTTCAGAAGAGTATTTGATGAACTTTATCAACCATTCATAGTAAAACTTTAGCCAACCAGGTTTAAAATAGAACTTGATTTACCTTAGCAAAAATCAGAATATTACAGAAAATTATAAAAAGCAGTCCTTTTATTTATTTATTTTGTCAGTCATGGGGTTGAGCTCTGGGCCTGGGCACAGTCCCTCAGCTCTTCAGTTCAAGACAAGCACTCTACCACTTGAACCACAGCACCACTTCTGGCTTTTTCTGTTTATCTGGTGCTGAGGAATCAAACCCAGGGCTTCATGCATGTGAGGCAAGCACTCTGCCACTGAGCCACCTTCCCAGCAAAGCAGTCCTTTAAAAATCCCAGCACTCAAGAGGTAAGAGGCAGGAGGTGACTGAATCTGAGGCTAGCATGGGCTACATAATGAGATCCTGCCTCAAACCAAGCAATAAGGACAACAAACAAGCAACAATAAAAATGCCCAGTGCAGTGGCTCACACCTATAATCCTAGCTACTCTGGAAGAACATGGTTTGAGGTCATCCTAGGCAAAAATTCTTGAGACCCTCATCTCAACCATTTAACACAATGTCGAAATATATGCCTGTTGTTCCAGCTGCATGGGAAGAAGCATAAATAACGTCAGAGTCCAGGTTGGCCTGGACATAAATTGAGACATTATTAGAAAAAATGGGACCCTCAGTCCTTCTACAGATACCAACGATAGCATGAAAGGTAAATAAATCATGGTCTGAGGTATTTTAACACCTAACTGGCAAAATCTTGATATTCTGATTCTCTCTATCTCTGTGTCTATCAGTGCTTACAAAGTAATAAGGAAAAGGTATATACTCCAACAGAAAAAAATAGGAAGTGTGAACAAGGAAGATAAAGAAAAGGACACAAATTAAGAGACAAATGAAGAGTGCTCAGCTGTGTTTGCTACCAGAAGAGTTCAGCAGTATCCCTGTACATCCTCCAGTTTGGCCTCAATGAACACAACTCCCAACACTAAGGGTTGGTGAGGAACCGTCAAACACTGCTGTTTATACAGGAGCCATTTTCCAAAACCATTTGTTGGGAATTAGGCTGAACAAACACCTGCATAATCTAAGCCAGGAGCTCTACTACTTACGACTTCCAAAATAACCGTTTCATGTGGTTTAGTCTACACACTAAAGAGAACTGCTTAACATGACTTACAGTGGCATTGCTGATGAGAGTTGTAAACAGCAAACAACCCAAAAAAGACAAAAAAAAAAAGAAAGAAAAAGCAAACACTCTATACTTAAATGTTCTCTAATGACATGATAATAAATACATTGGTATATACTAAGCAATGGAAGTGAAAATGAAAAGCTAGTATTCAACATAGATCAAGTAAAAACATATGATATAATAATAATAATGCAAAAGTGAGAACACAGAACTAGTAGCTCACGTCTATAATGCTAGGCTGAGATCTAAAGTTTGAGGTTTAAAGCCAGACTGGGCAGAAAAGTCTGTAAGAATCCATCTTCAATAAATCAGCAAAAAGCAGGGCTGAAGGCATGGCTCATATGGTAGAGTGCCCATCTGAGATGACAAAAAAACTAAATCACAGAAGAATTTCCATATGATTACAAGTAGGAAAAATACTAAGGATATTAGAGATGTAGGACTTGATTAGCATGTATGACAGTAATTCTTTGTGTGTGTGTGTGTGTGTGTGTGTGTATGTGTGTGTGTGTGTATGGTCATATAAGGAAAATTGAGATGATTTTTATGTAATTCAGCCATCACCTCCTAGGAGAAAGGAGGGGAATGTGTGTGGGTGGAGGTATGGTTATGGCTTCAGGACAATCAGATCTGTTATAGACAAGAAATAGAAAGGATATGCACAGTTCCTAGGCCTGTAGGAGGTGTTATGTAAATGAGCTAATGAGTAATAGAATGGGCTTCAGATACCAGAATGGTAACAATGGTTATATCTCCTTCCATGGGAAGATTAGAAATGACAGTAATTTTCTTTTTTTCTTGCACACCTGTATTTCTTAAAATTTTAAATTGAGTTGGCATATTCCAGTTGTAACAAAAGGAATACACATAATTAGAATTTTTAGAAGACTAGGACCAATAGAGGGCCATCTAAGTTGAAGTTGACTTTAAGATCCACTTTTTCCTGATCTCCTTCTCCCTTCTTTTCCTCCTCCCCCAACACCTTTCCTCATTCTTCCTTCTCTCCTTTTCTTCTTGAGATTGTCTCAAGAAGCCCTTAAACTTGACATTCTCCCGCTTTAGCCTCCCAAGTACTGGTTTCTCTAGTCTTCTTCAGTATTTATTTGTTCAGTCCTAGAGGTTTGAAACATCTTATAAGAAATTATTATGTGTTCATATCTACACCATGAAAGGGCTCACTTCTTGAAGGCTGGCATTTAAGCAATATTTTATTGCGTGGTCCATGGATTGTCTTTGTGTTTGTGGAGGCTGTTGACCTTTGTGTTTGTTGAAGCTGGATACAAGCTCAGTCAGGATCCAGTTCTAGATTTCTATCCAAAGACTGAGAATGACCTAGGATTGAGAGTTCCAAGACTCCCCATCTATAGGTCTCAGCTAGCAATTGGGTACCACTCTGTATCCATTAATAATTTTGTGTTAAGGTTCACAACTTTCTTAATCTAGCTTTATAACAACCTGGGTATATAACTTCAGATCTGATTTCTATGAATGTGGTTATTGTTGTTTGCACAACTATTTATGACCAGACTTGAAGAATCCTTCCATTCTTGTTGAGACTTGTGTTATTAGAAACAGTCCTCTACAGTTGAAGACATGGAACCAAAACTATTAAGCCAATCTCTGTGTGTGTCAAGGGCAATCTTGTCCTTCCCTAAGGTATCCTGTGCACACCCTTGGGTGCTGCTTTCCTTCTGGATTTGTGTGTGTGTGTGTGTGTGTGGTTTTGAGGCAAGACCAAGTATTTCCATACCACCCACAGGTTTCATACTGGTTTGTTTTATTATAATTTGAATTCTCCAGTAATTTACTTCTCAGAAGAGAAGGAAAAGCAAAGAAACTTGGTGATATTTAAGATTGTAGCTTGTCTTAAGTGATAGGAATTTAAGAACCTGAAAGGCCATCATTGTTGCCTGGTTTGCTAAATTATACTGAAAGTTGGAGAACTATCAAAAGCTTCCGTCTTGAAAGAGTTGCACTTGGACTAAAAATATCCCAGAAAACTTGCCTGGCCTTTGAAGTTCTCAATATATCCTACTTGGCTTTTAGAACGGATCCCTAACCTGGAAGCCAAACTAGAGTGAATGCTTAGAACCCAGTGATAAATTTAAATTGGTGCCTACCCAGCCCCTTTGGGAAGACACAGGGTTTTCTTCCATTTGCATAGGCATGGAATTATTTTGGATATTAAGGAAAGAGAACTGCTTTGGGGAAAGCACAAGTTGAAATTTTAAAAACTTAAAAATTGTCGTATAGGAAATGCTAAAAACAGCCAAATCCCAGCTGTAACGCACCATTGGCTGTTGTACTCAACAACTTGGTTTGCTGAGCAACAGGAAGATGAACTTGGGAGCCTCACACACAGGAAACTGGTGGTCCATGATGGTGATTTGCTGGGTGAAAACTGAATGTGGGCAGGGGAGATCTGCCATGGGGGCTGACTTAATGGACGTCACATTTAACAGATTATCTGAGCCCAAGTCAAACATGGTGCAGTAGAGTTCCTTGCAGGATCAGTCTCCCATTTCTGCAGCTCTGTGGGGAGTATAATTAAAGCCAGTCCATTAAACTACTGTTCAGAGGCAGGCTGGAAGACATTTAACCAGGAAGCTATGGAAATGAGAAGACTGGTAATATGTAATATGGAAATCCACAGTGAATTATCTTTAGACATCCAAAGGACTGATCTTTAGAAATGAGTGAATGAAGGTAGGAATTGAAGGTGTGGCTCAAGTGATTGAGTACCAGCCTTGAGCAAAAATGCTAAGCAAGAGTGTATGACCCTGAGTTCAAGCCCCAGTGTGCAACACACACACACACACACACACACACACACACACACAGAATGTATGTCTCTACTTGTAAGGGATGTATGCACCAAGCAGCCAGAAATGCCATAGTTCACTTTCTTCTTCTATACCAGGGCCCAGCTCTTACTCCTAGGGAACCATTGATGGCCCATCTACAAGGTAGGACCCCAGGTTTTGCCTGTAGGCAGATCTCACAGCCACATCTGGCTTTGCTTTGCCATATTGTTTGTTATCCCCATCCTACCCCACCCCCCTTTTCCCTGCTACATTTGTTTTCTTTTTATTAAATTTCCCGTCTGGGTCCTTGCGTCTGCATTTCTAATGTCAACAACTGCTTTTATCACAGATAATAACTTCCTTTTACAAAAAGCCTGTATCATCCTACATGCATTTCAAATTACATTTTATGAACAAACACTGAAATGCAGTATTTGGCAGTACGTACAACTGCACATATTTAGAGTAATCTGAATCTAAATTGTGAGAACCAAGAGCCAAGTTGGTTACAGTTTGCTTAATAGTGTATTTCTTGAGAGTGTTGTTACTTCTTACCAGAACTTAATTAAGTTCACATTGGGATGTTTATGAAATAAATTATGTGGTAGGCCCAAACATGCTGTAAAAACAATTATCAAAACACCAACAATTCTTTCTAGCTCCAGAGTTTTCACAACTAAGGACTTTAAAAATGTTCTCAAATTGGTTGTTTGTCAACAGACAGGCTGGAATAAAATTATGAAAAATAACTGAAAAAGACAAGGGAACTCTGAACTCTGCAGTCTTTGAGGCACAGTACACAGTAAGTGGTAAAATTTCTCTTTTCGTAAGTGTGTGTGTGTGTGTGTGTGTGTGTGAGTGTGAATACTGGGATTTAAATTCTTGGTCTTACATTCTCCTTAGGTTTTTCACTCAAGGCTGGTGTTCTCAGTTGAGCCATATCCAGCTTTTTTGGTGGTTGATTGGAGATCAGAGTGTCACAGACTTTCTTGCCTAGGCTGACTTAGAATCATCTGGTGCCTGGCTAAGTTTCTTTTCTTTTCATATTGTCCTTTTATGATAGAAGTAGGAATACTGGGGAGGGTCCAATGTCAGCCTCCAGGTTCTGTGGCTGACTTGGTGTGTTATTCAAATCTGGCTGATGTCTTTCTACCCCCAGAATAGATACAATGGATACAAGAGGACAATTAGAAAAGCACTGATTGGGGCTGAGAAGGTGGCTCAGTGGTAGAGAGCTTGCCTT
Source organism: Dipodomys spectabilis (assembly GCF_019054845.1). Taxonomy (NCBI): domain Eukaryota; kingdom Metazoa; phylum Chordata; class Mammalia; order Rodentia; family Heteromyidae; genus Dipodomys; species Dipodomys spectabilis. The sequence continues at coordinate 4,124,960 of NW_024870773.1, forward strand.
GCATGCATGAGGCCCTGGGTTCGATTCCTCAGCACCACATAAACAGAAAAAAAAAAAAGCCAGAAGTGGTGCTATGGCTCAAGTGCTAGCGTGCTAGCCTTGAGCTGAAGAGCTGAGGGACAGCGCCCAGGCCCAGAGTTCAGGCCTCATGACCGGACCCCCCCACCAAAAAAAAAAAAAGAAAAGAAAAAAAAAGAAAAGCACTGATCAAAGTGAGATTAAAATTCTATATATTATATTTAATATAGTGAATAAGATTTTGTAGCCATGTGCAATTGTCTGTATCCCACACTCAAAAAAAGTCCCTCCGCAAACTGGACTATTATAATTGAAAACTTAAATACGTTTTTGATGTTTCTACTTTTAGAGATGAATAGAATGATGAACAGATAGCAAAAGTTTGTAGGCCACAAAATTAGTATGGCAGTGGATTTAGCAGAATTTGTTACTCATGTTAATCTTAGATTGATAGAATAATGGTTCAGGTATGTACTTCTGCTTTCATTGTTGTCTTGTTGGCGTGTAAGTCATGGAAAAATTGTCTAGACAACATGCCCCTAGACTGACCAGCAGCCTCAGTATCAATTCTAGTTTAGATGGAATGGTAGTAGGATTATGCTGAGGAAATGAGAGTTTACCTTTCAAGGGTATCAAGTTATCACTTAGGTTCTCAAAGATGTCTGAAGGGGGTTAGGGTTTGATTTTGAAGTCCCAGAAACAGGAACTGGTTGCATCATCCAGTAATATATTATTATCTGACCACCCTATATCTCAGCACCTACTCAGAACACAAGAGCTGGAGTCTTAATTTCTCTGGTTGATTTTCTGGATAGAGCTTTACATGCAATCTGGTGGCTATTTGCATGGCAGTTGTTCTCTGTTTTCTTTGTTTCTAGGCTGTAAGAGCTACAGTAGAATTCGGATGGATGTTAATTCAGGTAGAGCTCAGTACTTTCAATATGTTCTATGTAAATTCTTTTCCCTTCTCTCCTCCCCCTTCCCTGCCTTCCTCCCCTCCCTCATTTTCCTTCCTTCCTTCCTTCCTTCCTTCCTTCCTTCCTTCCTTCCTTCCTTCCTTCCTTCCTTCCTTCCTTCCTTCCTTCCTTCCTTCCTTTCTTCCCAGTCCTAGGGCTTGAACTCAGGGCCTGAGCAATGTCCCTGAGCTACCATTTTTGCTCAAGGCTAGTACTCTACCATTCAAGCCACAACTTCATTTCCAACTTTTTGGTGGATTATTGGAGATAAGTGTCTCATGAACTTTCCTGCCTGGGATGGCTTCAAACTACAATCCTCAGATCTCATCCTCCTGAGTAGCTAGGATTATAAGCATGAGCCATTGGTACCCAGCATGAAAGGTATATTCTCATCTTTGTTTAGGGTTTTTGCACATTCTACAAAATAATTTAAAGAATAAATAATCTTGAATAATCATTCCATAAAGAATTGGATGCCTTAAGGAAATTCAAAAGAAGAAAAGATGCAGTCCACTCCAGGTTATTTGCTACTCATTGAGAAAAGACAGAATGAGAATGTAAAGAAGTGTACAAAAACATATAAGTTGGAAAATACAGTGTATACATTCACTAGCTGGGCTCTGAGTTGGAAAATGCAATCGCTAATATGGATTGTGGGAGGAATTAGATTGAAGCAGAATTTGTAGCTTGTACATGGAGACAAAATACTAAAAGGATGACATTGAATTAAGCTTAGACATTTAGATATTGTCCATGGGATAATTTAATTGTTTCACCAAAGTGTCATTCTGATCATTTGAACTCTACTTTGGTACTCTGGATTCTTCAGATTTAACAGAGAAAGTAGTGTGTTCTAGTTTCTAAGTATGTTGTTTCCAAAGTGACTAAAATCTCTTGCCAAGAGGAAGCCAACTTCTTTCTCAAGGAATTGTAGGGAACACTGAACTGTCAACAAAAGGATGGATAAAGGACATACGCAGGACTGGGAAGGCGGCTCAGTGGTAGAGTGCTTGCCTTGCATGCATGAAGCCTGGGGTTCAGTTCCTCAGTACCACATAAAACAGATGCCAGAAGTGGTACTTTGACTCAAGTGGTAGAGTGCTAACCTTCAGCAAAAGAAGCTCAGAGGCAGTGCCCAGGCCCTGAGTTCAAGCCCCAGAACTGCCCCCCCCCCAAAAAAAAGAGCATGTGGAACGGAGTATTATTCAGCCCAAAGAAGAACAAAATTATGACATTTACAAGAAAATGGATGAAATTGGACATCATCATGTTCAGCAATATGACTCAGACAAATATCATGTCTTCTCATATGCAGAAACTAGATCTAAAGGAAAAAAAGACGTGAACATAGATGGGAGATTATTTGGGGATAGAGGGAGCTAGCAGGAGGTGGAAGGGGAAAATGAGGGAGGAGAATCAAATAGGATCCAAGTACACTGCCAGGATATAAGAAATAATCATAATGAAATTGAATTTTTAAAAGAATTGCAAGAAAGGAGATGGAGGAAAAGAAGGAGTAGGAAGGGTAAACATTATTAACACATATTACATGCATGCATGCATGGAAATATTACAGTCAACTGTGTCACACTGTATAATGATTAATTATAACAACCTGTTAATTATTATCTTTATTGGCACATGCTTGTGCTAATAAAAGAGTGAAATTCCCTGCCGTTTCCATGCCTGCCTGTAACATACTTTGTGCAAATTCACTCCCTCCCTCTTTCTTATCCCAACTTGCTCCTCTCTTCTACAGTTCGGATGAGTTTCCTTATTCTATCTTTATATTGTGCTTCAATCGTAGTGCTGTGACCTTAATATTTAAATAAAGAAGTAGTACCAAAATAAAATAAAACAAAAGTGTGAAAATTAAGTGAAATTTTCTTTCTTCACGAACATTGTAATCTATGTGAGACCTTAAAACACTCCAAACGCACAAAGGAAATTAAGTTCCAGAGTAAGCGAGTAGCTAAGTATCTACCCAAGCGGATCTATGGTGGTGTGACACAAGACCACATTTGGCACCAAATCCCTTTATTTTGGTTGTTGCAATTGTGAGACTTGAACTAAGGGCCTGGGTGCTGTCTCTGAACTGCTTTTTGCTCAGGGCTAGCACTTTACCATATTGAGCCACACAGCTCCACTTCTGCTTCTTGGTAGTTAATTGGAGATATGTGTCTCGCAGACTTTCCTGCCCGGGCTGGCTTTGAACTGCCATCCTCAGATCTCAGCCTCCTGAGTAGCTAGGATTACAGACATAAGCTACTGGTGCCTGGCTTATAATCCATGAATCAAAATTAGAAGGGAAATTGGGGTCGCAGGAGGGAACCAGCGTTCATTCACACACCAGGCTCTTTGCTGAGATAGAAAGTGCTGAGATAAATGAGACTGCATGTGACTAAGGTCAATGGACACTTCGGCTAGAGGCTTCATTAGTTTAGAAAACAGGTCATCAATTGTGAGTTTGTCAATTCTCTTCATGTTCACCTGTGACTCACAGAGAGCATTTCCTATGGTAGCGAGGCCATTTAGTGAGCGTTTGAAGTCCTATCGTGGAAGTTGAGCTATTCTGGGAAAGCAGGTAGGACAGGGACAAGTTGCTCATTTTCTGTGCTAATCGCAGCACTCAGGAGGCTGAGGTAAGATGATGGAAAGTTCAAGACCAGGCTAGGTTACACAAATGAGTTCCAGGCCCACCTGGGCTAGGACCATATCACTAGACCTTGACAAAGCAAAGGGCAAAAGAAAAGCAGAAACCAAACTGTTGTTCTTGATGGGTGAGAAGGAAAACCACCCATGCAGGCAGAGGGATAAAGTGAGTGAAAAGACAGGTCTGGAAATTTCTCTGTTGTCCCTGACCTCACCTGTTGGGCCAACACGTGGATTAAATTTGCTCTTCTGTATGAAGGAAAAACAACAACAACAAAATGCACAAAGGATGTGAAACAGTGGAGAAGATAAAAACGGAAAGGCCGGGAGAGGAAGCCCAATTCTGTCTGATCTCTCACTGAGCTGCTGTGGTCCCAGGGAGCCTCGTTTAATTACAGAGGCAGAAACAGTTGTTGCCAAAATAAATGGAAGGGGGTACGTCCACAGCCTTTCCATTAGGGCTGCATTTATCTGGAAGAAGACTACTCAGGGGAATGTGGAAGAACTTTCTGCTGGAACTGGGGAGTCTTTATAAAGCACATGTACCAAATGTGAGGCTCATGTATTCAGGAGTCTTTCCTTGCAAACATTTTCCCCAGGTGCTGGGGAGAGAACTCAGGGTCTCATGCAGCCTAAGCAAGTGTTGTACTGCTGAGTTGCATCCAGTACTTTAATGATGCACCTGGCATTTCTCTCACTGAAGAAAGGAATGGAGAACTGACCTCCTGTACCCTAGCATCAAAGTATCCCATGTATACGTGGGCTTTGAAGGAGTGGTACTGCGTTTTGTGCTTGTGTAATGCAGTGTAATTATGGCCTATGCATAATTGCTTTTCCAGTCCTCTAGATAGGGAATTTAAGAGAGAAGCCAAATGAAGAGAGCTGGATTCTACCTTAACTTGCCATTTTATGAAAGTGCAATACAGGCTCTGTGGGCTCTTCCTGTGTAGCCTGCCCAGTGCTGGATAGGGCAGGTAAGATGGACACATAGATACATTGATCTAACGTTTCCTTTTGAGTGGGTTTCTGTCCCTCAAATGCCAATATTTAAAAATGTTCTTCATGTGGTTCCTGCATGCATGTTTTCCTCTAAAACAGGTGGATTTGAAAACTAATCATCTTCTGATAATTTATTGCTTATTTATCTAATATTGTTTGGTAGCACTGGGGCTCGAACTCAAGGCCTTGAGCTTTCTCAGCAGACACTCTACTACTTGCAACACTCCTCCAGCCCTTTCTGGCTTAGGTATTTTTCAGATGGGGGGGTCTCATAGTTTTGTCAGAGCTGGCTTGGACTACAACCCCCAAGTAGTGGGTATCCCAGGCTTACGTCATCATATCTGGCTTTCTGATACATTTTAAGATAGATTCTGACAGGTCTATTAAGACAATATTTCTTTCTTTCTTTCTTTTTTTTTTTTTTTGTCGATCATGGGGCTTGAACTCTGGCCTGAGTGCTGTCCCTTAGCTCTTCAGCTCAAGGCTAGTGCTCTACCACTTGAGCCACAATGTCATTTCTGGTTTTCTGGTGGTTTACTGGAGAAAAGAGTCTCACAGACTTTCCTGCCTGGGCTGGCTTTAACCGTGATTCTCAGATCTCAGCCTCCTGAGTAGCTAGGATTACAGGCATGAGCCACCAGGGCCCAGCTCAACTTTTATTTCCTAAAAGAAGTTTTAAATACTAGCTGTTCTTCCATCAAAAATTAAAGAGAAACCAATATGGCAATGTATATAGTCTTGGAGTCTGAGCATTTTGGACTCTGAAGCAGGAGCATCCCAAGTTCAAGGCCAACCTGAATGATCTAGCAAGACGGTTTCAAAACAAAACAAATCAAGTAAAAAGGAAAAAAAAATAAAGAGAAAAGACAAAAAGAATGGACATAATCAATGTCTATCCTCTATTGGACCAGGAAGAATTCCTGGGAATAAAATGAAGATAATTTACTAGCTTGAATTGTGTGTGTGTGTGTGTATATGTTGTCTTAATGTCTAAATAATAGGTCAGCACTTGAAAGCTCCTTGTTAGTTGATCCAGTAGCTCAGTGTTTAGCTTCTGTTGTTTCTAGACACTGTTGTGCATGCTCTGAGCAGGAGCAAAGTCATTAGTGTTAGCGTCAAACATTCACCCCATGACCCTCTTGTTTATATACCTACTGTAACTTGGCTTGGCTTGAATTTCTGAGGTTAGTCAAAACAAATATATACACGATCTTGAGATGACTGTCTATATACCAGGGCATCTGTTGTCAGGATTGCTAATGCATGCTTTAGCCTCAAAGAAAACTGGCTACTGACATTAATGGAGGGAATTTCTTGAAAGCTTAGCAGAGGAAGACTTTGGCGATGCCACCGTTTCTTCTGTGCTGTCTGCCAGATCCCATTTTGTCCTGTAAGATGTAGGGTGAGGCTCCTTCCACTGGCTCAATGTCAGACCACAGTGTGTTGTTTGCTATAAAAAGCTACAACTGAGGTGCAAATTTGAATTGTGCTTTGTATTTAAGGTTGACATTTGCTCAAATAAGCATTCCGTTTTTTTGTCCCTCAGATACTACCGTAAGGCATTAAGAATGTGGTAATCATCCAAGCATGAACTTTCAATGGCTGCCTAATATTGATAAGCTCAATTTTGGAAGAAGTCCTTCCTGCTTCAATGACTTATCTCATCTGGAGAGGATGCGTTAGTTCATTAGTAGAAAGATTCCCTTTTTCCTCAGGGTTTGGGGTACAGAGAATCACACTGAAGTTTCTTCTCTTCTATCATTTAGTCATCATTTTTTTTTTTTTTTTGGCTGGCCGTGGGGCTTCTACTCGGGACTTGGGTGCTGTCTCTGAACTCTTTTGCTCAAGGCTAGTGCTCTACCACTTTGACCCATAGAGCCACTTCCAGCTTTCTGGTGGTTAATTGGAGATAAGAGTCTCACTGACTTTCCTGCCTGGACTGGCTTTGAATCTTGATTCTCAGAACACAGCCTCCTGAGCAGCTGGGATTACAGGCATATAATGAGCACCTGGCTCATTTGGTCATCTTTTTTATCCTGAAAACAAGCCACTGTGAGCTAATATTCCAAAGCTCACTTTCTCCTTACCCATCTGGCCTCTCTTCTATACATTGCTTTAAGATCAGGCCTTTACCTGATCAATAGATTATTAGAGCTTTCAAAATTGGAGCACTAAGACTTTTTTCTTTTGTTACTAGAGTAGTAAAAGTGCTACATTATGCTAGATGATTTTACTGTGAAGACAATAGAAGGGATTACCAGTAAACATAATAATGGACATAATGAGAAAATAACTAAATAAGCAACAAAACAATATTAAGCAACAAGTAAACAAATTCCCAACTTAAAAATACACACACACACACACACACACACACACACAGATAGAAAAAGAAAAAAATCTTGGGTGAGATCCCCTGGAGAAGGAGGAGAAGGTGGTGACAGATGAAAATGGATGAATGAATGAGCAATTACTGGACCCTGAATGCCATTGGCTAGTGGTAACTAAAACTGACAGAAGACTTCAATGAATAGTCCTGATGAGATCTAGGTAGGTCACAAAGGTGAGGTGCTCTGGAGGCAAGATCAAAGTCAAGATGAGAGCCTGGGGCTCAGCAAAAGAGCACTGGCTTAGCATTCTCCAGGCCCTGGGCTCCATCATTAACACTGAAAAAGCAAAACAATACCAAAAAGGTGGGTAGAGGACAGGAGTTCAAGGAAACAAGAGAGTGGAACATTAGAAAGAAAATTACCCATTTATTGAAAATGCTAAGAAAGAGAGAGGGTCCCACTGGGCCAAGAGCTGGTATAATTGGAAAGGGTAGAGAACAGTGAGGAACAGGATTGATATATATTGACATGAAATTTAAAGCAAAAGGGCTGGGTTCTGGTGACTTACCCTACTGACCTTAATTGCTTAGGAGGTAGAGATCTGAGGACTGCAATTTGAAGCCAGCCCAGGCAGTAAAGCCCATGAGACTCTCATCTCCAATTAACCACCCAAAAGCTAGAAGTGGAGTTGTGGCTTAAATGGTAGAGTACTAGTCTTGAGCAAAATAGCTCAGGGAAAGCTTAGTGTCCAGGTCCTGATTTCGAGACCTAGGACCAGCACAAAAATACATAAATAAAGTCAACAGGAGGGAAGAGAATCCCTTAGTGGTGAAAATCCAGCTGGGCCCTTCCCTCATCTCCAGGTTGTGATACAAAAGCTTTGCGTGAACTGACCATTTTGAGAGAATGGAACCCTGGCAAGATTCTTGGGAAAGAACCATGTGTCAAAACAAGAATAAGAAGGGGAGGACTGGCTGTGAGGCTGCATGCCTGGAATCCTAGCAGAGGCCAGAGGTAGAAGGATCAAGGACTGAAGCCTGTCCAGGCAAAAGCACAAGCCCCGATTAGAATAATAAATGAAAAGCAAAAGGATGGAGATGTGGCTTAAATGGAGAGCACTTGCCTAGCAAACATTAGACTCTAACCAAAGGGCTAGAGGAATGAGAAGAGCAGTTGCAGATGAGATCTGGGATAGATCTATCTATCTGTCTGTCTGTCTGTCTGTCTATCTATCTATCTATCTAATATCATTAATGGGGAGAATGGAGGAGTTTCAGGAATTGGTGGGTGAAAGCATCAAAATAGAGCTATGCTGAGTGATTCGACATTGAAATGGGAAAGAAGAGGGACTTATGAGGGATGTAGGGCCTGACTACAAATGTAAAGGACTTACTTCAGAGTCTGAGGTGTATTTGGCTCTTGAAAAACTACCTTTTATTGTTTTTTAAATGTATTAATTATTGCAGTAAGTGATAAATTAGAAAACTATCCATCGCGATGGTCCTAATGTTCCATCTGCACTTTAGCTTTACAGTCAATCAGTGTTATCAAAACCTGTGCTAGCTGCAAGGATAAGACTGTTCTTAACCAGACAGCTTCCTAAAATGAACCAAAAGCCATGAAACTCAAGCACCATCGGACTTTTCAATAATGCTAATGTATGGACTTGAGAAAACAATATAAGAATGTTTTTTAAGTGTTCAGTTTATCCTCTCAAGGCAAGGAACTGGGTTGATTTGTAGTTTATTTGTTGAATAAACTTGCAAAAACTTTATAATGGCTGGGTGCTAGTGGCTCATGCCTGTAATTGCTCAGGAGGCTGAGATCTGAGGATTGTAGTTCAAAGTCAATCTGGGCAGGAAAGTCTGTGATTCTGATCTCCAGTTAACTAAAAAGCTGGAAATGGAGCTGTGGCCCAAAGTGGTAGAGCATTAGCCTTGAGCGCAAAAAGCTCGAGGACAGTGTCTAGGCCCTGAGTTTAAGCCTTAGGACCAGTACCAAACCCCCAAACAAAACCCCCAAACAACAACAACCTCCCCATCTTTATAGAGTATGAGATAAGGGAAATACTATCTCTGGTCATGGTCTCTTACAGTATTACCTACCTTTTTTTCTTTTTTTTCTTTTTGTCAGTCATGGGGCTTGAACTCAGGGCCTGGGTGCAGTCCCTGAACTTTTTTGCTCAAAGGTAGGGCTCTACCACTTTGAGCCACAGCACTGCTTCCAGTTTTCTGGTGGAATTGGAGACGAGTCTCCTGGACTTTTCTACCTGGGCTGGATTTGAACCGCAATTCTCAGATCTATTGTGAGAAATAGAAGACCTCAATGGAAATCTTGTCACGTTCTCATGTCCTGGCTTCACATTTCCTAGCCCCAGAATTCTCACGGGTGTATTTTACTATTTAGTTCAATCCTCAACGTCACAAGCAAGAGAAAAAATAGATCAGAAGGTGGGAAGGGTTAAGCCTCTTTCTACTCAGTAGAATTTCTTAGACTTTTTCAAATCCCCTTGAAGACTGAAATATTATATTCCCTGGTTGTGATTTGGGGTGACACATGTTTAGCCCAGCTACTGCCTTGCAAAAAAACACCCCAAAAGTGCTAAAATTCATAGCTCAGCAACGGCAAAAAGCATGTTCTAGTCGTAAGAAGTGCTCCTCCTCGGGAAGTGGGTCTCTCATCTTTTCTCACCTGGCTTTTCTGTGGCCTTGTTTGACTGATCACCATGTTCTGCTTTGTTAATCTTGCTTCAAAGTCAAGACGAGAGCCTGGGGCTCTCTTGGTTTTCTGAATATTGGGCTCTTCTGGTTTCACTGCTATTTCTCAGTGTTCCATTCTTAATTTTCTTCGTGGATTTATTTCCCCCTTTCTGTCTCTGAAACTGCTTAATTAAGCCATTTAATCATTAAGGGCTGCGCTAAGCCCCTTCCAACTTCATAAGCTGAAGTCTTCATCTCTTTCCCTCACAATATGTTTATTTGGGGAGGGAGGTCTTTAAAGAAATGGTTAAGTTGTAATGAGGTCATCAGAGCGGGTCCTGATGCAATCTGACAGCTATCTCTATAAGCAAAGGAGCTCAAGACCCAGATACAAAGGGGAGCATGAGGGGACACAGTTGGAAGCCAGCCACGTACAAACCAAGAAGAGGGGCCTCCGAGAAATGAACCCTCTGGACACCTTGACCTTGGACTCCTCCACACCTTGAGACAGCGAATTCTGTAGTTGAAGTCTACACAGTTCTGTGGGACTTGGTTAGCAGCCTCAGAAAACTAATTCAGCCATCCTTTTTTTTTTCTTAGAAATAAAATATTTATTGTCCTTCTGTGCTTAATCTCCAGATATGAATTTATGTATTTATATTCTTGTACGTATCAGCCATCCTTTTGATAACTATTTATCAGGAACAGATGAGATGAACCATGAGACATAGTCCGCAGGCAAATGTGCCATTTCCTGAGAAGAGATAGATATAATCAAGAGTCCTTAAAAAAAAAACCCAAATCCTTTCATCAATGCTAGATAGATCATTTGTAAAGGTGACACTCCACGATCCAATCACTTCCCATAGTCTCACCTCATGCCACTAACATACAGCTTTAAGAGTTAAGTTTCCAACACATAACATCCAGGGACATGTGCAAGCCACAGTTCTCTGATGCTTTTTGGTCTGTAGGGTGTTCTTCCCGGTGGGAAACCTATGATCCTCCAGTGTTAGAAAATGATATCCACGATTTCATCAAGGCATTTTTCTTCTGTCCAGAAGGGTGTACTGCGATTAATCTTTCCAGAGCTAGGCAGGCACACTGGACAGGGTGGTCTGCTCGGTTTTTATTCTACTCAAGGAGAGAAGTGGTTCCTTCTCCTTGTTGCTAAGGGGTCAGGTTTACATCTTTTACAATTGGTTACCAGGGTGATGGAGTAAAGCAAGGAAGTAAGAAAGCACTTCAACTGTCAATGAAAGGTCCAGGCTTGTAGGGGTGGATTGTGCCGCTTGAGGCAAAAGCTCACATTCTTCTTGTCATGGCTGGCTGGGAACAGGGCTGGGAATGGAGCTGCTGCTGGTCACAGTTGGGGGAAGTTGGTAAAGTCAGTGGAAAGTTCTCACCTAACGTGGTGGTGGGGGGTGTCTGTTTTTAAACTCCATTGGTAAGGACTCAGAAGCTTGATATGGCTGGCTGATTACAAATATCACAGATGATATTTATAATGGAAGCCAAAAAGCAAATAATGCCGGGAAATAACCATACAGAATAGTGACTGGTTACAAGATGGAGACATTTTAGTTTGATAGAAAATATTGCTTTTGCTCACAACTCCTCCTCTGGTGTTTTCCACGACCATTGCCCTCTCTCCAAACCTCTCATCCTTCCAGCTCCACTCACCAGGAACTTTCCTTAGCCCCACACAGGGCTCTACCCAGCTGCTCTGAGTCTCTTTACCCAGAGGAAGGCAGTAGGAAACAGTAAATAGCTTGCAGAAGCATGCGGACACATGGAAATAGTTATACCCATTTACAAGTCAACTCACAAAGTAGTACCAGACTTTCTTATTACATTTTTTTTTAATTCAAGGGACTTTACAGTTAAAATATTCTGGGAGTTGAACAGGAAAACTAAATTGAAGATAAATTTAAGTTAATTACAGATGCGAAGTTTCTTTTGAAATGTAAGCATCTACTATTCTTCTTTTACTCAGAGTTAGGGTTTGTGAATTGCATACAGACTTTCCTTGCCTATTATGGGATTTGCTTTTTATATTTCAGTTAAATTCTAAGGGCAGTAAAGTAAAACTGGTTCTATCCTCCCTCTCTCCCTCCCTCCCTTCTTCCCTCCTTCCTTTCTTCTTTCCTTCCTTCCTTCCTTCCTTCCTTTTTCTGGAGATCCAACCCAACGCCTATGTATGCCAGGCTAATATCTACTACTGAGCCACATTGCCAGCCACAGTTAGATGAAGCTACTTCCTCTTGGATGTGGATCACTGTATAGAATTTAAGATCCCAGCACATACATTTTTTTTTTTTTTTTTTTGCTTTCCACTTCAACCCTCTCTTGCCGCACTAATTTGCTAGTGTACATCTTGATCTTATACGTTGGCTTGTGTGATGGTTAATCTTGACTGTCAACTTGCCTGGATTGATGAAGCACCTAGCAGATGAGTAAGGTAGGCCTCTGTATGTCCAGGAGGATGAACTAAAGGAGGCGGTGGAGGACTAGTTCTGAATGTTGGTGATACTGTCTTCTAGCCCAGGTGGAACGAAAAGGAAAAACAGAGAAAAAGCCAGTGAGTATAGGCATTCTCATTCACTCTGTCTCTGTCTGTCTCTGTCTCTGTCTCTGCCTCTCTTTGTGTGTCTCTCTCTTTCCTGGTTACCATTCTCTGAGCCCTTCTGCTCCATACTCAATTCCTTGGGCACCTTGTATGGTTCCTTACGCTGCTTGAAACAAGGGTGAAAATGGCAGCTCTTCTGTTTCTTCATCCAGTAACGCAAGAATCAGTTCATCTACTAAGTACATCCAAAAGAACAGACCTTTTTTTAAATATTGGGTTTGAACTCCGTCTTTAAGCTTTCTAGGTAGGTACTCTTACCACTTGAGCCATATCCCCAGCCAAAGAACATAATCTTTTTAGCTAAAGATCTTCTTATGGGCTTGTCATCTTCAAATAATTTTCTTTTCTTTCTCTTCAAGCTTCAAGCTAATGGTCTTTGAGCTTTGTTTTTAGCTTTGTCCACCATTTTCCTCTTTTTCTTTAATGAATAGTCTTCCTGAGACGTATATATCTGCTAGCCAAGTTATCATCTTCAACATATACTATTGTCTTCCTCCTTTTCTTTCTCCTCTTTTTCCCTCTCCTTTTCTTCCTCCTCTTCCTCTTCTTCCTTTTCCTCTTTCTCTTACTCTTCTTTCTCCTCCTTCCTCCTCATCTTTCTCTTTTGCTCCTCTCCCCCCCCCCCCATACACAAAACCTTTGTATTGTTAGGGATGGAACTATTGTATCCCACATTTAGATAAACCCTCCACCACCAAACCATACCTCCAGCCCCTGTTTTCTTCTATCTAGTACTAATATCCTTCTACCATTTTTCCAGATCTCCTTGTCACATCAGCATCTTCTTAAATCTTCAGATTCTAAGTACCATTTCCCCTTCAGGCTCCCTTTTCAAGCTGCCTCCAAATGATTTCTTCTTTTACAGTCATTTGCTAACACTTCCTCAGTCTTCGACTTGTTCATCTAAGCAGAATGGCATATATCATCAAGAGCATAATGCTTGCCCTTGAAAATCACAGCTGACAAAGTCACCACCTTCTTGTGCTGTGTGCAATTCTAGGTACCCTAACCCACGCTCATTACAATCACATGCATGCACACAAATGGGAATACTGAAGCCACCATCTGACACTGGGAAATTGAGGAGATAATATGAATCCTTTGTGATTTTTATACAGTTTGCTTGCTGTCAAAGCTAAAGGCTTTATTTGAGTTAACAAATAATTATGCTATAACAAACAAAACAGACGTCAAAGACCTGCTGATTCTTTTCCTGTGTTGGCTGCTATTTTCCCTCCAGTTAGAACACACACAATGAAGTCTCTCAAGATGTAATTCATACCAAACTGCTCATTTATTTCTGTTTACTCACCTTTGACTAAGTCCAGGCACCTGGCATCTTCTTTGCTGCCTTTTGTTTTAGGTCTTAGTACTGAGGAAATTTGATCAATGTTTATTTTTAGACTTTAATTTTAGGCTTCTCTGGTTGTCCATATCACAGTTACATGTGAAGGAAAAGCTTCTGGAAGTTTCTTAGTGATGAAGGCAATCTACATCGTACTGTGTTAGTTTCAGCTATCAAACCTACTTTTCAGAAACAGGAGGTAAAATTTTGTGATGCTCTGTCAAGTGCAACTAGATAAGAGTGTCAATTATCCATGGTAAGGCAGGTATGGGATGGAGGGTATGATACTTGTTTCTGTGCAAATGTGGCTCCGTACAGTGGTTGCAGTCAGGGCGGGGCATGTGGCTCAGTGGTAGAGAACTTACTTTGAATTCATGAGTCTACATAAACACAATTTATTTTTTGTTCCAACCCTAGCACTAAAAAATAAAGAAAAAGGAGGAAAAACAAGTCATTCTCGGTTTGCATGTATGGAACTATCATAATAGAGCCCTTTATAATGCTAATGTATGCTAATTCAAAAATAAAATAATAATTGAAGAAGAAGGAAGGAAGGAAAAAGGTTATAATCACAGTTCCTGCCAGTATTGAGGCTTGAATTCAGGGACTGGGCATTGTCTCTTAACTTTTGGCTGAAGGCAAGTGCTCTACCACTTGAGCCTCAGCACCACTTCCAACTTTTTGCTGGTTAATTGGGGATAAAAGTCTCATAGACTTTCCTGCCCCCATTTGGCTTTGAACTGTGAGCCTTACATCTCAGCATTCCAAGTAGCTAGGATTATAAGCATGATGTCTGACTCCTGGCTAAAGTGCTACACTTTTATCCATACCTTTTGGTCTCGTCATAATCATTGCATTGACAAGAATTAAAGAGGAATCATATTTCACATCAGTAAATTTATTTCACATGATATATTTTGTATCAATGGAGATGTACTGGATTTTTCCCCCAGCTTAACTTTGTATTCAGCTTAAGCGTGTCAACTTAAAGACAAGTGGATGTTAATTTAAATTATATATAAAATAAAAAAAAGCAATGCATTTGTGTTCTTTATGACACAGGTGTTTTTCCTTCCAAACAATGCTATTTTGTAAGAAATTAAATAATTAAAACTCACTCATTAAAGTTATACAATGCAAACAAAGACAAAAAATATACTGAAATGCATGCATTTTTGTAGCGTTAATAATTTACTTTTCAAGACTGAACTGAGAGCCTCAACACAACCTAGACTAGACCTCTTGACTCTAATTCTAGTCATTAAATTGACTTGGACTACATTCTTTGAGTGTGCCAGCCATTCTCTTCCCAAACCCAGGCTGACAAAGGGAACTTTGAGATGCACTGGACAATGTGTTCCCTCCTGTACTGGTTGGTGGATATGTCAGCTGTGACCCCTGGACCTTGGGACAGCCATCTTGAACAGTGTGCTATAAAAGTAAAGTGGAAATATGACAAAAGCACTGTCCTCAACAGCAATGTGCCTTTGGATGAACTGGTTGGAATGTCCTATATATACATATATGTATATATGTATGTATATATTTAATATTGAACTGTAGCCTGTATTCCACAAAGCTAAAAGGTTTCTTGAGACCACATAGCACCAGCAGAAAAACAAAGCAGTGGAGTGAGCCTGAGCAAGATCTACTTCAACAGAGTGAACAGAGATATACTTAAAGTGACTTGAGCTGTAGGAAGTTCGTAAGAGATGGACAGGTGGGAAAATGACTTATATTTAACTTGCATTTTATTTACTTATTTAATTTCCTGTCTGTTTGTATATCTGTTTTTATTGTCTTTTGGTGGTAACTGATATTTGAAATCAGAGCCTCTCATTTGCTAGGTTGGTGCTCTACTACTCAGCCATGCTTCCAGCACTGTTTTTTGTTGTTTTAAAAAATTGTCTTTGCCGGGTGCTGGTGGCTCATGCCTGTAATCCTACCTACTCAGGAGGCTGAGATCTGAGGACTTGGTTCAAAGCCAGCCCAGGCAGGAAAGTCCGTGAAACTCTTATCTCCAATAAACCACCAGAAAACCAGAAGTGGTGCTGTGGCTCAAGTGGTAGAGTGCTCGCCTTGAGCTGAAGAGCTGAGGGACAGTGCCAAGGCCCAGAATTCAAGCCCTATGATCAATCAAAAAAAATTATCTTTAAGTAGTTGTATAAAGGAGTTGCCATTTAACAAAGCAGTTTAAGAATAGAATATGTCTTGATCAATGTCACCCTTTTCAACATTCTCACCCAGCCCTTCCAGCCCACACCTTCCCTCACTTTTCTTAATTTTGTAGGATATACATTAGATTCTTGACTCCATTCTCCCCTTTTCCTCTTCATTTGTCCACCTCTTCCCCCTGACTCCATTCTGACAAATTTGAGTACCAGCTCCTTTGTTTTTATTTTGCTGAATTTTGACTTTTCCTATCTCTTCTTTTTCTTTCCTTCTTCAATCTTCCTTCCTTCCTTCCTTCTTTCTTTCTTTCCTTCTTTGCTTCTTTCCTTCTTTCTTTCGCCAGTCCTGGGGCTTAAACTCAGAGACTGGACACTGTCCTGGAGCTTCTTTTGTGCATGTTCTAGATTTTTCTGAGTAGTTTATTGGAGAGACGAGTCTCATGGATTTTTCTGCCTGGGATGGCTTCGCATTGCAATCTGAGCCCCTTGGGTAGCTGGGATTACAGGCGTGAGCCACCGCTGCCTGGCTTTGATGTCACCATTTAAGGAACTACACTATTGGAGTTCACCCCTGAATCTACTGTGTTTCCATTAATATGTGGTCCATACTTTTTCCTGGTTATTTTTCAGATAAGATTTACGGCCTGCCTGGGTTTCCTGTTGTCACTGGAATCATAGGTACACACTGCCACCATATTCTGTTGCCCTCTGTGTAAAAGGTGTCTTGTGGACATTTCTGCCCAGGCTGTCCTCAAATTGTGATCCTCCCATTCTCTGCCTTTCAAGTAGCTGGGTTTACAAGCATAAGCCACTAGTGCTTGGCTTGCTTATTCATCTGTTTATAGCACTAGGATTCAACCCAGGGCATTGTGTATGCCAGTATTCTGCTACTGAGCTTTTCTCACCTACTGTGTTAATTAGAAAACAAAAACACTATTTTCTCAAATATCTTTGTTGTTGTTGTTCGTCTTGGGACTTTAATTCCGGGCCGGGGCATTGTCCCTGACTTTTTGTGCTCAGGGCTAATGCTCTACTACTTGAGCCACAGCTCCACTTCTGGCTTTTTGTGGTTAATTGGAGTTGACTCTTACAGACTTTCCTGTCTGGGATGGCTTTGAATTCTGGTCTCAGCCTCCTGCGTAGCTAGGATTACAGGCATGAGCCACCGGTGTCCAGCTTCTCTAATGTCTTTAAAAAACAGTTTTGATTTCAAAAGCTGTGTTGTGTGGAATCAAACAGTTCTGGTTGCCAACAGAATTCATTCTACATGAGCTGAGCACACTGCTTGCTCTTCTCCCACAGGCCTCTTCTAATCTGTGTCTCTGCTCCTCTCACCTGTTTGCTCTCTAGCCCTCAGAAGAGAAGTGGGAAGGAGACACAGGAAAATGCAAGGAGAAAGAAGGCCAGTCTGATGGTTTTCCTATAAAAATAGAAAAGAATCTGTGTAGGAGAAAAGCCTTAGTAGGGCCCCATGTTGAGTGGTCCCAGGAACCTAGTATTAGAGGGGAGAGAAAGGGTATGACTGGCTATTTCTTCTCAGGGGAGCGAGTTGTATGAGTAAGACTGGAATTGGAGGCCCTGGATGAAAGTTATATGATAATTCTCTGACTCACCCAACTGAATGTGTAAGGTAGGGAAAAGACATTTTTTCTGTGGAGGACAGTAAGAAGGAGCCCCGGAGGATGTCACTGGGGTCTCAAGGTCTTTCCTGCTGTGTGTTTGAGATTTCTTAAATAAAAGCATAGTTACACGGTTTCTGTGTGTGGGAGGGGGAGTGGGGTGAATGTGGAGAATGCAGAATCTTGCTCCCTGGGGTATATGAGATAAAGTGATCCCACTCAGGATTAGCTGGCAAAAGGACCCTGGGCTTTGCTCTAGTCTATTCATTTTTCTTGCTTTGGGACCTTCAGGCCATTGCTTAGCTTCTCTGAATTAAGTAATCTCTGTCACTGTGATAGTCTGCCCATGTCTAAGATGATACAAATGATACTATGTGACAGGTGACCAGCTACACATTCAGGTACCCCCCGAAGCCTTGTGACCAGTCAGTAGGGCACCAGGCACTGGGGTCTTTACTGGTTAGTGCCCCTTTGGGGGAAAGTTGCAACCAAGTGCCTTCTTACCTCTAGTAGGCTAAATTGACTGGAAGAGATCCCTTCCACAAAGTTGTATGCTTACATAGTGCAGAAACACCATGGGACGTGCAGAGATAGCTTAACCACGATGTTTATCAAGAGATGTGGCATTCCTGTTAGGGACATAGAGTTACTACATAGGATATAAGCTACCAGACTTCCCAAGTTAAGTCATGTTTGTTTAAGAAAATTGTAAATGGTGTGTGTGTGTGTGTGTGTGTGTGTGTGTGTGTGTTTATTCTAGTCCTAGGGCTTGAACTCAGGGCCTAGGTGCTGACCCTGAGCTGCTGTTGCTGCCGCCCCCTCCTCCTCTTCCTCCTTTTCTTCCTCTTTTTCTTCTTCCTCCTCCTCCTCCTCCTCCTCCTCCTTTGAGTTAATTGGAACTAAGACTCTCATGGATTTTCTTGCTTGGTCTGGTGAACCAACATCCTCAGATCTCAGCTTTCTGAGTAACTAGAATTACAGATATGACCTACAAGCACCCAGCTAATAAATAGATATTTTAAACATTGTTTATTGTGATTGAGTGATTACATAAATTTCACAGAATTGTGGGATACTGATACTTAGTAAAAGTCACAAATACATTCTAACCTTCGTGGGGCAAATTGTCTTTATTGTAGTCTATGAAATTTATTAGTTCTATGCGCTTTGACAATCGTTATTTCTTCCACATTGGGTGATATGTACATTTCTTTCCTTTTGCTTAGTGTCAGCTGTTCCCTCTTTCCTGCTCATTCCTTCCTCCCATTGTTGCTGTTGAGTTGCTTAGTTCATTTTGGTCAATGTCCAGTGCAGCTGATGGGTCCCGCTGTTGTATATTTTCCCATTTCCTTCTGTTTCTGTGTCCTTCTCCTGGTTTCCCTCTGGTGTGCACATATATACCATATATGTGATCAGCAGCATGGGGTCTTTTAATAATGATTCAGCCAGATGAGTGGAGGTCCTTTGTTTTTTGAGTCTTGTTTACTTACGTTTTGGATTTAACACCCACTTATCAGGGAGACCATGTGTCGTTTGTCTCTTTGCTCTTGGCTCACCTCCCTCCACATGATTTTTTCTAGTTCCATGCATTTCCCTGAGAATACCAAAAAATATGGAACGCTTCACAAATTTGCGTGTCATCCTTTCTCAGGGGCCATGCTAATCTTCTCTGTATCATTCCAATTTTAGTATGTGCTGCCGAAGCGAGCACTAATAAATAGATTTTTGATTCAAGTTATATTGGCTTCTCCATAGTATTTCTGAGACCTTGGTGCTTCTGTCTCTGACCACCAAGGCTCTGAGGCCTACATCACTTCCTGTGTCAATCAACTCTCACCTGGTCTGTTTTACTTTCATCTCTTTCCTCCAGCAATCTGTCAAAGACTCCCACCCAGAATCTTCTTGAAGACTCCAGTCTATCACTTCCTTTACTATCATCCTCTAGCGTGTCCTCATTGTCGATGGTTGAAAGCCAAAACTGCACATCCTGGCACACCAAGTCCCTCTCTAGCCACACTGTCACTATCTGCCAGGTCCGCACTCATTCTCCCTGATGCCCTTGCTTACCTGAGACTGTTGGACATGATCTTCCCTCTGTCCCTGCTGAGTTAAATTCGACTCCTTCCCTGTGGAGGTCGGAGTTCCTCCCACCCCAGGGCTTGGCTTCGGGCTCCTATGTGGTCCCTGTGCAGCTCACACCATCTTCTCTCCTCAGTGAATTGCCTCATCTTCTCCTTTTGGAGGAGTGGGAACTCAGATTCCTACCAAATCTATACTGGGCATCCCTGTCTCTCCTTTCTTTCTTCCTGTTGACATGTCTCTCCCTGGTCAAAGGGTGATTCCTTTTCTGTGTTTGCATGTGTGGGTGTAGGCTTGAACTCAGGGCCTGTGCACAGTCCCTGAGCTTTGATGCTCAAGGCTAGTGCTCTACCATTTGAGGCACAGCCCCACTTCCATCTTTCTGCTGTTAATTGGAGATAAAAGTCTCACAGACTTCTCTTCCCATGCTGGACTTGAGCTGCGATCCTCAGATCTCAGCCTCCTAAGTAGCCAGGATTACAGGAGTGAGCCACCATTACCTGGCTGATTCCTTTTCCTATGCTTTATCCTCTTGATTTCCAAACTGGTCAATCTGTCTTCTTTAGAATCATTCCCGTCACCATGAACACATCCTCAACGTTGTTTTAGAGAATCTCCTGGTACCATTCATTTTTTTCCCCCTTATATGCCAACAATTCTTGAAAGAGTTGCCGGTGGATAGTGTCTGTCTTAGTTCTTTTGTGTGTGTGTGTGTATTCCTATAACAAAATGTTTGTAGATGAATTGAAAAGAAAGAGAGCCCCACTTCTGAAAGTCCAATCACTCAGCACTGGCATTTGATTGGCTTTCTGCTGAGAAGTCTATGCTATTCAAAAAAAAAAAAATGGAGGGAGAAGCAAAAAGGAACATTCACATACAGAAGCTTATGGGTGGACTCTCTTATAAGAACCTAATCCATTCATGCAATGGTGAGGACTCCTCCATTCCTACCCTGTCTCGTTTGAAAGGCATCAATCCCTCTGGATGGCCTAATCATCTCTGAAAGGTCCTACCTCCTCTCAGAAATATGCCATCAAGACTCAACTTCCAGTGGATGGAAGGGTGAGGAGAGAAGCCATACTCACATCACAGCTCTGTGTTCTCTCTGTTTGCCAGGCTGCCCTTCTACTGCTGCTTACAGTCAGGCTAGGTGGTTGCTTCTCCCTGGCCACATTGAACTCTTAGCTTTCTGCTCTCACCCGGCTTCTCCTACAGCAGCGTCCCCACCCCGCCTGGACATCTTTCGTCTTCTCGAGTTACCACCCTCTCCTCACCATCCGCTATCTTCCAGTTAATATGCACTGTATCCTTGCAGTCTTTTCTGTTCTTGCCACACTATCTGTGGGTGGTCTCTACTGGACCCGAACCTTTAATTAACATTGATTCTTAAATTGATAGCTCAAAAAATGCATGTGGACTCCACATCACACATCTGACTTCCTGTGCTACCTTTCTATGTTGCCCTCCAGCCAGACCCTCCTAGTTCAAGTCCCAGAATAAATTTAGCCTGGTGCCAGTGGCTCACACCTGTAATCCTAGCTACTCAGGAGACTGAGATTTGAGGATTGTGGCTCAAATCTAGCCTGGGCAGGAAAGTCTGTGAGACTCTTATCTCCAATAAACCAGCAAAAAGCTGGAAGTGAAGTTGTGGCTGAAGTGGTAGAGTACTAGCCTTGAGCAAAATAAGCTCAGAGACAGCACTTAGGCCCTGAGTTCAAGCCCCGGGGGTGCCACATGGACGTGTGCATGCACCCCCACACCCCAAAAATCCAGAAGGAACTGTGGATCCCTTACCCCTCCAAGGTTTTCTCTCCCACCTTCCCCGTCTCAACAAGTCTCATCTCGGCTTCCCTCTGCCCTTCTTCATGCTATTCACTGCCATTCATAGCCACAAGGCCACAAATATCTGTCTAGTTCACCTGGGAAAACTGTCTTCAGTCTGCTGGCTGATTACCATTTCTTCTCTACTTGTAGACCAGGCTAATGGACTGCAATGAGAAGACTGTTGCTTAAGTGGTTCTTCGACTCCAAGCAGGCAATGCTCACATAAAACCTTCAATGGCTGCCCATTGTACAGCAACTAAGTCCCACAAGAAAGGCCTTTGCCTCTTCTTTAACTCCTTCTCATGCCACATTTTATCACTCAGATGTGGCCACCTACCTTCATTGGCTGGCATCGCGAATGTATATGTACTCAGCCTTTGGTGATTGCCTGTGACACATGGAGTATTTGCTTTGGCTGTTGGACTGATTGCCATGTGCTAGATCTTAGAGTAACAAAGATGGGTCAAAATTGCTGGCAGACAGGAGTTCTTAGTCTAGTGACCAATACAAATGGGGACACAAGGAAATTTGCAATTCACTGTGATAGATGTGATCACAATTGAGAAGAAGCTTGGTAATTTCTCGGGAAAGAGAACATTTGGATTGATTTGACGAACCTCTATTTAAATCTTAGATATCACATACACTAGGCATGGTGGCACACGCCTGTAATCCCAGCACCCAGACTGTAGCAGGAGGATCACAGGTTCTAGGTGAGCCTGGGCTACTTAGTGAAACCTGGTCTCAAGAAACCAAACTAAACACTCCCCAAATCAAATAAAAACCATAGCTATAGGAAACACAATAATGAGAAAATATGCTAAAATATTAATATTGGTAGCCACTGGCTTTTAGCTTGGAGGAAGTTTCTTCTTCTTCTTTTTATAGTTCTGAATATTCTATCTTAAATTTCTTACTTTGGGGCTGGGTGAGCAGTATAGTTCAATGGTAGAATGCTTGGATAGCATTCACAAGGCTGTAAGGTCAACCCTCAGTACTGCCAAAAAAAAAAAAATGCAAACAAAAACCCGTTACTTTTTATTTAAAAAAAAATTGAAAAATCTTTGGTGGAAACAGTTCTTTCATGGGGACACAAGTACCAACATATCCATGAATGCAGATTCACACATGTCAAACCAGAGTCTGGGATGTCTCATTGTGAATTTTCCTCATTGGTTTATGAAAATGTGTTGGCATTAAACTTCTCAAAATGACTTTTGTAGAAGATTAAAAAAAAAAGGAGAAAAAGGATGAGGAAGGCTGACATTCTCTTAGTTTATGAGTTGAATGGGTTAGCCAGGGAAGGAGGAGGAGGAAAGAAAATGGGATTTTTTTTTTTGTGATGTTCCACTTGTAAAAGTCAATGGATATTTTAACAGGTACCAGCTAGTCCTTCCTGAAATTCTCTTAATAGGGACAGGCTGTGAAGCAGCAAGAAGAAAGATAAATGCTATTCTGGAGAGGAATTTTTTAGGGCAGTGTGGAAAATGTCAAGAGGAAAAAAAAAATGTGAAAGACTGAATGGAAAATTCAGTCATGGGCCAACCCACACCACAGTCACAGCTCAGGACCCATATCCTAATGAGCTCTCCCACCACGCAGCAGTAGCCCCTTCCCCCGGGAGTCCCCTCCACCAGCGGGAGCAGCTTGGGTAGGAAACACATGCCCTGAGAGTGGCTATCATTTTAAGGGCATAGATAATACTGAGAACTGATCTGCCCCCTTATCCTACAGTATAAGTGTGTTTTCTACCATGAGTACTTAGAAGTTTCTGAATGGGGCATTTGAGGATGCACACAGAGTTTGGGGAGACGAGACTGCTTTCAATCACTAATCCTTTTCCAACTCAACTTTATCTTTATCCTTAGTCTGCCCTTTGGAATAATGACAAAGGACACCTAGATCTCACCAGGAATTCTCTGCACCTTGGGGAAATTCCAAAGTGCTTTTCTATGATTCGGATCCCCTTCCCTGCCAGGTCCTGGAACTTGAACTCTGGGCCTAATCGTTGTCCTCAAACTTCATTTGCTCAAGGCTAGCACTCTACCGCTTGAGTCATAGTGCTACTTCCAGCTTTTTCTGAGTGGTTTATTAGAAACAACATTCTCATGGACTTTCCTGCCTGGGCTGGCTTTGGACTGTGATCCTCAGATTTCAGCCTCATGAGTTGATAACAGGCATGAGCCTCTGGTGCACCACTGATTCTGAATTTTTAAAATTTAATTAATCAATTAATTAAATTGATTAATTAATTGATTAATTAATTGTATTGCTTCTGATGGCAGGCTTCATTGTTTCCAGTTGCCCTCTCTTGGAATTCCCATCACCACTCAGCTGTGGGAGGTTTACACAGGAACGTCAGGAACTGGCAAGAAATAAGCTCCATTTGTATGTGGAGATTCATTATCTTTATCCCCTCCCTTTAGAGTTCACATCCCTGTGTCTTTTCCTATAAGGGATTTTTCAAGTCAGAGAATCTTCAATGCTAGAACATTCTGACACTTTGCCGAAGGATCTGTACTGAGACCTCCTTAAACATCTAAAAGGAACATGGTAATTTCTATCTTAGGACTGGCCAAAATATTCTCATTGCAACAAACGTGGCCAGTGGCTGAGAACCAGTCACACTCCACATCCTGAGCTTGCTGTCTTAAGTTAGGAGGTATTTTTCTTCTAGACACAGGCAATCACTGCATTCTTCTGGTTGACAGTTTAAGAGTCTTGTAGCATTAGAATCTGCAAAATAAATTCACATTTAAGTTGAAACAGTGGATAAGCCCCCTTAGCATTAAGGAGTTGGTCTCTGGTTCAATCTTGAACCCCCTGCTATAACATACCCATGTTGTCCGGCTAGTAATTGGAAATGTTTGCCTCCCCAGTCATTTTGTCCTTGGTCTAAAAGTTTATTTGTTACTTAGTGCTCTTTGCTGTCCTTTTGAGGAGT
The DNA here is from genome assembly GCF_019054845.1 of Dipodomys spectabilis. Taxonomy (NCBI): domain Eukaryota; kingdom Metazoa; phylum Chordata; class Mammalia; order Rodentia; family Heteromyidae; genus Dipodomys; species Dipodomys spectabilis. The sequence goes on from NW_024870773.1 coordinate 4,149,225, forward strand.
TTAAGGCAGGTCTAGTTAAATTCAGAATCACATTGAACCTGGGTTAGAGGAGTTTTATTTGACCTTGTTGGTTAAAAATAATGCTATAAGGAACTCTAGGAAGCACAGACAAGGTGGCTGTGTCATCAGTTTCTGGCCAAGACCTTAATCTAAGATGATGGCTTCTGAGGTCATAAACACACATAACCTTCTTACAAGAAGCCAGCCTGGGTCTCAAAAGTACTTGGTTGACTTGGGGTGACCAATGGTGCAGATATTGTTCCCATTGTACATCTGAAAGTCCTGTGTCCTGGGTGAACAAGGATGGTTGGTCATCTCCTTGGAATTGAAGTTGAATGAGCCAAAAACCATGAACTAACTGGCCGATAATAATTTTCATACACAGAACGTTTACCAAAATCCAATGAGGGAGGCAAGAAGAAGAGCCAGAGGAAGGGAGTACAGATGGAAGATTCTTGGAACTGAAACTGCTTTCAAGACAGATTATTTTTAATAGTGTCCAAGTTTCAGTTAACAGGGAAAAGAGCCTTTGCCTGATAGCCTAGCCAGCCTCTTTTTCTGCTCTCATTTCTACCCTATCAACCTCACCCAAATTCAGGGCACTATTCAGCAGACTGTTAGCAACATAAAGCAAGTTCTGCCAGGGGTTCAAAGTAGGGAGAATATTCTAGAAGGCAAACATGGCAAGACTCATAATCCTAGTTTTTGAGATTTTGGCATATAAAGTCCAGGATAAAACTTAAACTAGAGTTCAACCAAGTCTATGGGGCAATAGAAAAGATATAAATCAGAAGAAGAACATGGAATTAAGTAATCTGATTTATAAAATTGTATTATTTAATTTTTGGATTGACGTCTCTAAGAGTTGTCTACCACAAAGCTTTTCTCTTATTATTATTATTATTAATTTTTTAGGACAGTGGGTATCTTTGTGACAAGGTTTTGCTATATAGTCCAGGTTGTCCTCAAAGTCTTGATCCTTCTGTTTCCCTCTTCCAAATGTTTTGTGACCATCTTTGATTTTGCTTTCTGGGAGGACCTGCAAGCAGTGATAAGCAACTTGAAAGAATGAAATCCATAAGGATAGAGATGTTCCTTCTGGTTCTTATCTTAACCCTCCCTCCCTCACTCCCTCCCTCCCTTCTTCCTTCCTTCCTTCCTTCCTTCCTTCCTTCCTTCCTTCCTTCCTCCCCCCTTTCTTCTAATTCTTCTTCTCTTCCTCCTCCTCCTCTTCCTCCTTCTCCTCCTCCCTCTCCCTCTCCCTCTTCTCCTTCTCCTTCTTTTTCTTCTTCTCCATCATTTTCTTCTCCTCCTCCTCCTCCTTCTTCTTCATCTTCTTCCTCCTCCTTCTCCCCCTCCCCCTCCCGCTTCCTTCCCCCTCCTCCTCCTCCTCCTCCTCCTCCTCCTTCTTCTTCTTTCACATTGTACTTAACACAGCACTAACAGCACACAAATGGAGACCCCTCACCATAGTGGGGGTGCGGGTTTGCAAATGCTCCAAATGCTGTATGTGGACTTTCAAGTGGAAATCAGGAAAAGGAGAAATTATATTATAGTGTACACAAGACATTATCTTACCTTGAAGCCAGTTCATGTTTTCCTTATAAACCAGGACAGATTATATTGTTTTGAGAGCTTACAGAGAAGTCTCAGACTCTGAGAAGACTGTTGAGTCAGACTGTTCCCTAGCTGATAACATTCATGATAAATGAGAGAAACATGGTACCAAACTAAGCCTTGGGCACAAAAACAAATGGGGGAGAGGGGGTGCTAGCTACTCTTGACCTGGGAAGTACTGAAGAGGTCTGTTCTCAAGATCATCTACATTAAGTTGATCTTAAGACAATAAAATATACTTCAAAATATGAGGCTGCTATTGCTTCACTGATCACAAGAAGAAAGGAGTTGTTTTGAATGTCTGATCTGGTCTTTCCCACCATGATATTGCAGATCCACTCAGACCAGTTATTTGGTATCTTCACTTAACACATCCAGAAATGGAAGGCTCTGATACTTGAAAAGAATAATAAAGCCTCCCTCGACCCCAACCCCACCCCGGCCCCTAAGCTGGAGTAAAACCTGACACTAAAACAGATTGCTGCAATAACAAGAAAAAAAATCATTAAGCCAGACATGGTTGAAATATGGGGACTCTCTGTGGAACTACAATGAACATTATTAGACAAAAGCATTTAGTGTCTGTATTGGAAAATCAAAGCTCTGGTTTATGAGGAGCCTTTGAACATAGTTAAAGTAATAGGTTCATTATTCTGACTAATACCCACTTTTAACTAGGAAACAATGTGAAAATGTTGGGATTCTTTGGAGCTAAATATGAACAAATACTGAGCTTCCATGGAATTTTTAGGAACATGTTTTATTTTTCCTCCTTGAAAACTTCAGCAATTTCTTAAATGTGGTAAATTTTCAGTGTGTTCCCACAGAATTGCACAGTATTACACAGTAAAGTCAAATACTTTCCTTTATAGGACAAGCGTTATGGCTCAGAGCATTACATTAGCTGGAGATACATAATGTGAAGGAGAACTCACCACAGATTCAGATTATTCTTGACCTAGAAGTGGTGCACAAACAAATATCACTGAAGTTTCACTATGTTATGAAATGGAGTAGGTTTTTTTTTGCCAGTCATGGGACTTGAACTTAGGTCCTGGGCACTCTCCCTGAGCTTTTTTGCTCGAGGCTAATGTTCTACCACTTTGAGCCATAGCTCCAGTTCCAGTTTTCTGGTTTGGAGATAAGAATCTCACAGACTTTCTTACCTGGGCTGATTGTGAACCATGATCCTTAGATCTCAATCTCCTGAGTAACTAGGATTACAGGTGTGAGCCAATAACTCCCAGTTTTCAGTGTTTTTGTTTTTGTCTTTTCTTTTTTGGTACTGGGGATCAAACCCAGGACTTTGCACTTGCTAGGCAAGTGCTTTGCCACTGAGCTATATGCCAGCCCTTGCAGTGTTTTTTAAAGGTTATTTTGAATCAGGCATTGGTGGCTCACACCCGTAATCTTCGCTACTAAGGAAGCTGAGATTTGAGGACTGGAGCTCCTAGAGAACCTGGTAAGAAAAAGAAAATCCCACAAGATTCTAGTACTAAATAAGTAGTAAAAAAAACTGGGTGGGAGCTATGGCTCAATTGGCAGAGCACTGAGCAAACAAACCAAGTCAGTGATTTGAACTGAAGGGCCCCTAGTTCAACCTCCATGACTGGCAAAAAATAAAAAAATAAAAAAGGAGAAGGGAGCAGTCCACTTTCCAAGTATTTGACACAGCAAATAAAAAAAACTTGTAAAGAGAAAATTTCCTTTTAGTTAGGAATGTCAGAGGTTTCAGTGCATATCTTCTTAACCTGTTGCTTTTGTGATATGCTGGGAAGTGTACATAGCGGATGAGGAATCAAAACACTAGTGTCTGGGTTCCCTGTATCTCCTTCAAGGATATATTGAACAACCCAACTTTCTCCCACCAAGTTCCACTTCCTAAAAGTGTCACCATCTCCTACTCATGCCATAGCTGGTGACCATTTGCTTATATACACTCCAGACCCAAACAATAGAATCTTTCTTAATTTTATTTTTGATGAACTTATTTATTAACGGTAATAAGAGACTTTCCAAATAAATCTTCAACCTATCATAATTCAGGCTTGGATACTTTACCTCGAACTCTGTAGTTCAAGCTCAGAAGGTGTTTCTTTTGCACATTAAATGGGCACATAATATGTACATTGGTAGAGATAAAATGGAGTCCATCTTAAAGCAGTCTTGAAAATGGCCAGCAAGGCCATTCGTTTACAGAGAAGATCCTGTTGATGATCTACTAGGTGATGCAGAGATGGCGTGAGCCAAATGTAAGGTTAGAGTTGGGTTTTGCTCACAGCATCTACTTGCAATGAAAGGCACAACTTAGGTGGTGGGACCTCTGCTTGATGTTGAAGGACCATAAGCACAAGTTCAGGGCTTCCGTCTGGGAGCAGGCTCAGCAATCAAGGGAAGACAATAACTGTAAAGCTGCAAATTGATGAAATTCCACTTATTGGCACAGATAAGAGCCTCATTTTGTTGAGTTGGAGCCTCATATAATGAAACCACAATGACTTTAAGTAATCTTGGTGACAGCAGATTAATAATAAACTATGTCATTATTATATAAGATTAGTATTAACTGGATACTGGTGGCTCACACCTGTAATCCTAGCTACTCAGGAGGCTGAGATCTGAGGATTGTGTTTCCAAGCCAGCCTGGCCAGGAAAGTACTCTTATCTCCAATAAACTATTCAGAAAAAGCCAGAAGTGGCACTGTGTCTCAAATAGTAGAGGACTAGCCTTGAGCAAAAAGAAACTCAAAGACAACCCAGGCCCTGAATTCAAGCCCTAGGACCAGGAAAAAAAAATAAACATGAAGAAGGAGAAGTATAGTCATGATTATGACTACCACCACCACTATAAATTCCCAACTATAGTATTTTAAAAATCATTTTAAAAAAAGAGACAAGGGCTGGGAAGGTGGCTCAGTGGTAGAGCACTTGCCTTGCATGCTTGAGGCCCTGGGTTCCATTGCTCAGCACCACATAAGCAGAATAAAAAAAAAAAAAAAAAAAAAAAGAGACAAGTCTCTTTCTTTTTTCTAGATGCTTTTAATTGTGAGGCCTGGCACAATCTAAGGCATTTTCTTTCCAGTTGGAGGTCAGTGCCAACACACAGAGAAGACCCAAGTGGAAAGAATGTACCTTTATGAATCTGTACACTGGACATATTACTATGGAATGTGTTATCTGTGAACTTCTTTTTTAAAAAATTTATTGTAAAGATGATGGGCAGAGAGGTTACAGTTACATAAGTCAGGCAATGAGTGTATTTCTTTTGGAACAGTGTCATCTCTGCTCTCATTTTCTCCCATTTTTTCCCATCCCAATCTGAAGTTCTTATTAAATGAAGTCCAGTCATTTTTAGATGTCATCCTGATCATCCCTTAAGCTGAAAACAACTTTCTGATCTTAGGTCTTGAAGGATTTCTCTTCAGACAGCTGTGGGTGCAAATTGAGAATGTGTCACACAATCCTATATGATAATGGTAGTGAGTATGCATGCCAATCAGACATTTTATCAAGATTAACCTGCCAGGCACTAGTAACATGTACCTGTAATCCTGGATACTTAGGAGGCTGAGAGCCAAAAGGTTGTGGTTCAAAGCCAGCCCAAGCAGAAAAATCTGTGAGACTGCATATCTACAAAACCCAGCAAGAAGAAAAAGCAGGGCTAGAGCCAAGAATTAGTGACTCCCAAATCCTACTCAGGAGGTTGGGATCTTTTGATTAGAATAGACAAATTGGAGAGAATATTATCTCTAATTAACCAGAAAAAAAATTGCCCAAGCTGAAGGCATGACTCAAGTGGGAGGACACTAGCCATGAGTGAAAAACCTGAGCAAAAGCATAAAACCCTGAGCTCAAGATTGCTACTAGAAAAAACATCAGATGAATCTGACAAACTTTCAACTTTTTAAATCTCAAGTAGATTAGGAGTTCAAGAAATGCCTGCAGGATAAATGTGTGTACTGCATTGATATGGTACGAGGAGGAGGTATCTTTTGGCCTCACGCTTCTGGGTAGAGATGGACTGCGGAAAGACAGTGTGAGATATTGAATCTACTTCTTGCATAGCTTCTGACTTTCCTCTTTGTTGCTACCATGTCCCCCTTTTACAATACATTACTTTACAAGGAGCAACTGTGTTGCTCTCAGATTGTGCTGAGAGCAATAGTACTCCTTGCTGCATGAGTGGTTGTTGTGTTCAGTGCTCTGTCTTTGTAGGTTAAGTCCCTTTCTAAAAAGAACAATGTGGGAAGTTCATTCTTCTCAAACTCCTGACATTCTAGCATCTTTGAATCTAGGTATTGTTGTCTGACAAATAAAAGGAGCTAGTGCTGACGGCAAGAGGACAGAAATGGAAAGTTGGAGGTCTGGGGACTATATATATATATATATATATATATATATATATATATATATATATATATAATAAGATAAAATATATAAATATATATTATATATAAGCTGTATATAACCTATGTATTTAGTATAATATATATATATTTAAAGTACTTCAGTATGCCATGGATTGAGTCTTGAATGTCACCCAAAGACTCATTTGTTACAGATGATCTCCAGTGATAGCGCTGTTAGAAAGCAGGACCTAATGGAAACGTGCCCTTCAAGGAGATGTGAAAATGCCACCCCTGCTTGTTCTCTCTTTGCTTCCTGGCTTTCATGAGAGAAACATTTTCTCCATTCTATGCCCTCACTAGGATATGCTATCTTTCCACAGGCCCTACCAACCTCTGAAATTGCAGCCTACATAAGTTATAAGTTGTTTATTTTAGGGATTTTGTAACAACAATTCAAAGCTGACAAATGCAAATAAAGTATGAGCATTAAGAAATTGGGAGAAGAGGCTGGGAAGGTGGCTCAGTGGTAGAGCGCTTGCCTTGCATGCCAGAGGCCCTGGGTTCCATTCCTCAGCATCACATAAGCAAAAAGAAAAAAGCCGGAAGTGGCACTGTGGCTCAAGTGGTAGAGTGCTAGCCTTGAGCTGAAGAGCTGAGGGACAGCGCCCAGGCACAGAGTTCAGGCCCCACATGACCAGATTTCCCCCCCCCCCCAAAAAAAAGAAATTGGGAGAGCTGAGCACTGGTGGCTCATGCTTATAATCATAGCTACTCAAGAGGCTGGGATCTAGGATAGAAGTTTGAAGCCAGCCCCGGCAGGAAAGTCTCTGAAACTCTTATCTTGAATTCACTACCAGAGTATTAGCCTTGAGCAAAAGAAGCGCAGGAACAGTGCCCAGGCCCTGAGTCCAAGCTCCAGAACTGGCATACAAAAAAAGGAAAGAAATGGAGAGAGGCGTTGATATAAGATATTTTGGATTTCTGGCTTTTACTGACATTGCTGGGCTCATTCTTTAAGAGCAATACCCTCTTTGGATCCACATGAGTTCCTTCATTTGGTGGTTCTAAGTTTGGCTTACTCTGTAGTTGGCTCTTAGGTGCCTGTTCGTTGTCTGTGCTTGGCCTGTTTTAAAATTGTCCCAGAATTCCAACACTCTGCTTTTATATGCTCATGCTTTTCAGGCTTCTAGGGATTGTGTAGGAGGCTAGCATGGCACCAATTTGGGAAATGAAGGTTGCATTAGAAATTGGTCCTTTGGCACCCACATTCCTCTTATTTCCTATAGTAGGTCTAAATGTACGAGTTGTGATTTCAGCTCAACTTTGTTTTGAAAAGTTCTCTTACTTGTCTCTATGACAAGGTCCATATTTATAAAATAAAGTGTCTGGACAGATGATTTGTGAAGTCCTTGATAGTCTGTGATTACTGTGAAATTTCTGAAATATGTCTAAGTGTTATGTGTCCTCTCACTGAAGGATCAAGATCTGTGGGGAGGGTATTCTTGCAGGAATTTTGACACAGGGGATAATAGCCTGTCACCCTCTTGACAAATCCTAGGGCCTAGGGAATTTAGAAAACACTGCTACAAACTCCACTGGCTTATGGCTTTATGTAAGCAATAAAATGCACACTCAACACTTGATACTTTTCATTAAGATGAAAGAACTCTGGAGTACAAGTGACAGCATACGGTGATACGTAATTATAGTCATAACACTGTGCTTTTATGTCTCCAGAAGAATTTCATCTACTTGTGGCTTTAACTCCACATCCAAGCAACAAAGCTCCCTGATTACATTTAATCAGAAAATTTAATAATCTTCTCATTGGGCAGTTTTGCCCCAGCCATAGATTAGCCTTTAATAAGTAAAGCCTTAGCTGCCACTCAGCCCCAAGAATGTCTTCGTTAGAAAGAATGTGTCTGTCTGTGTGTACTTGAGGACATTGGGGGTGGGGGTGGGATCTCACTGTGGTTGTAACCACCCTGGGAAGCCAGCACTAATGGGATCCATGATTCTAAGACACTAGGAATGACTTCCTGAGATCTTTCCATTAAGCTATGTGTAGAAGGAAACAATTTCCCCAAGCATCCCTTCCCCAAAGCCATTTAGATTTTACACCCCACCCCCACCACATACAAGAGTAGTTCCTAAAAATTTCATTATATGCTAGTACTTGAGGAGTGGGGGGGGGGGGGAGAGGTCAAAAAGAGGGAAGTACACAAATAAAGAGAGGAAGGAGCGGAAGAGTGTGGTCATAATATTCAACATATAGCCTATACCACTCGGAAAATTAGGATGGGTGAGGTTGAGAGGAATGGGGGGAAGGAAGAAATGTGTTGCTATTGATCAAGATGCATTGTATTCATAAGCTGACTTGTTGCATTGTAACTCCTTCATACAATTACTTACAGATAAGAAAAATATAATTAAAAATATTTCCTTATAAAGTGATTCTCTATTGAAAAACTTAAGGATGGTTTACTCTGGGTCACAGTAGTTTAGAGAGCAAGATAATGGTGTGGTGAAACACTAGGTATTGTCAGGAAACATATAAGGACTTGGGAAGAAAAGAACAAAAACATCTTCATTAGGTCTTGTGAATTGCTCATAATATGAAACCTTGTTTGGAACTTCGTGACTGTCATACTGTGATTGTAGCTACGTCTACGTGATAATCAGGATAAGAACATTATCTTATGGTGGGTATTCTGTTCAAACTCCTTTATCATAGCAGTGAGACTGGCTCATTCCAGAATGTTCTATAGTCTCTTCTTTTTCTGCCCTGAGTCTGGGCAGGAGATTTACATATGAATCTATGTACCTCATCAGGCCTCCATACTTCTCAAGCTAATTTCAAAGTTTCCTCTCATGTGTTCCCCCATCCCTTTCCAAATTAAAAATCTTTCCAGTGGTACTCACTAGACACTATATGAAAGTGAATTATCCAACTTGTGGGTGGGGACAGGAGGGAAAAACTGGGGAGAGGTGACATTGTTCAAAAAGAAATGTACTCATTACCTGACTTATTTAACTATAGCCTCTCTATGGGCAGATGTCACCGGTGTAGAGGGCTAGCTAGTAGTTAACATGATATAGAAAGCAAGGCTCCCCGTTTTGCACATAAAAGGAAGTGTGTTGTGAGGCCATCAGCCCTCAGAATCTCTAGAACCATGGGTATGGAAACCCAGATAGGATTGTCTGAAGTTATTAAATGAAGCAGAGCTCACCGGGACTCAGTTAACACTTCCTTTCCTCTAGGCCCCAGACCTGTGGTTGTCTTTAGTGTGAGGAGTGGCTGCCCAGAACATTGCCAAGTGCTTAGCAACCCATTCATCAGCTCCATGGGGACAGGAGGTGTGCAAATGAGCTGCAGTCTGCTTGCAAAGTCACACCAAGGTGCCTTTTCCTCTAGCCCTTTCCAAGAGTGTTCCCAGCCATCCTGCTGTTTATTAAAGCATCCTCCCTTTAGGCAAGCGGCATTCGCCAGTTGCCAGAGTGATTTTGTCCCAGTGTTTGACTGCAAGGGGAATAATGAAGCCCCACGGGCGGTCCACACGGACGCGAAACAATGATTACATAGCCAATACCGCTCTGTCCTTAGGCGGTCTCTTGGTGGGCATAAACTAACTCAGTGTGAGCTTACCCCATACTTTAAAGTTCAAGAAGATGTGTGAATAATAATCTGCTACCCAAGGGGCATGCTTAGATGTGTCAGGCTGGGGGTGCAGTTTCATTTCAAACTTCTGCAGCAACACAGACACCACATATGCGAACAGAAATGTTTTATCATTAGGTACCTCATAATGGTGCAGACTTGCAATGTGGTATACCTATAGCAATGGGGGCAGTAAATAAACAAATTGTCAACCACACACACACACACACACCAAAGCAACTACATCTTTACAGATTAGCTGCTTAAGTGGTCAAGGGCACTTAGTCTTAATGATTAGCCCTGTAAGTTAATAAGCTCTCCCATGGGAGCTATGACTGAAGGGGGCAAAGGAAGTTGTTTAGTAGCTAATGAAATGGCTCATGCTATTTTACTGTGTCATGTTCTAGATTTCATATGCAGACAATGAAGCTTTAGTTCCTTTTCTTCATTGATTTGGTTGTTTTTGGTGTGTATGCTGGTCTTAGGGCTTGAACTCAGGGCCTGGGTTCTGTCCCTGAGCGTTCTTGCTCAAGACTAGTGCTCTACCATTTGAACCTCAGCTCTATTTCTGGCTTTTTTTTTTTTTGGTGGTTAATTGGAGATAAAAGTCTCACAGACTTTCCTTCCCAGGATGGCTTTGAATCACGATTCTCAGATCTCAGCCTTCTGAGTAGTTAGAATTATAGGCATGAGACACCAAGGAACTCCATTTCCAATTAACCAACAAAAGCAGGATTGGAGGCATGGCTCAAGTGGTGGAGTGCTAGTTGTGAGTGAGAAAACCAGAAGAGTACAAGGCCTGAAATCAAATCTAAGTACTAGCACATCTCTCTCTCTCTCTCTCCCTCTCTCTCTCTCCCCCCTCTCTCTCGCTTCCCCTCTCTTTCTGCATATATATATACATATGTATATATATAATTTATTTTAGACAGGATTTAAATTTTATTCTATAAAACAAAAAAATTAGTTCATGTAACTTTTATGGAAGATCTAAAACTTTTTGTTGTTGTTTCTGTACTGGGATGGAACTTAGGTCCTTATGCTTATAGTAAGCGCTCAACCATTGAGCCATATCCCCAGACTCAGATTCAGTTGCTTTAAAACTTAACTATTATAGTATTTCTCCTATTGCCTGTAACCCCAAAAGAAAATATATTCCTCATTGGATTATTAGTGCCTTGACTGAATCCAAACTGATTTTGAGTTTTTACTTCAGTTAACACAGAAGTTTACAAAAAGAGGCAGTGGACCCTGGGTGTCTGGTCCCCAGAGGCAGTTTTGATAACAAACTAAGAAGTCAGAAGGCTTCAGTGAGTGCCTCTGGCTTCATCACTCCATGTTTCAAAGAATTAAGAAGCTTCCTTAGGGCCTAATTTTCAGCCAAGTAGAGTTTAAATCACAAAAACTTAAAATTGAAGTTTATTGAGGGAAAATTCACTTGAGACAGAACAAGGGAAAGTGGAGAACATTCTCTTTATACTCATTTGATAATCATTATAAAACATGTTTTCAGCACTTCACCTAGATACACTTAAATATAATAATAGAACAATAAAAGCCTAGGATATAGAGTGTGATGCTGTTGGTGTGTTTGCACACAGTCTGATGTTAGTAGTTTGAGCTATGCGGGGCTTGAGAGTCATATTGTCCTAGGTACTCACTGTGTCTCTGTAGCAAGCCCTGACTTCCACATGTTATGAAATGTACACATGAAAGAACTTCCCTTCTTCCCCTCCTCACCTCCTCTCCCTACCCCTCTCCCCTCCTCGTCTTCTTTCTCTCTTCCTTCCCTTCCTCCATCTTCTCCCCTCATCCCTTTCCTTGATTTCACCCTTCCTCTTGTCTATCCTCTCCCTTCCCATCTCCTCTCCTTCTCTCCCCTCTCCTCTCTTTTTATTCTCCCCTCTCCATCCCTCTCTCATTGGCTCTCTTCATTCTCTTCTCCCTTCCTCTGCTTTTCCCTCTCCTTTCTTCTTTTCCTCCCTTCTTTCATCCTTCCCCTCTCCTCTTCTTTTCTTTCTTTCCTCTCCTCTCCTCTCTCCTCCCTTCCTTTTCCTTTCCCCTTCTTCTTCCCCCCCTTCCCTTTCCCTTCCCTGTCTTTTTTCTTTTCCTCCCCTTCCCCTTCCCAGTCCCCATTCCTCCCCTTCCCTCCTTTTTTCTTCCTAGAGCCACAGTAAACCACTTGAGAAGTAGAGCTAAAGTAATCCCATCAGGACTCCGCTGCTGGGTTTCTGGGAACCTCAGCCCCCACATCTCTTTATACAGTGGTGTGTTTTTCTAGCAATTGGAGCACACAGAGTATCGGTTTAATTTGATTCCAACTAAGAGTAATTTCTCAAATACTAGAAATCTTGCAGAAGGAAAAAACTCATTTCGTCTAAATAGTTTATCAAGAGATTCTTGATTTAGTGGAGAAGAGAGTAAGGATTCCTTGAATTCTTTTGCACGCAGAACTTTCTTGTTTTTAGCAGCAGTTCCTAAAGTTTGGAAATCTGTTTCTGGTAGGAAACTTATTGTTTATGGTAGGTCACGTGCTCCTCCGTGGGGTGACAATTAAAGCATAAACTGTTTTGTCCCTGATGAAATGGGGGTGGTGGTGTGGTGTGGTGTTCTCCTCTTTGACTGGGGTAGGGTCTCGAGAGGGCTGGCTGGCCTGTAGCGGGCAAAGGGTTAAGAGTCCTGTGAAAATCTCTGGGAATCAGGGTGAGGCCTGGGCCCTGGAAAGCCTTGGCCCCCCTCCACTTCGAGAGTGGCCATCTAGCTGTCCAGCCTTTGCTGGGTGGAGAGGCCACTCAGCATCCTTGGGAGCCACATCCATTACCCGCGTGCTGATCTTCGCTGAGGGAGGCCTGCAGCGGGTTTCCAGGGGCACTTCCGCTTCAGCTTGCTTCTATTTTAAAGCCTGGAGACAATTAAAGATCAACGTCTGGTGCCAGTATTTTTTTTTTTTTTCCACAGTTCAAACTATTCTTAGAAACAGTTGAGCCGGTGCTGGTGGAGTCTGAAGGCTCTGGAAACTTTTCCTTCGTGTGGCCACAGTGCATTTTTCCTGCTGAGGCTTGGTGGAGAATTTGTTGGGCTCAGCTAGTGCAACTTGGGTTGCATTGTGTCTGGGAGCTCCTTGAACCCTTTGGACACCCATCAGGAGGCCAAGAGGCTAGGCTGGGCCTTTATAGGAGCAGCTTAATGAGCATCTCCCCAAAAGTTGACTGTTCCACTACCCTAAACTTGAAGGGAAGTACAATTATGAAAACTGGAGTCATCCAAATGTGAATCGTGTGTTTAAAATTATTATTTTTTAATTGGGTATGAAGTTCAGATTGCCTTTTGGCAAATGGGCTGCTTTTAATATGGTCATATGGTATTTAAAAAAATTCATTTGGCTAGACTTTTTTTGACCCAAGGATGGTATAGTTGTTGTTGTTGTTGTTGTTTTGTCTCAAGGAGAAGAAATCACACACACACACACACACACACACACACACACACACACACACACCTTTCTATAATAAAAAATAACCAGGAAAGTTGACCAACCAAAAATATATATTGCAAACTTTATTTGCTAGCGATAGCAACGTGGGAATAGTCTAGACAGAGTCAATGTGAAGTTGTGTCTGCTTTGGTATATGTTTGAAATGCTCTATAACAAAAATGAAACACTCTAAGGGCCATAGAAATAATAATCCATATTATGGAACAGTTAAAATTAAACAGAAATGAGATCTGTGGGTGGAGTAAGACATGTTTAAATGAGCATGGATGCACATGTCAGAGAGTGAGAATGACTGAAAATTCCCATGTCCGGTGCAGTACAATAGAAAAACAACCTCAGAGCAAGCAGAAAGGAAGCAGAAGGAAGGAAATCATAAAGATAAGCCTCACAATGAGTAGACTAGAAAACAAAGTAATAATACAGAACATCAACCAGACTAAAAGCTGGTTCACCAGGAGGGGCTTGTGGAAGACAAACAGGATACATTCCTGATGGAAATCTTGCAACCAGTAAAGAGAACTTCAATGAACAGACTCCTGTCGGTTCCTTTGGGAGCAGAGGAACAGTTTCCTGGAATATTAGTTACAAAAACTGATGGCGTAAAAAGCTTGCATATACCTAATAAACAACCAAGGAGAGAATTGAGTAAATATTCTACTATCTTCTACAGGCTCCCTTCTCCCCCTACAACAAAACGAAACAAAAAGCAGACCACACATAGTCAATTGCACATAATCCTAAAGAAAAGATAAATTACTCTATTTCAAAGGATAGAAAAAAAATGTCAACTGGACAAATAATCTTCCCTGTACCACCTTTGTAATAAGGCAGCGTAGGTAAAACAAAGCAAGGCACATTTCTAAGTCATTGTCAATTATGAACGTGAGTACCAGGATCTTCTATAAAATCAGTGAACTAAGCCAATGAACTTTTTTAAAATTTTTGTTAAGATGTTGTACAGAGGGGGTGACAGTTACATGAGTAAGGCAATGGGTACATTACTTGTCCATCATTGTTACCCCTTCCCTTCCTTGGTGTTGTCCCACTATCCCTTCTCTTCCCCAGCTCCCACATTCCTACCTGCCCAGCACCTCGCTGCCTGAAATTGTAAAGTTCATTTCCAATCCTGTGGGTATCCTTGTTGCAATGGGTCATCCTGTGTCCTTGTTTCAGTGTTTTGTTATTCCCCTTCCCCTCCCCAGATTAGACAGATGTATATACAAGATGCAGGATATCAAAATCAAGTACAGTGACAACAGAGGATATGCCATAGAGGGAAGAACATACAAAGGAAACAACAACAACATTAAAAAAATAAAATCACATGGTACCATTTAAAACAGCAACAATCAAGACAGACCTCTAGTTCATTTCACTTACCATCATCTTATATGGTCATTTGTACATGGCTGAAAATATTTTTAAAACACTTTTTTTAAAATGAAAAGGTGTTTATCCCAATGTTGGGGGATGGTTTACATGAGAAAATCTTTTAATGTAATTCACCACACCTATCCCTTTAAAGATTTATAAATGTTTCTGTGTTTTGCTTATAGCTTTTTGACTCTGTAGGACACGAAAACATAGCCAAGATCCTGTCCATCTCTGGTGTCAGGGGCTGAGGAATGAAATGAGGATGCTTCAATACACACCAAAATATTTTCTTTTTTATTTGAAAATATTTTTAATTTTTTTCCAGTACTGTATTTTGAACTCCGGGCCTACCACTTGCTCCATTGCTATTCTACTAACTGAACCATGCCTCCATCCCTGCTTGTTGTTGGTTGATTGGTGATGGAATCTCAATGACTTTTCTGTGGTCTCAGCCTCCTGAGTGGGTAGGATTACAGGCGTGAGCCACTAGCACCCAGCTAAAATTTCATTTCTTACAAAAGAAAAAGATAATCAAAACAAAGATTAGTCAAGTAAACCATTTCCTACATTCAGTAGGTGAGTTCATTGGTAATTGCCTTTTTTTTTTTTTTCTGATCAGTCATGGGGCTTGAAGTTGGGGCCTGGGTGCTGTCCCTGAGCTTTTATGCTCAAGACTAGCAGTGCTGTACCACTTTGAGCCACAGCTCCACAATGGGTGACAGAGGGATGTGGTCATTAACTGTATCTGTCGCCCTGTCACATTCCTAGCAACTCAGTTCCTCACCTAATTCACACCCGGATCTAACCATCATATACAGGTCCATCTGCATTATTAGTTCCGCACATAGTTCTTGTGTATAATGCAATCTAAATACACTGCTAGATACGGAAAATGCTGGAGAGATCAGCACTCACCCTAGGACCCTGCTCCTGGGACTTTTGTATGATAGACAGCTACACCCCAAGGAACAAGCTGTCTCATCTACTTCCTTTCTTCAATATGCTCTCCAGTGTAGTTTGGAGTTGATGTTGCTGTTATGTTCTGGTTTGGATTCTAGCTTTCTTATGAAGATTCCTCAGATTTCCCATTATGCTCTTACCATGCACATGACACAGCCCTTGAACTACCCTGTACAGTCTAGAAGAACATAGGATTGGGCAACAGAACCTTTTAACTATGCGACCTCACTCCAACTACCTAAGTCTTTGTGCCTGCAGTTGTCCGGGAGGGCAATTGTATCGCACAGAGCCAGTCTTGAGTGGTCAGTGAGCTATTAATAGAGGATCAGCAGACTGCTTGGTTTCTGTTAGTTCTTTCCTCATCCATCTGTTCATTCTTTCATCTACTCATGATCTAGCCCATCATTTTGAATATTGTATCTGCTCCTACCAAGCTGATTCTAATATGTTGTTATTTGATGACTATAAACATAGCTATCCCACATGTATGTTTCATTTTTTTAAAGCAATGTTGCATGTTTTTCAAGAGTTATGACTTTGGCATCTCTCATTGTGCTCAAGTCAGTAGAAGTCTCAGTGGACAACAACCATCCATCTGTGTCATTATCTATCTGTGTCCTGTTTGTCTTTATGAAACTCAGATGACTTGAGAATATAATATATAAAATTTCCAGCTTATACTCTTTCTCTGTTGGGTATAGTATTAGCCAAAGTGTGTTTGTCTAGCATCAAGAATAGATGAGAGCTGGGCATTGGTAGCTCATGCCTGTAATCCCAGCTCCACAGGAGGCTGAGATCGGAAGGATTGTGGTTTGAAGCCAGTCCAGGTAGAAAAGTTTACTAGACTCTATCTCCAATTAACCAGCCAAAGGCTGGGCTGGAGGTGTGGCTCAAGTGACAGAATGCCAGCCATGAACGAGCAAGCTGAGTAAACATGAGACCTTGAGTTCAAGGCAGAGAGAGAGCCAGGTGGTAGATGGGAACTCAAGCTATCTTCTACCATAACTCCATACTCCATTTGTCTAGAGCTATTTATATTCAGAATAATTAATTTTCCATATAGGGACTTTCAGTTAGAATAAAGTATTCCTCAGATACCCTAGTCTGATGATATAATAATAATAATATGTCATCACCGTATTCATTTTTTGTTGTTTTTGTGATGGTACTGGGGTTTGAACTCACAGATTTATACTCTCCTGGTTGCTTAAGTGGTTGTTCCCCACTTGAGCCACACCTCCAGGCTGGCATTTTGCTGGTTAATTGGAGATGGTACTTCTCAGACTTTTCTGCCTGAGCTGGCTTTGAACTATAATCGTTTAGATCTAAACTTCTCGAGTAGCTGGGATTACAAATATGAGCCACCAGTGGCTGGCTCATTTGATATATTCATGAGGTCCATACTAATTCACTGTTTATGGAAAGTACTTGAATTTCAAGTCCTGTCTTTCAGTTATAATTGACTATGGATCCCTACTGTGCTTTGGCTGGGAATATTATAAAAATCACTTTTTGAAGTCCAAATTTGACCTCAAGGGACATTGCCACTCTCATTAATAGTTGTGTACACTGAGCTCTTCCAAAAACAAACAAAAAAGTGTAGTAAAGTGGCCTTTGGTCCTTCTGCTCTTTCAAAATTATTATTAGTCTATATCAAATTCAGAACAACAGGTCTTTGGTTACTAGAAATACTCTCTTCACCAGGCTGAGCAAGTTCAAATTTTCTGAAAGCGACACTTATTAGGGCATTGCCTGAATATAGCCGGTAAACATATGTTCATTTATTGCTGTCCCAGATAGCAAATATGAGCAAGGTGTTACAACATTTCCTTGTTTACATTCAAACAGTGAAAGTACTGAGTTTTGAATGGGATCATCAGCTCCCACTAACATTTAGTTGGTTAAGTGTTTAGCTAAAACGTCGCCTAGCACTTACTGCCTGGAGTCAAGTAGGCCTTGGGCCCCTGGCAATCTCAAGGATGTGTCTGGAGATTTTCAAAGTCCCAAAGATAAGGAAGAGTGTCATTAACTTGTAAGGAAGAAGGCTGCTCCATGCATAAGTTACTTTAATTTTTAAAAAACTAAAGTAATGGCTGATAAATAATGAAACGGTATGTTACATCTTTACACAGACTTTCAATCACTCAGATGTGACCATGACTTCTGAATTCTTTGGTTTCTATTAACTATAATTGATAGCTTGAAAAGATTGCAGTTTCACGCACTCTCTCTCTGTCTTCTATATATAAAAATAAATGATTTTGGGGGGGGTGAGAAGTGGGGGAGCTGGAGAGGGAAGGGATATTAGGAAAAAAACAAAGGAGGGGGTAACAATGTTCATCGACAAGAAATGTACTGATTACCTTACTCATGTAACTGTAACGCCTCTGTACAGCATCTGTACAATAAAATAAAATTTAAAAAGAAAATAAGTGTTTTTGATTATAATAGCTATGGGCTAGTTTGAGATATTAATTTATGCAGTGTAGTTAGGCATGCTGAACTTCAGATTTCTCAAAAAAAATGTAAGGCTTATTAATAGGGTAAAAGAAGGAGACATCAGCACCTGTGGCTTGGGCTTGTAATCCTAGCTTCTCATGAGGCTGAGATCTAAGGATCATGATTTGAAGCCAGCCCAGGCAAGAAAGTCTCCAATTAATCTCCAAAAAGCTGAAAGCAGAGCTGTGGCTCAAGTGGTAGAGTGTTATTCTTAAACACAAAAGCTCAGGAACAGAGCCCAGGCCCTAAGTTCAAGACCTAGGGCTGGTACATGCACACGTGCACACACGCATGCATGCATGCTTTCTCTCTCTCTCACACACACACAAGAAGGCGATGTCTGGTACACAGTCACCTCCTAATCTGCCCTATTCTCATGACCTGAACATCCCTTTCTAGGTCAGCAGAAGTGCAAATGTTTGGGCACTGCACTCCCCTGTCCCTAGATCCCATGTTCTAGATTCTTTGGTCTTACAAGGAAAAAAAATTAGACTTGATCTAGGCCTCAGAAGTTCATCCAGGTGCTCAAAATGGCCCTGGCATTCGTGTGGGCTCTGCTTTCTTTGTGTGTCCTTGGCCTCCTCGCTTCCACTCTCACCTTCCAGCGCTGATTCTGATGAGGCCCTGACCTCCTGCAGTCTAGTCTCCAGGCTGTGATATCAGAAGGCTGAGCTTCTTTCCATTTGCTTATTTCCAGGAAACAGAATGGGGATGCAAACCCTCTGGGTGTGTGTTCCTCATCACTGTTGTGGAACATTCTAGACAGATCCTTCTGACAGGTGACGTGCATTGGTGACCATATTCCCAGATGACTCCTAAGGCAGCTTTGTGAAGTAGAACTAAAGGTGGGACCCACAGAGGTGCAGGTTTGGAGGGGTAGAGGGCAATCAGGTCTCCTTCCAGCCTTGGACTTTTCCTTTCTCCTCTCTCTGTTCTTCCTTCTCTTTGCCAAAATGTTTGTAAGGTATGGTGTCTCCAGGCCTCTTTTTTCCCCCCTCTCTTCCACCTGTACCTGTTGACTCATCCCCAAGGGAATCATCATTGGCTGGGCTGAACACTGACTTCAGGCATTCTAACAGGGCAGGCCTAATTAGCTGCACAGTTCCACAGGACCTGGCAAGGGTCCTGCTAATTAAATTGGTATAGGGCCTGGACATCCATGCTCGCAGGTACTTCCACTCTTGCAAATGTGAAGCACTGGAAGGGAGGAATTCTTGAGAAATGTTGGTTAGGATGATTTAGAAAAAGATTTGAGAAAGCAGCCACAATATTAGCTCCTTCTTTGCACTGTATGCTAGGCCCATGCTGCGCGTAAATTCTAGGAGATCTCACAATTGGCAATGCTCACCAGAGAGATTTCTTAGTGCTACATTGAAGAGACAACACAACCTCCCAGAGAGAAGGCAAGAACAGGCAGACTCGCCTCCAGGACCGTTGCTTTTAAATCTTTACTGGTTGTCACATGAATGGGAACATTTTCTGTTCTGTGCTGACAATATTATTTCTACATAGAAAGGCTGATTTTCCACCAGAATTAGCACCAGAGGAGAGAAGGGTGTTGAGGATATTATACGAGCTCTATGTCTTTTCTTTCTTTTTCGTGCCAGTACTGGGGCTTGAACTCAGCTCCTGAATGCAGTCTGTGAGTTTTTTTTGCTCAAGACTAGTGCTCTACCACTTGAGCCACAGCTCCACTTTTGGGGTGTGTGTGTGTATGTGTGTGTGTGTTTAATTGGAGATAAACGTCTCATGCACTTTCCTATCTGGGCTGGCTTTGAACTGTGATCCTCAGATCTCAGCCTCTTGAGTAGCTAGGATGACAGGCTTGAGCCAATAGTGCCCAGCTTAAGAGATCTTTCTTTAAAGTGCTATGCATTCAGATGCAAATATGGGCCTGAATGAAGTTTATCTTTAATATTAGCCAAATATCCTATTGCAAAAATCTGTTGGCTTCCATTGCTGGGTCCCTTTGGCTTTGAAGTCCTGCCTCCCATTTTTTTTCAATTTCTCTTCCCCACCATTCCCTGAGGGTAAGGATGTAGCATGTCCTGTTCTTTCCAGTTCTGGCTTTTGAGGTCAGGCTATGAAATGAAACATGGCTTCTCTGAGACTTTGGGAAATTGAGTGTATTGATTTGCCTTTATCATGTGGTAGAACAACAACTTGATTTATTTACCTTTTTCATCTTCAACTTTTGGCAATGCGTTTGGAAGGGAAGCTTTGGATCTGCAAGATGAACTGGACAGGGAAGGTTGTTTGTTTGTTTTTAACCCCTTCACTTCTGGGCTGTATGAAGGTGAAGACTGAATCAGAGTGGATGCCCTCAGAGGATCATAGAAATACTAGGGACAGAAAGCAGGACTAGGAAGACATGACAGGGGGCTGTGGCTTCTTGAATGGGCTTTGTGGGTAATGAGGAAGAAAAGCCATTCTGTCCCAAAGTGTTTCTAGCAAGCCTCATAGGACCTGGCATACTGAAATTTGAGATGAGATCTTCTAGATCTTCTTTGGGTCCTTACAGGAAGAACAGCTGAATATCCAGCTGTGTTAACGCATTGTCACTAACATTGCTACGAGTCTATTTCTCAGCCTTAGTAGCTAGAAGATAAAAAAAAAATGTCCAAATTTGATAATGAAGCTAGAGCAGCCCCTGTCTTTACAAATAAAGGTGTGTTGGAACACGGGCATGTTGGTGAGTGTCTGCAATATTGCTTATAGCTTATTGTACACAATATTAGCAGCACTGAGTCACTGACACACCTCAAAGAACCTAAAATATTATCTGATTCTTTGCAGGCCCCTTGAATAAAGTTCTTCTAATACAGCACCCACCAGCAAATGTAAATGTCATCAATTAAACAATATGCAATCCAGTTCTTTGCTCGAGAGGCCATATTCTAGGGGCTAATTAGCTACATATAGATATTAGCGCCAGCTGTCCATTATGTCTATTATTGTAGAAAGTCCTATTGAAACCTATAATAGGTTCATTAGTAACTTGTGTTAATGTTTTTCTTTAAATAGTTTTGTTTAACAGCACTGGGGTTTGGGTTCAGGGTCATATACGTGCAGAGCAAGCACTCTACCATTTGAGCACACATCCAGCCCTTTTTGACTTAGCTCATTTTTCAGATAAGGCTCTGTGCCTACTTTGATCCTCCTATCGCTGCCTACTGAATTGCTGGGATTACAGGTGTGTGTACCAAGCTTAGCAGTCTCTTCATCTTAATCTATTCATGACTCAAGCATATCAATTCTTTGATCTTTATTGTTATTTTGGATTAAAAAAAAAGTACACCAGGAAATGAGTTAAACTCATTACTTGTTTCCTAGCAATAGGTTATAATAACAGATTCTATGAAGAAATATCCTTACAGAATTGTCCCTGGAAAAATGAGTATTTTCTTCTCACCGGTGAGTCTCAAAAGCTATAGATAGTCTAGTGATTTCCACATATTTCATTGATACCTGCATTCACACTGCCTGGCTGGCCTCTTGGTAGAAGATACCAGTTCTTTGTGCCATGGCTGCTTTTCCCTGCTCAGGAAGGTCACTCAGCACGTAGGCTTAGGTCCCGATATGAGAGGAGCAAACACTCCCAAGAGAGTTCTACAGAGTGCTGGAGAGTCAATCTGGAGCTGGAGCTGAGTTGCTTTGCTGAGGATGAAGTCTGGAGGCTGAGAGACTCACTGCCCTCAGGCTTGGCAAAGGTTTAGCTCTCAGCCAAATGAGCTGTGACATATTAAGAAGGTACAGGAAGGAGTGGGACATGGAGAACCCCTACTGGATTTTGTTTGGAGAATCATTTCCTATATTTGATAGCAGGAAAAGCTAAGCCGCTGTTAACAAAGGCCTCACAGTGCAGTAACTTAAAAGAGGAAGCTAGATTTCCTTTCATTTAATAGTCTAAGTGAATGTCCCAGGTACAGAGTACTTGTGTTGTTCTACTATTGTAGAATATAGCCTCCTTCCAAGTCATTACTCTGGCCTTTTCTGTCACCCCTGCTCTGGGAGAATTGCTACCTGCACAGTTGGAACTAGTTATAGTTATGTCCACGTTTCCACACATGACAAAATGAAAAAGTGTAGAGGAAGTCAGACTCTAAGGCCTGTGCCTGGAAGTGAAATGCACTATTTTTCTCTGAGTCCTAAGGCTGAATAATTCCCCCCAACCCCAGGGTATAGGGCAAGGGACACTGGGAAATGTAGTCTAATCAAGCACTAATAGAACATGGTGGACTGACTGATGGCAGTTTCTACCATACCTTCCTCCTCTCCATTTTTGATTTCTTTGTTTTTCCCCTTCCAAGCTCTGTGACTCTACATCCACCAAAAAACACATTGCTTCTCTAGTTCTCTTTCCTTATTTTACTTCCTGTACCTTGAAAAAAAAGTTTATGATTTTTTAAAAATTATTTTTGAGTATTTTTTTTATTGTCAAGGTGATGTACAGAGGGGTTTCAGTTACATAAGTAAGGTAATGAGTAAAGCTTATTACCTTGTAAACCTTGTAAACCTTATTACTCCCTTCCCTCCATTTTCTCCTACTTTCCCTCTCCCAACCCCCTCCCCCAAATTGTACAAATAGTTCCCAACATGAATTTTTAAAACAACCTTTTGGCAAATCCCCACACACAGATGCTGTGGTGAATGTGTTCACCATTTCTACAGGACATGAGAGCATCTGGTGGCAAGGTGGGCATCTTCCACACAGGAGAGGTTTAGTGTGTTCCTAATGCCCCGGGGGGGGGGGGGGGGGGCGGGCGGGTGGTGAGGACCGCTCTCATCGTATTTTCAACAGCCAGCAACAGAGGATCCAACCAGAATGTTCCTCAGAAACGGAGCCAGTCCACTGTGTGCAGGCAGGCCAAGGCATCCCCATCATTTTGCTCCCTTCATTCCACTAGAGTAGCTCCAAGTCATGACAACCAAGTCATGACAACTAATTGACAAGAAAATGCTCAACCCCCAGTGCTCAGCACTTCCCCCAAACAATCACTGATTGTTAGGACCTGTTGATGCAACAAACCTCGTGCTGAGAAGTTTGCCCTGTAATTAGCAAACCGGGACTGTCAAGCCCATCAAATGGTTTTACTTGATGAACTGAATGGGACAAAGCACTTCCTTCTCCTTGGCTGCGTGGGGAAGACAGCTGGGTTCTGAGTGGAGCTGACACTTTTGTAAAGAGAACTAAGTGAACTTGGCTTCCATTTCACACGCACGCTTTCCAGCCTGACATTGAATCTATGAGGCTCAGGGATGCTGCCTCCTGATTTTCTGATGTCTATGCAGATGGGAGCTGGGGGGTAGGAGTGGGGAGGGTGCAAAATCTTAACTCATCCTAGTGAAAGCCAAAAGGCTATGGGGTGGAAGGCTTCAATTTTCTGTAGACCTAAAAACCCCTTCACAACTGTTGAGAATTCTCCTACAGGATGTTTTGCATACCTTCAACAGTGAAAGAAAGTCCAATATGAGATTAGTGTTTAACCTTTTTTTGTTTTCTTTTTAAAATTTTTTATTTTATTGTGAAGATGCTGTACAGGGGGGTTACAGTTACATATGAGTAAGGTAATGAGTACTTTGTTAGCCACCCCTTTGTTATTCTCCCACTATCCCTTCCCCTTCCCTCCTCCCCCTTCCAAAGTTGTAAAGTTCATTTCTAATGTAGTGTCTTGTGGGTAACATTGTTGCAATAGGTCATCCTGTATCCTTGTTTCAGCTTTTGTTATTCCCCTTCCCCTCCCCAAATTAGACAATGTATATACAAGATGCAGGGTACCAAAATCAAATACAGTGACACTAGAGGATATACCATAGGGAGAAGAACACACAAAGGAAACAAAAAAATCACATAGTACAGGGAGAGAATAGAGAAAGGCCCAGTGACCCAGTGGTTCCAGTGCAGGGAATCCTGCATAAAAGGAGAGAAATGTACATGCAAATGATGGAAATCCACAGAAGGCAGAGAAAGGCAGCCTGCACCTGACTTCACCTCCTGACTTCCCTTCTCCCATGCATGGTTGAATCCTTCTTGGCCATATTTATCACAATGTATCCATTCTTAGCAATACCTCCTGTAACTCAGTTATAGGTTTGAAGTTTCTCTTATTCTGAGAGTTTGTTTGCTTTGTGATTTCATCTTGTATATTCTTACAGCCTTTTACTTTTAATAAATCATTTCCTCAAAAAAATCACATAATACATTAAAAATGACAACAAAGAAAGATTTCTTGTGTCCATATCTTGGGGGTCCATAACTTGCCTGTCCTGGGGCTTGAACTCAGGGGCCGGGCACTGTCCCTGAGCTTCTTTTGCTCAAGGCTTGCACTCTACCACTTGCGCCACAGCACCACTTCTGGCTTTTTTCTGTTTATGTGGTACTGAGGAATCAAACCCAGGGCTTCAGGCATGTGAGGTAAGCGCTCTACCACTAAGCCACATTCTCAGCCTGGATGTTGACTTTTTCTATTTGGGGTCATTTGAAAGGCTTTAGGGCAAAACTTTAGTAACTCAGTGCTGAATTCTATATGCAAACTGTATTTTATAATAAACACACTGTCATGTCGTATTTTTCTCATATACTCACAGCCTATAGGTGAATTCAGAGCTGGAGGCTGAGATCTGAGGGTTATGGTTCAAAACCAGCCCAGACAGGAAAATCTTCAAAACTCTATCTCCAATTAACCAGTAAAAATGTAGAAATGAAGGTGTGACTCAGCCTTGAGTGAAAAAGTGAAGGGACAGTGCTTAGAGTCCTGAGTTCAAGCTCCAGTGCTGGCTCACACTCACACAAAAAGTATGGCTGAATTCAAAACCTGACCCTTATGTTCCTGGACTGAATTGGAACGAACAAGGTTTAGTATCGTACATACGATAGTCACATAATTATTGTTACTAATATGATCACATTTGTAACTTTGATAATAACTATAATGCTACTATGGAGGGATCTAAAAGTAATACCATATGGAATTTCATGTGCATGAAAGGAGCTGTGATGGAAAGTATTTATTATTATTATTGCAGTAAGAGGTTTGAACTCAGAGTCTTGCACATGCTAGGCAAACACTTTACTATGTAAGCCGTACGGTCTGAAGTTCTTTTCCTGGGACCAACCTTGGACCACAGTCCTCTGACATTTAGCTCCCATGTACCTGGGATCACAGGTGTGCACTACCACACCTGGCTTGTGTTTAGGTATGGTTCCCTCAACTTTTGCTTCAAACTGTGATCGTCTTATCTCTGTGTCTCATGTGCCTGAGTTTTATAGGCATGTACCACCATGCTTTTATTCTTTTCAAACACAAACATATTTCCATGTATTCCAATTCTCACTATAGATTTTTTTTCACTGCTGGGGAAAAAAACCTGGGCTATTTGCATACTAAGCAAGTGATTTTCCACAGAGCCACATCCCCAGCGACAGATTTGATTCTTGAAAAGCCTTCAGTCAATTTTGTTATTACAGAATTGAGGAAAACATACAGTGCATAATTGTACATTGTTCATCATATTTTCCAACCCATTCCATCTCTTGGTGGGTTTTAAATTGTAACCAGGTGAAATGAAATTAAAACTTGGACATGGGCACCTGCAAAACGAATTGAATATGGATTTGAATTTGGAGACTTTATTTCTCTTTTCCTCAATTTCATATTAATAACTCAAAATAGCAGCTGCTAGATGTTTCCTGAGATAACATAGGGACCCAAAAAAGTCTTACTTAGTGGATGGCCCAATTTGCAGGGTAAAGAATACAATTTTTGTTTTCACTTCTTGTCCATTGATAGTCAAGACCTCATAGGCATGCTAAGTAAATGTAGGATAGGAAGGAACTCTCCCTTTGTTTTTTTTTGTTGTTGTTGTTTTTACTTTGTCCTAGTACTGAGGCTTGAACTCAGAACCTCAAGCCCTTGCTTAGCTTTTTTAAAATTTTTGACAAAGCCGGTGCTTTACAGTTTGAGCCTTAAGCTCAGCTCCATCCTTCTGTTTAAATGGGGATGAGTCGCTCAGATTTGTCTCTTCAGCTTGACTTTAAAACATGTTCAGCATGGTTCATGCCACAACCAGACTGAGTTTTGGATTTGTGTGCAGCCTCCCATCACTTCTGTTCACTGTAGCTGTGAATGGTTGTGTCCTGGAAAACTATCTTTAGAGAGGCCACCGGCATGGACCCTCAGTGCATGCATAGTGACACAGACTTAAGCTGTTCTTGGTGGGCAGAGCCCTTCTAGATCTATAGCAGGCAAAGACAATTATGCTCTCAGTCTTTCCAGCTCCCTGGCTGGCTGCTACTACTGTAGGTTTCTCAGGTTCTCAGGAATAAGACCAATGAAATTCAGGACTACAGAGGAGGAGTTGCCAAGGAAGTGTTTCTTGGATGCCTCACGTGTTTGAAGCAATGGGATACAGTGAAATTGATGTTGACAAGGATTTTACTTGCACAGACAATATTCCAGAAAAGTAAAGAAGGTAGAGGAAAAACCTGTATATGTACACACAATTTATGAAATGATGAATTCAACATTCAGGGCAGCCTGAAGGCATTTCTGATGAAACAATGAATGAATTTATGATTCCTTAGTAGTGGAGAAGCGACTAGCCAACGGGACCAGCCATGGAGAAGCAGCATTTTCACAGCCTGACTTCTGCTCAGAGGATTAGAACTGCATGAATCTTGGCCAACTGGCCTCAAGGATTTTGTGGCTATTTATGTTGCTCCTAACTTCTTTAACAATAGTATGCACATTAAAGCATATATTAAAATAAATTAAATAATGTAAAAGTTATAAAATACAACAAAGACATGAATAGATCTATCAACCTGATTTGACACCTATAAAATTTTAAAAAATATTTTCTTCAAAACTTTTCAAGTAAAAATATGAATGAGACAAAAAAAATCATGATCATTAGATCTCAAATTCTTGAGTAGCTAGGATTACAAGTATGGATCCTGAGTGCCTGGCTAGGAATTTTATCCTTCTGTTGTTTCCCTTTCTTCTTCTTCTTCCACCACCGCTGCTGCTGCTGCTTCCTCTTCTTCTTCCTCTTCTTCTTCTTCTTCTTCTTCTTCTTCTTCTTCTTCTTCTTCTTCTTCTTCTTCTTCTTCTTCTTCTTCTTCTTCTTCTCCTCCTCCTCCTCCTCCTCCTCCTCCTCCTCCTCCTCCTCCTCCTCCTCCTCCTCCTCCTCCTCCTCCTCCCTCCTCCTCCTCCCTCCTCCTCCTCCTCCCTCCTCCTCCTCCCTCCTCCTCCTCCTTCTTCTTCCTTCCTCCTCCTCCTCCTCTTCCTCTTGCTCCTCCTCCTCCTCCTCCTCCTCCTCCTCCCTCCTCCTCCTCCCTCCTCCTCCTCCTCCTTCTTCCTTCCTCCTCCTCTTCCTCTTACTCCTCCTCCTCCTCTTCCTCTTGCTCCTCCTCCTCCTCCTTCTTCTTCCTTCTTCCTTTTTCTTCCCAGCTAATATCATTCTTCCTTCTACACAGGATTTCAACTCCATACATTCATTCATTTGTTCACTAGAAATACTATAATATCTTTAGAAATGTAACAGGTAATGTTATCTGTCAACTTGACTGGGACATGGGTTTCCAGGTATTTGGTTAAGCATTTCCTTGTGTGTCCATGAGGGTATTTCTGGGGTAGGATTATCACTGGAATGGGTGGGTTTAGTTGCCCCCCCACCATGGTTGGGTGGGTTCCTCCAATTCAATGGAGTCCTAAGTAAAAAGAAATCAGAGACATTGATAGTTACTCTAGGTTGGATCTGGAATACTTGCCAGGGAGCTCTGTGTTAAAGTCTTGATCTCTAGCCACCGAACTATTGGAACCTTGAAAAGATGGGGCCTCATGGGAGGTGTGCTTTTGAAGGGGACTGTGAGACCTTGGAGTCTCCCCTCTTCTTGTTTCCCAGATGCTATGCGATGAATGTCTTTCTCCACTATGTGCTCCTCATTATGACATCGTTGTTGTCATCCTCCTCCTCCTTCTCCTCCTTCTTCTTTCTTATTCTTTGTCCTCTTCCTCCTCCTCCTTCTTTTCCTCTTCCCCCTTCTCTTCCTCCTTTCCCTCTTTTTTCTTTTCCTCCTTCTTCTCTTTTTTTTTGGTGCCAGTCCTGGGGTTTGAACTCAGGGTTCTGTCCTTGAACTTCTTTTGCTCAAGGCTAGCACTCTACCACTCTACCACTTAAGTGGTAACTTGAACCACAGCATCATTTCTGGCTTTATTGGTAGTTTAATGGAGATAGGAGTCTCACAGGGCTGGGAATGTGACTTAGTGGTAGAGTGTTTGCCTAACATGCATGAAGCCCTGGGTTTGATTCCTCAGTACCAAATAAACAGAAAAAAGTGGCGCTGTGGTTCCCGTGGTAGAGTGCTAGCTTTGAGCACAAAAAGAAGCACAGGGTCAGTGCTCAGGCTCTGAGTTCAAGGCCCAGGATTGGCAAAAAAAAATCTCATAGACTCTCTTGCCTGGGCTGGCTTTGAACCATGATCCTCAGATATCAGCCCTCAGAGTAGCTAGGGTTACAGGTGTGAGTGAGCCACCAATGCCTAGCTAACCTTTCTTCTTTTTCAGCTGACTTATCTCAGATATTTGTTACAGTAATGGAAAGCTGACTAGCACAAAATCCTTCTGCATTCAGGCCAAGAGAGGCTCTTCTGCCATTGGGTCTGCTTACTTTCTTGCCTTTGGACCCCAGACTTGTTACTTTCCCTACAGGCTCAATTCTTTTAGGATTTTGTTGTTCCTGTTGTTGTTACTTTATAAGGACAGAAAAGAAAACTTCTTGAAGTAAGTGCCCTCAGGTAAAGTGCACTTAGAATTTGTGTGTGTGTGTAGGAAAATTATGAAGTGATACATTTGAAAGCGTAAAACTTGCCTTTAAGGGAAAGGTTGGTAAGTGTGATAGTTTAAAAGAATGACTATAAATTTCTTGATACTCCTCCCTGTGAGAGGGTCTGTTTCCTCTCTCTCTAAATCTGAGTGGGATTGTTACTGGCTTGTAGCCAGTAGAATGCTCTATAGCTTTCACAACGAGTTGGAAAAGGTGATGCCATTTTTACCCTGTTCACTGGGAAACTCACAGTTGGAACTCTTAAGCTGGCCAGTCTGTGAGGAAACACAGGCCACATGGAAAGGGTTCATATAAGTGTGCAGGTTGACATCCAAACTGAGAGCCAGCCTTAACCACAAGACATGAGTGAAGATGCCTCAGGAAAATTCCAGTCCCCAGCTGACACATCGGCTCTGGATGTGGAATTTTTCCAGTTGAGCTTGTGGGTATTGTTGAGAAGACAAGCAATTCATTGTATTCTAACCATATTTTTTGATTCACAAAATTTATGACCATAAAAAAAAAGATTGTTTCAAACAGCTAAGTCTTGGGGGAAATTTGTTTCCCAGTTATAGTAAGTAGAACAAGGCTAGAACAAGGGAAGGGGGGTAGGGACAATGATGGGGGAGGGACAAAACCCACAGCCAGCCCCTCTCCTTTCACAGTGTTCATCTGTCTTTTGCTTTGGTATCATATGCTGTGACACAGTGGCTTTCACTGAGAGAGAGAGAGAGAGAGAGAGAGAGAGTATTCCAGTGGCCAACAGCTCCAGGCAGCCATTTTCAGGCAACCCAACACAAATGCAATGTCAACAACTCCATAGTGACCTCCACAAAAGTTCTTTTATGAGAACGGGAGTTTCAGGGATGGGGGATTTTTTTTTTTAACTCAGAGATATACATCTGCTTCCCAACAAAGATTTTGCAAAAGGAACATTTCCTATAAGGACTTTGGTAATGGTTATCCTCTTGAGTATCTGCAGGGGAGAGGCCTGGCACAGAGAAATTAAAACCAGTGCTATTCTGCCCAGGCCAAGTTAGGTCTATGACACTCTTCCATGGCTCCTGGCTCAATATGAAGGATCCAGCCATTTTGCTCTAGAATTCACCATCTTGAGGAATGCAATGATTCTCCCAAGATATGCACATGTCCCGCTTGGCTAGCATGGGGTACATATGGATGGGTATTGGCACTTATTCAATAGGAAGTTTTCCCCCAAGGATATAATTTATAGATTAGTTTAAAAAAATAAATAAAATGATCTCAACTAGGGGAGAATGACTTCCAACCCAGTAGGCTTCTTAAATACTTTTTATGAAAGGATTGTTTTCCTAGTTTCTTCCCTGAGTTTGTAGATGATATATTATTACACCAGAATGTGAAAGTAGCCAAATGAGCCCCAGGAAAGGGATATTGTTCCAAAGCAAATATAGGAACTTGGTTAAAACTACATGATCAGATATCTGGCAAGCAAGAGACACAATGAAAAAATTCATTGTATATGAGATAGAAAGTCACAGATTGTATGAGACAGCCCCACTCTGCTGAAGTAGAAAATTGATCTACTTATTGAGCTGCAAGAAGCATTTTGGGGAAACAGAATTTTGAATCTGTATAGGAAACACAGAATGATTATGTAGAAATGTGTCTAAAACTAGGATTCAAAGGAGAACAAATGTAGACAATAAATCTGCATAGAGAAATGTATAACTTCATGAAGGGAAATAACATTTGTAGGCATGAAATAATTCTCAATTTTTAGGTAGCATGGCCAAAAGATAACAACTGTATTAAATCCTATTACAGTGGTTATGTATGTTAAAGGATCTTCTCTGTCAGGTACTGGTGGCTTATGCTTGTAAACCTAGCTACTTAGGTGTCTGAGATCTGAAGATTTCAGATTTGAAACCAGCCAGGACAGTCTGTGAGACTCTTATCTCCAATCAACCAAAGGAAAAGCCAAAAGTGGAGCTTTGGTTCAAGTGGAAGAAGTTAAGGAACAACGCCCAGGAACTGAGTTCAAGCGCTAGTCCAAGTACTAAATAAATAAATAAATAATAAATAAATAATAAATAGATGAAAAAATCTTATGATAGAAAATAAAATTTAGTCCAAAGTGGTCTACTTGTTTTAAGCAAAGAGAATTAAGGATAAAGTTAAGGGTTTTCTTTTCTTTTCTTTTTAAACCAAATCTCATTATAATGTGATTTTTATTATGTAAAGTATGTATTTGAAGCAATTCATGAGTAAGTCTACCTTTTAATAACATCTGAGGACTGAGAAGAGGGCAGGAAACTGGGACTGTAAGCCAGGATGCAATAAAACAAACCCTACAAGAACATCCCATTATCACATAGCTTGAAATATGTCATAGATTGGGGTGGAAAGAATGTATTGCCAAACTTTTCATATTGTACTATCATTTTACTCTAATGAGACAACTTGGAAAGAGTATTTAGACAAAAAGCCAAGAAGAGATTTTGGTGTCTATTGTAAATGAATTAGATGATTGGATGTAAAAGGAGATTCAAAGATTTCCCTAGAAAACAGTTTAATCTTTAAATTGTTTTTCCTTTTACTTTGTTGGGGACAGCTGGACATAAAGTTCTTCTTTTATGGGCAGTGCTCAACTTTGTTCTGTACCTAAAGTATATTAGGTTCTTCTGTCTGAGTGTGCATTATTAAATGTTTGAAGTAGTTTTAAGGGACATTAAGACTTTTTTTTTCTCCAGGGTCTCACCAAAAAACTGACACTAGACCAGGGAAATTATAGACCCTGGACTTCATGGATCAAAGACTGGGAAAGAGCTAATTTCCTCCAATGATGCTACAGCCCTGGGGGAGTTAACTAAGTAGAGAAAGCCATTCATTGCCAATTATTGAACTAATTAAAAATACAAGCCTAACTTTCAACAAAAAAGCATATCCTAGAGTATGATAATTATGCTTTTTAATTTCTGTCATGAAACAAACAGAAAAGGTAAACTTATCTTTATTTTTGGAGGCTAACAATATTCCGTAAACTTTAAGCAGTTGATTAAGTTTTCTGATTCTAGAAAAAAAAAACTCAAGTTCTTTTTTTTTTTTTTTTTAAATTCAAGTTCTTATATAGACTAGACTTTGTAGTCTGTGCAACACTGATCTCAGACTGAGATGTTGTTTTTTGGGACTAGAATTCAGGGCCTGGGAGCTTTCCTTTAGCTTTCCTACACAAGATTAATATTCTACCACTTGAGCCACACCTCTACTTCTGGATTTTTGGTGATTAATTGAAGATAAGCATCTCCCAGACTTTTCTGCCAAGGCAGGCTTAGAACCAGGATCCTCAAATCTTACTCCTGAGTATCTAGGATTACAGGCATATGGTAGCAGTGCCTAGCTGAGAATTTTATTTTTAACTACAGGCCAAAAAAAGAAGCAGATTCTACATTGGAAGAGATAGAAAAATTGTCTGGTCTTGTCTCTGTTTGTAAACAAGTATCTATAAACAAACAAATTTATAGAGTGGCAGGTGATTGAGTTTAGCCTACAAAATGGCTAATGAACTAGTGGCGCTCAGAATCTCACAGCTTAGCTTCCTAGTCCACAAGTCTTACAGTTATTGACTGTAGCCACAAGCATGCTCTGCCAACAAACATACAAACCTAGGATCAAACCTCTGCAACACCAAACAACTGTGATCACTTTGATTTGCAGAGAGCTATTTTAGTGTGTATCTCAAGGTTCTATAGGCCTTATGATTGCTCTTTGGATGAATTTTATGGAAGATATTTGAATTAACCAACCAGTTTGGTCAAAATCTTCTTTCTTTAGTCTGTCTTTTGACATGTTGTTTTGAATGGCTTTGCTAGTTTTGACGAAGTACATGACGTCATATAATAAAATCATAGTTTTGCTAATTGTAATGGGTACACATCTAATCTCAGTTACTGAGGAGGCAGTGGAAGGAGGATCCTGATCTGAGGTCAGCCCGGACAAATGCACGAGACCCTATCTTTAAAACTAAAGCTACAAAGTCTGTGTGAGTGGTTCAAGTGATAGAGCAATTAGCTAACAAGTACCATACACTGAGTTCAATCTCTAGTACGACTACATGTTAAATTAATTAATTAATTAATTAAATTATATCCTTTGAGTAAAGAAGTCTCCCTGAGTTATTTAAGTTTTTAGGTGTAACTCGTTTTCAGGAATATCATTGCACCTAAGTAACATCGTGTTCAGGAGTGAGATTTTACTGTATATTTGTCAGGATGAGAGAAAATCCTGGGACAGACTTTATCTGGCTCACTGAGTACTTCTTGAGTAATACTGCACTACGTATTGTAAGCTTTCCTTTGTGTGTCAAGAGAAATTTTCAACAGGGCAGGCAGACAGGCAGCTAGATAAAAGAGAAACCCTAGCCTATGTGGAGATAAAAGTCTTCAAACCAGACCATGCCAAATTCATCAGAGAATGTAGCCTCAAAGGAAATGTTTGTTTTCTTTTGAAAATTCATCATTACAAAGCCCATTGTGTGATTAGGCCAGTTGTCTGATTACTGAGAAATAACTAAAAATAATAAATGAGTGTCTCATCAAAGGCATATGAATGTTGGGTGAACTCTTTCACTGGAGTTATGAGATTACCATGACCCAAATGCTTGGCTTTTTTTTTTTTTTTAAATGAAAGGTACAATCCATACCTATCAGCATTTCTAATTAGGAAACCTCCTGCACAGAATTGATTGGAAAAATGGATGGCTCTAAGATATTTAACTTAAAAAAATGTTTTTTGCCTTTTTCTGGGAAAGCCAGACTCACATCTGTAATTCCAGCTACTCAGGAGGCTGAGATCCAAGGATTATGGATGCCGCTCCAAGTGAGACCAAGCAAGAAAGTGCATGGAACTCATTTCTAATTAACCGCCAAAAAGCCAGGAGTACAGGTGTGGCTCAAGGGGTAGAGCAGACCAGTCTTTAGTGAAAAAGCTAAGGGACAGTGCTTAGACTCTTTTTTTTGGGTGTTCAAGAGTTGGAATTAAAATGTATTTTATTGTAAAGATATTGAACAGAGGGGTTAAAGTTACATGAGTAACGTAATGAGTACATTTCCTACAGAGCATTGCTACCCCCTTTAGTTTTTCCCTAGGTCATCCCTTCCTTCCCCACCTCCTCACCTCCCCCCCCCCCCCCCCCAAGTTGTAGAGTTCTTTTGCAACATAGTGTCTTGTACATCTTATTGTTACAAGGAGTCAGCCTGTATCCTTATTTCACCATTTTGTTATTTCCTTTCCTCTCCCCAAATTAGAAAAAATGTATATATGAGATGTAGGGCACCAGAATCAAATACAGTGAAAACAGAGGTTATACTATGGGGGAAGAACATACAAAAGAAACAAAAAAATCACATGGTAGATTATAAGTACATTAAAAACAACAGCAACAATGATAAACCCTCTTGCATCTGTATCTTGGGATTAATTTCACTTATCACCATCTTATATGGTCATATGTGCATAGCTTTTGACTTTTTCTGCTTGTCTTGGAAGGTTATCCTAGACATATACTAGTTATTGCAAATAAGGGAAAACATGGGACCTATGTTTCCTTTGGGCCTAGCTTACTTCACTTAGTATAATTTTTTTCCAAATCTTTCCATTTCCTAACAAATGGGACAGTGTCATTCTTCCTAAAGGAGGCACAGAATTCCATTGTGTATATATACAACATTTTTTTGATCCATTCATTTACTGAGGGGCATCTGGGTTGGTTCCATATCTTAGCTATGGAGAATAATGCTACGATAAACATAGTTGTACTGGTAGCTTTAGTATGGACTTGTTTGTGATCATTTGGGCCCCAAAGTGGGATTGCTGGGTCATAGGGTCATATGTGTAGTCAATATGTAGTATTTTGAGGAACCTCCATACTGCTTTCCAAAGTGGTGGAACAAGTTTACACTCCCACCAACAATGCAGTAGGGTTCCCTTTGGCCACATCCCCTCCAGCATCTGTTGTTGTTAGATTTCTTGATTGTAGCCATTCTAACTGGGGTGAGGTGGAATCTCAATGCTGTTTTTATTGACATTTCTTTTATGGCCAGAGAAGTTGAGTATTTCTTCAGATGTATATTGGCCATTCTTATTTCCTCTTCAGAGAAGTCTCTCTTTAAGTCTTTAGCCATTTATTAATCAGGCGGTTGTGTCTTTGAGGATTTGTTGTTGGGGGATTTAATTTATTGAGTTCCAAGTATATTTTAGATATGAGACCCTTGTCTGTTGTATGGCTAGTAAAGATCTTCTCCCAGTCTGTGTGCTTTCTATTGATCTTGCTAGCTATGTCCTTTGCCATGCAGATTTCATGCAATCCCATTTCTCTAACCTTTCTTTGATTAGTTGTGTTTCTGGGTCTCTATTAAGAAAATTTCAGCCTGTGCCAAGGACACCTAGGGTTTCTCCTATTCCTTCCTGTAACATTTTCAGGGTGTCTGCTTTTAGTTTGAGGTCTTTGATCCATTTGAAGTTGATTCTGGTGCAGGGAGATATATACAGATCTAGCTTTAGCTTTCTACAGGTGTGTGTGTGTGTGTGTTTTTATTGTGAGAATACCGTACAGAGGAGTTACAATTACATGGGCGAGATTACGAGTACATTTCTTATCAAGCATTGTTGCCTCCTCGTTGTTTCCCCTTCCCACCCCTTCCCATACTCCTCCCCTCCCCTCACCTGATCCCCCCCCCAAAGTTGTTAAGTTCATTATTTGACATAACATCTTGTACATCTCATTGTTGCAATGGGTCCACCTGTATCCCTAGTTAAACAATTTGTTTTTTTCCCTTCCCCTCCACAAATTATACCAACATCAAATACAGTGAAAGTATGGATTATACTGTGGGGGAGGGACATACAAAGTAACATAGAAATCATCTTATAAATATGATAGAAACAATTGCATGAAAGGAAAAAAAAAACAAAAAAACACTTGAATACTTATCTTGAGGTTCATTCCTCTAACATCAACTTATCTGACTTTTTCTGCTTGACTCAGTCATACTAGTTATTGCAAATAAGGGAAAACACGGGACCTATGTTTCTTTGGGCCTGGCTTACTTCACTTCATAGAATTTTTTCCAAGTCTTTCCATTTCCTAACAAATGGGGCAATGTCATTCTTTCTGATGGAGGCATAGAATTCCATTGTGTATATATACCACATTTTCTTGATCCATTCATCTACTGAGGGGGATCTGGGTTGGTTCCATATCTTAGCTATGGTAAATAATGCTGCAATAAACATAGTCGTGCTGGTAGCTTTAGTATGGTCTTGTTTGTGATCATTTGGGTAAATGCCCAAAAGTAGGATTGCTGGGTCATAGGGGAGCTCTATGTGGAGTCTTTTGAGGAACCTCCATACTACTTTCCAAAGTGGTTGAACAAGTTTACACTCCCACCAACAATGCAGTAAGGTTCCCTTCTGTCCACATCCCCTCCAGCATCTGTTGTTATTAGAGTTCTTGATTATAGCCATTCTAACTGGGGTGAGGAGGAATCTCAATGTTGTTTTGATTTTCATTTCTTTTATGGTTAGGGAGGTTGAGCATTTCTTCATGTGTCTATTGGCCATCCGTCTTTCCTCTTCAGAGAAGTTTCTCTTTAAGTCTTTAGCCCACTTATTTATTGGGCAGTTGTTTCTTTGAAGATTTGTTTTTTGGGGATTTAATTTTTTAAGTTCCAGGTATATTTTAGATATGAGACCCTTGTGTGTTGTATGGCTAGTAAAGATCTTCTCCCAATCTGTGTGCTTTCTATTGATCTTGTTAGCTATATCCTTTGCCATGCAGAAGCTCTGCAATTTCGTGCAATCCCATTTGTCTAACCTTTCTTTGATTTGTTGTGTTTCTGGGTCTCTATTAAGAAAATTTAGGCCTGTGCCGAGGAGACCTAGGGTTTCTCCTATTCCATCCTGTAATGTTTTCAGGGTGTCTGCTTTTATTTCGAGGTCTTTGATCCTTTTGGAGTTGATTCTGGTGCAAGGTGATACATAAGGATCTAGCTTTAGTTTTCTACAAGTACTTAACCAATTTTTCCAGCACCATTTACTGGAGGCTGTCTTTCTTCCATTCTATTTTTTTAGTTCCTTTATCAAAGATTAGGTGGCTATAGGTCTTTAGGTTCATTTCTGGGTTTTCAAGTCTATTCCATTGGTCCTGGGGTCTGTTCTTGTGCCAGTACCAAGCTGTTTTGATTATTATGGCTTTGTAGTAGAGTTTGAAATTTGGTATTGATATTCCTCCAGCACTGTTCTTTCTGTTAAGTATCGTTTTTGCTATTCAGGGTCTTTTATTGTTCCATATGAATTTTTGGATTGCCTCTTATATTCCCTTGAAGAATGAGGTTGGAATTTTGATAGGTATTGCATTGAATTTGTAGATAGCCTTGGAAAGTATGGCCATTTTCTCGATGTTGATCCTTCCAATCCAGGAGCATGGGAGGTTTTTCCACTTTCTAAGTTCTGTTTTGATTTCCTTTTTCAGGTTTTTAAAGTTTTCATCATAGAGGTCCTTCACTTCGTTGGTTAAGTTAATTCCTAGGAATTTTATTTTTTGTGGGGCTATTATGAATGGAGTTGCTTTCTACAGGTGTTTAACAAATTTTGCCAGCACCATTTACTAAAAAGGCTGTTTTTCTTCAGTTCTATTTTTTTAGCTTCCTTGTTGAAGATTAGGTTGCTATATGCTGTGGATTCATTTCTGGGTCTTCAGTCCTATCCCATTGGTCCTGAGGTCTGCTCTTGTGCCAGTACCGACCTGTTTTGATTACTATAGCTTTGAAGTAGAGTTTGAAATTTGATATTAATATTCCTCCAGTGCTGTTCTTTCTGCTAAGGATTGTTTTTGCTATTCAGGGTCTTTTACTGTTCCATATGAAATTTTGGATTGCCTCTTCTATTTCATTAAAGAATGGGGTTGGGAAATCGATAGGTATGACATTGAATTTGTAGATAACCTTTGGAAGTATTGCCATTTTCTTTCTTTCTTTCTTTCTTTTTTTTTGGGGGGGTCCAGTTGTAGGGCCTGAACTCTGGGCCTGGGCGCTGTCCCTCAGCTCTTCAGCTCAAGGCTAGCGCTCTACCACTTGAGCCACAGTGCCACTTCCGGCTTTTTTCTTTTTTGCTTATGTGGTGCTGAGGAATCAAACCCAGGGCCTCATGCATGCAAGGCAAGCGCTCTACCACTGAGCCACCTTCCCAGCCCAGTATTGCCATTTTCATGATGTTAATCCTCCCTATCCAGGAGCATGGGAGGTTTTCCGACTTCTTTAGTTCTGCTTTAATTTCCTTTTCCAGGTTTTTAAAGTTTTCATCATAAATGTCTCATAAGACCTAGTACTGGCTCTCTGTCTATCTGTCTCTCTCTCTTGCATGTGTGTGTGTGTCTGTGTGTGTGTGCACATGTACACACACACACTGACACACACACAAATTGGAAACATGGAAAGTATTTTACATAGGAACTTCAGAAGAAAGTTCTATTTTTGTGCCCTGGGTTTGGCTGGCCACATGGTCCTGCACTTTGATAAATGGTACACAGTTACCTTGTTTACTATCATGGAACAGATCTGGCCCCTCTCCCTGCCTGGGCTCCACACTGGGCAGGAAGTGGTTTGTTCTCAAGGTTGGATCTTGTATGCCTGACTGAATTGTATGAGATCTTGACGTTCTACATCAATAGCTCTTACTCAGTAAGCCCTGAAAGACAGGCAGTGATCAGAGGAGTACACGTGGGAATGCATGGCAGCACATGAAACACTGTGATGATTTTCAAAGAGATGCACAGTCTCTGAAGCCCAGGATACTTCCCAAACTTTCTTTCTCACACCCAGTTAGGTACCAAGCTGTGTGCATGTCATGCATCCTTGAATGTGATTGTTGTTGAAGTAGAAAGTATGAAAATATTCACACCCCTAGTTACACCACTAGTTACTGAAACTGGAGCAGAAATAATGTCCTATTTTAACAGGATGAATGAGTGGGGTGACTAGCTCAAGAAAATATATCTCTTACCCTCTATAGCACATTTCAAGTTCAAGAAACACTTTTGGGGGACTGCAGTATGGCAAGGTGGTAGAGCAGCCAGTACCATGGGCAAAGAATTGTGCTATCTCCAGAACTTAAAAATAGTCCTTTCTAGTACTATATATGGAACAAGGAAGCTAAAGTATAGTTATGGAGTTTTCCAAATCTGGACAAGTTCTTTTAAGAACATATTAAAAGGAAGGATGTTGTGATAAGAATAAAGGATTGAACCCATCAAAATCCCAAGGACATTTTTCAATGATATAGAAGAAGCAATCCAATAATAAAAGACCCCAAATAACAAAAACAATCCTTAGCAGGAAGAACAGTGCTGGAGGAATATCCATACCAAGCTTCAAACTCTACTACAAAGCCATTCCAGCACAGCTATGTTTATCACAGTATTATTCACCATAGCTGTTATGGAACCAACCCAGATGCCCCTCAGTAGATGAATGGATCGAGAAAAAATGTGGTGTATATATATATATATATATATATATACATATATATATATATACATACATACATATATATATGTATACACACACACACACACACACACACACACACACACACACACACACACACACATATATGAATGAACACATAATGGAATTCCATGCTTCCATCAGAAAGAATGACACCACCCCATTTGTTAGGAAAGACTTGGAAAAAATCGTATTAAGTGAAGTAAGCCAGGCCCAAAGAAACATAAGTCCTATGGTTTCCCTTATTTTCAATAATTAGTATACGTCTAGTATAAGCTTAGCAGATGAGCAGCGTAGCTCAATAGTTACGTACATATGACCATATAAGATGATGCTAAGTGGAATGAACTCCAAGACAGGGACATGTCTTCTTGTTGTTCTTTTTAATGTACTATGTGATTTTTTGTTTCCTTTGTATGTCCTTCCCCCTGTGGTATAGCCCCTGTTGTCACTGTATTTGATTCTGGTACCCTGGTATTGTATATGTATTTATTTGAATTAGGGAAGGGAAGGGAAACAACATAATGGTTAGTCACAGGACAAGGGGGGAACCAACGCAACAGTGATATACACAAGACAATATGTTGGAAATGATCTGTATAAGTTGGGGGGGTGGGTAGTGGGGAGGAGGGAAGGTAGCAGAAAAATGAGGGAAGGGGTAATAAGTTTGACAAGAAATGTGCTTACTACCTTACTTATGTAACTGTAACCCCTCCGTACCTCACCTTGACCATAAAGAAATAAAATTTGGTGTATATACACAATGAAATTCTATGCTTCTATCAGAAAAAATAATATTGTACCATTCGTAAGAAATGGAAAGACTTGGAAAAAAAATCAGATGAAGTGAAGTAAGCCAGAGCCAAAGAAATACAGGTTGCATGTTT
This sequence comes from Dipodomys spectabilis, assembly GCF_019054845.1. Taxonomy (NCBI): domain Eukaryota; kingdom Metazoa; phylum Chordata; class Mammalia; order Rodentia; family Heteromyidae; genus Dipodomys; species Dipodomys spectabilis. The sequence continues at coordinate 4,189,433 of NW_024870773.1, forward strand.
TCCCTCATTTGTGGTAACTAGATTGTGCCTAGAAATCTACAAGTAAACACACTGGATGGTAAAAGACAAAAAATACACTGGGACATGAATTATACAGGTCTCTAGACACTCACACTGTGAGACCCAAAGGAGGGTATTCCTAGGATAGGATCACAAATGCACAATGTGTAAATTTATGTATAAAATGGAAATAAACTCCAGTAGACGGAAAAAGAGGTTTTTTTGTTATTTGTGTGGTTTTTTTTTTTGGTTCGTTTTCTCTTTTGTTGCTGTTTTTTATTTCTGTACCTTTTGTCTTGTATGTAAGTTTATGTTTTGGGGAAGGTACGAAGGAGCACAGAAATGGTAAGACAAAGGTGAACAAATACAGCAGTAATACTCACTAGATACTATGTTGAAAATGAACTATACTAGGAGGGAAAAACTGGGAGAAAAGAAGGGAAGAGTTGACACTGTTCAAAAATAAATGTACTCATTATCTGACTCATGTAACTGTAACCCCTCTGTATACCACCTTTACAATTACATTAAATAATAGATTATTTTTTTTAAAGGATTGAAAATAGGAACGCTATTTCCTCCAGGAAGCCATCCTGGATTTGGCTGGAATAGCATTTGATTTTTCTCTCTCTAACCACATGTGTTTCCAGTAATGCTGAAGAGTGTAGCAGAGCCAGAGAAAAATCCAGTAAATGGACTTTGATTCAAAGATTCAGGAAGCTCAGATCCTAAAATAGCTAAGAGGAAGGGCGCTCAAAACAGGTAGTGATCACACTCAATATATTCAAATAGGGAATCAAATTGCCCTATCAAAACAAGAGGAAGGCAGGTCCCTCCTATATACTCCTCCCCCCATACAAAAATTTTCAGGGAGCTATGTTTAAGTCATGCACTGAGGAGTTAAATATGGGATAGCTTTGCTTTTAGAAAGGGCACTCTGTTTGAATCCTTCAACAAGGAAGGATTATTTTTAAATGTGTCTAAATCACCTCTTAGATATATGTACTCTGTGTGTGTGTGTGTGTGTGTGTGTGTGTGTGTGTGTGTGTGCCAGTCCTGGGACTTGAACTCAGGGCATGGGTGCTGTCTCTGAGCTTTTGTGTTCAAAGCTAGCACTCTACCAGCTCCACTTCCAGCCTTTTGGTGGTTGATGGGAGATAAGAATCTTTCAGACTGGGCTGGGAAGGTGGCTCAGTGGTAGAGCGCTTGTCTTGCATGCCTGAGGCCCTGGGTTCGATTCCTCAGCACCACATAAGCAAAAAGAAAAAAGCCGGAAGTGGGCGCTGTGGCTCAAATGGTAGAGCGCTAGCCTTGAGCTGAAGAGCTGAGGGACAGCGCCCAGGCCCAGAGTTCAGGCCCCACAACTGGACCCCCCCCCCCCCAAAAAAAAAAGAATCTTTCAGACTTTCCAAACTTTCCTGCCCATGTGGGCTTTGAACTGTGATTCTCAGATCTCAGCCTCCTGAGCAGCTAGGATTATAAGCATGAGCCACAGGTGCTCTGCTTATATTGGCACTTTGATCTTCAGAGAGGTTCCCAAAACTTTCAATGGGTGATTCCTTCTCCGATACTGCTGTTAATTTCTTGTATTTAGATGTATGTTTTAGGTCCCTGTGTGCTGAAGGCACATGTGCTCTGCAGAAGAAAAGCAGTAGAAACTGTGCCCAAGAACTCACAGTTCCAAGGAGGCATGAATTCACCCACTGTGAGCGCTTTGCCTGTGGCTACCCATGTATGCAGGTGACTGAAACACTAAGTCAAAATTGTAGAATCCCAGTTTTAATCGCTGAGCACTTCATTATTGAAGAAGCAGTTCAGCCTCATGATGTAATCGTGGAATAGACAGATTAATTTGTCTAGACCGAACTTAGATATCAGTATAGTGAACTCAAGAGCCAATAAAAAGTCAGATCACTGGAAACCACAAGTGGCTTCTGCTTATTTTTTCAAGCAAAAGATGAAAAGTTGCAGCTCAGTGGAGGGCCCTTGGGAAACATTTGCTTTCAAAACAAGTGGCCTATCTGTCATTCCCAGAATGCTTCAGGCTGAGTTAGGGAGGGAGAGGTGGCAGAACCCTTTCTGCTTTGAGGAATCTGGGCAGGATGCCAGTGCCAGGGATCTAGTCCTTTGGGGTCTCTTCGGGTTGAAACGGTAATGAACCACACGTCGTTGGTCTCTGAAGTGCTGGAAAGCTGGGAGCTGCAGATCTGAGGCCAAACCCACTGAAGTTCTTCCACTTCAGGGAGGCCCCCAAGTCAACTGGAGTCCATAAGTGGAAGACATTTTTCTTTACCCCCTGTTGATTCACAGCTTCAACAAACTGCAAGAACCATTTCAAGTCACCTTACAAGGAATCCTGGGTAGGATACATTCTATTCAATGGAATCATAGAAGAAAAAAGAAAATCAAGTACCCTGTGGTAGGTATGTCACTGGTTTCTAGTTACCCAACCTTTTTTTTTTTTACAAGTCTTAAGGATCCTATAAACTTTGAAAGTTGCAGTAAAATATTTATAGAGCAAGTCAAAGAAAAGTATAAAATAGTGTAGTGAAGATCTGATGTGACTAAAATTCCTTTTGACCTCTGTTGCCTTTAGATTTGGAAGGTCGTACAGGTCCCAGACCTGGTGGACTATCGACACACTTTACTTTGTAGACTTCAAAGGTGATGTTACAGTTCTTTATAATTTTTTCTTCCTGGTATTTCCTTTAGAAATTCAAGAGATCATATTGATGACAAATGACAATCTAGTGCAGGCCAGTGCCACAGCCTCAAATCTCCTATGGTCATTACCTCTTTTGAATTTTCCTGGGAATGGAAACTTATGCATGAGAAAAATCTTGAGTTGCTAATGGTGTTTCAGGACTTTAAGGGAGATATAAAACAGAGGCATGACTAATGAAATCTGCCACTTGAAGCCCCAGAACACTCTTTATCCAGGCAAAGCCGGGGTTCTTGTGGAATTCCATCTGGGGTGATCCCTGGCTGACTTTGTTCCTTCTCTATTCCAGCCAATACTAAGAATACTCCCATCGCTGGCCAAGGTGAGCATGAGCAGGTTTTGCTTGCTGCTTTGCCATCATTAGACAGTGAGGAGAAACCTTGAGCAAAGTGATCTGGGGTTCATAAACATGAATGGGGCAAGAGAGTGAGAGTCACCTATGAATGTATGCAATATTATTCCAGGAAAAACATATGAATGTTTTGGAAGTCATCAGGGATTTCCTAAATAAGTATGGGGCATGGCAGCCAAGAGGTTTTCACTCTAAGAAAGCCCCAGAACATTACTGAAAGCATGTTACGAGGCAAAAAAAAAAAAAAAAAAAAAGGTAAAAAAACCACAGGCAAAAGTAATATGTTGTTTGGTCCCTGCTACAATTCCTCTGGGGTGGGAGGGGGTGAAATTAAGTTCATGCATTTTACTCAAAAATATGATTATAAATAAGGAAGTGCCTCAATAAATCTATCTGGATGAAAACATCTTAATATAGTCTGTGGTCTTCAAATTGGCCATGATGAAACTAATGATGTTTGCTTAAAGCCCTTTTTGAACTAGACATTCATGGCTCATGTTTGTACTACTCAGGAGTCTGAAGGTTGGAAGATCAGGGTTCAAAACCATTCCAGGCAGAAAAGTCACAAGATTCCAACTCCAGTTGACTAGCGAAAAAGCTCAACTGGATACATAGCTCAAGTGGTAGAGTACCTGCCAAGGGTAGGAAAACCAAGGGAGAGAACAAGGCCCCGAGTTCAAGCCTCAGTACTGGCACAAAAAATTATTACACATATTACTCCTCGTTATAAAATTTCAAGTTTTGTAGACATTGCTGCTATTACCAAAAAAATAATTTTTTTCTAAGCCTGGGAGGGTAGCTCAGTGGTAAAATGCATGCCTAGCATACACAAGCTCAGCCTCAACTACAAGAAAAAGAAAGTTGAATACATGGTCTTCAGGAGTTTACAACCCACACAAGAAAACTTGTTTAATATTTTATAGTCCTGTTTTAGGATAGCAAAGCAATATCACTGAAATGGATGACCTGTGTTAGGCCTGTTTTGGTTGATTTTAAGAATAAACTACACCTTCTTGGTTAAAAGATTTATAACTATTGAGGCTATTCTAAAAGAATGTGCTCTTGGCTCTGGAGGCAATTCCAAAAGAGGAATTTGCAAAATATTTTGAGCTATGACTGCATCTTTGTGTAGTGATGCCCAGTGGAAAAATATTTTTTAAAGCAAGAGAACTATTCTTTAAAAGTTACTAGTGCTTACTTGAGGCTGAAAGATGAACATAATGTGACTTGATATTGTAGATGAGATGGGCTGAGTTTTATTTCATACACATAGTATCCGTTTTTCATAGTGCATTATTCTCTCCACAAGTCTGCATGCATTTTAATTATGTTAGTTATTTTATTTTGCATTACTGGTGTTTGAACTCAGGTCCCTGAGCACTTGCTTGCTTTACCATTTGAACCTGCCATACCTGTTTTTTGCTAGTTATTGTAGAAGTGGACATTTCTTTTGGACATTTCTTCCTAGGCTGGCTTTGAACTCTGAGCCACCAGATCTCAGTGTTCTGAGTCACTAGGATTATTACAGGCCTGAGCATCCAGTACATGGCTATGTTTTAAAATTTTAGTGACTATCGTGAAATTGGTCTAGGAAGGTATATGTGTTTTTTGGGTGTACATGTGAATGTACATTCTTGTGTGTACAAATGAACACATGCATGTTTTGCTTAAACTTTATTTTAGGACACTACAAAATCTTAACAAACCCAGAAGGTAATTCTTTTTTACATTGGATGGAAGACTGGGGGAAAAATTGAATCAGATTAGAGCTTTGGGTGAGGGTATTAGAAACAGTGGATGGGAAGAAATGATTGGTTCTTGGGATTAGAGTTTGGGGCTAGGAGGAAGGAGACTTAGAGGCTGGTGATGAGGAGAGGGAGCCTGCTCATCAGGTAGAATTAGCTGAGAAGACAAAGGCCCAAGGGTGGCTCCTGGAGTCTCTAGAGGATCCCTTTTAATTAGCATGTAAATGTTTCACTGAGTTGTGATTGTATCAACCTGAAGCCTGCAGTAAAATTTTATTAAACAATCTGACTGCTTCTCACTGTACTCAAGGTGATTAAGGGTAGGGTTTGCATCTACTTTAGGAAGGCTTTTGTAGGAGAACAGAGAAGCCAGGCAAGCCCATTTGGAGCCAGCTTTAAGGGCCTTGAAGAGCTTCTCAGTACCCACCAGCCCTGGGAGTCTAGCAGCTGGAGAGATGACAAGCTTCTCCAAGGATGGGTGGTGGAATGGCACATCCAACATTGCTACTGAAACACCGCAATACCTTGGTGTTTGTCACTGTGATCTTGAAGAAGACACAAAGAGAAGTAAAATGGCGAGGATATTATTGAAGAAAATGATAAGCAGAGTTCTTGCTAGACAGGAGGGGTTCCAAGAGAGTCACTGCCTGGGGTGCATTGTGCATGGGTTAATAACATGACTCACAAGATCATTGGACAGCCTGTCAATCATATCAGTCTCCAGGCCCAATCAGAGGCTCCATGCAGCCCTCACAAGTTCTCCATGCAGTTTAGCTCTTTTAACTGGATATCTGTTCCAGCATCCCTGGGGTCTAATCAGCTCATTGTTCACATGCAAGACTTCTGGAAACAATGGGCCATGATGCCCAGGGGTCTGCGTACAAGATTGCTCAAGGTCATGATGATGTGATATCTATCTAGGGGCCACCAATGGGACTGCTCAAGGCTCTGGTGCCCTCACCAGATGCAGAACCTCTAGGGGAGGGGGCCTGTGCTTGGATTGACTAGCCAGGCCTCTTTGTTCTTAATATTTCCAGAGGATTCTCCAAAATGTCTATGGAGGAGAACCAGGGAGCTGGACATCTTCCTCAAAGCATGATGTTGGACCTCAAAGTTATGGTTACTTGGACAGGAACACATGACCTTTGGTAGTCACAGATGGATGCTGTCTGCAAACATTTTGGTGATGAGTGGAGTGAGTGTAGCCTTCGAAGATGGTTTTGAAGGAGGAAGCGTCCAGTTGTAAGATTTCTGCTCTCTCAAGAGGCAAATGGAAAAAAAGGAATCAAGCAGACTCCTTATTTTACTGTGAATTGAGAGGTGCTCATTAGGTAGCCAGTAGAGTCACAACGTAATGGAAGTGGTTAGTTTTCAGTGTGGTTTTTTACTTCCCAGCTCTAGACCTCTTCCTCTCTCACTCAACAGGTGCCTTCCATCAGCGTGTCATCTACATGCCAGGGACCTCTCACTTTGGTCTCTTCACTCATCTCTCCCATGAACATTTCCCAACAACACAGGGAAGCCAGAGAGAGCTTTTTAAAAACAGAAATCCAACTAGATCATTCCTTCCTGAGGGTTTCCCATGATTTTCTGTAGACTTAGGGAAAAGAGAAAGAAGACTATGCCAAGCCCAGTGAGTTCACTCCCATAAATCTTCACCTTCCTTTACTCAGAAGTTCTGGGTAATTCCCACCCTCTATGGATTGCCACATTCTCTCTCCAGTTCTCTTGCCTAACACCTTCTCAAGTCTTTTGCTAATATTGGGGAGGGGTCCCACTTCCCCTAGGACACTGCCACCAGCACTTCTGGCTGAAATCAGATGTCATTTCCTCCTGAAACTTCTTGTCCAAAGTAATCCTTCTCCTCCCATCTGAGTCCCTTTTCATTATGCTGCTTATTCAGAGAACTTAGCAGAACCCCACTTAATTGGTCAATAATATTTGTTTGTCATTTTCTTAGGTGTCTGCTTCCCTGTGTGCCAGAGTTTGTATATTTTGTTTGTGGTGATGTCCCTCACCCCTGGAATGTGGTAAGACTTATTAAATAAGGACTAAGTTGCTGGGCACTGGTGGCTCACACCTGTATTCCCAGATAGTTGGGACTCTGAGATCTGAGGATGGTGGTTCAAAGACAAATGGGGCAGAAAAGCCCATGAGACTCTTATCTCTAATTAACCACAAGAAAACCAGAAGTGGATTTAAGTGACTCTAAGTGGTAGAGTACTAGCCTTGAGCAGAAAAGCCCAGGGACAGCGCCCAGGCCTGAGTTCAAGCCTAACAACAACAACAACATCAACAATAACAACAACAACAATAACAACAAAAGGGCTAAGTCACAAAGGACATTGGGAAGGCTCAAAGATGGAATGCATCATAAAACGAAAAGCTTTAGTGTTCTTGGAGCAGGTAAGTACACAGGGCCAAAAAGAGTGGGCAAAACTATGTGCTAAATGAGTCTAGAAAGATGTACACACACACATGCATATGTGCACACAGACACATTCATACACAACTGGCTCTTTCCTGTAGGTTCAAATTGTTCCCTCGCTGCCATGCCAATTGCATTTTGGGTGAGCGTTACGTAGGGCAATTACTTTCCAGTGGGCAAAGATCTTTATATTGCATTCTTCTGTGGGATCCTGTTCCTCTGGGTCCATCAGGTAGACTCTCTCATGGAGCCTCCAGTGTCTACTGAACCCTTGTGGTTTTTACCCTGGACTGAGCCCACTGAACCTCATCACTCAATCTCTTCCTATCTTTGGCCTCCAGGTTGAATTCTCAGTTACTCTGTCCTGTCTCTACCCACTCCTGTGGGTGGAGCGAGGTTCCATGCACACTGCGGATGAGGGTGAAAGCTAGACTCTTTCCAATCTTTGGACTTCTCCAGCTGCCTCTTAGCACTGAAGCAAGTACTTGCTAGCACTTTTCTACCACAGTTTTGTGTTTGCCAACTTATTGGTTTGATTATATCAGCAATCTGAAAATTGCCAGACTATTTATATGCACTGTTTAAAAATAAAACACAGTTTAAATGCATTTTTTTAAAAAAAATTTACAAGACACTTTGAGAAAACTATGTCCTAGGAAAGGATTAGCCAAGCTGGATCTGGAGTTATGCCTGGTTCGTGTTGGCTGCCCATTCATGAAGAGCTGGGTAAAGTGCTTTCCTGGGCCAAGTCCGACCATGGGGTGTGGAATGAGTGGGAGGTAGAGAGACTCATGAATGTTGACATCATCCTCAAAGTTCTCTGCTGCTATTATGTCCTGATTCCCAGGAATACCAACTTCATAAAAACATTCCTGTCACTCAAATGGCCCATTAACCCTTCTAAGTTGGCTAATGATTAATGTCACTAGCTTCAGGATGGGATGACAATTTCTGAGAAGGGTACTTACAAAGGGATGACTACTAAGATGTCTACATATCCACACGGCTGTTCTCAGGCTGTCTGGGGTGGAAATAAATGGCTATACTCACTCCATCAATGACTTTTATTGTGGCTATAATTATGCATCTATTTGTTTAGTACCTGCCCTCCTAGTGGGGAGAGAACCCAACTAATAATGTCAAACAGCATACATATGATGGTCTCATATTCAGGAAGAAAAAGGATTCATTGGGCTGAGGAGTAGCTCAACCACCATTTCTAGGGTCTGTTCTGATTTCTTTGGTCTTTGATCTGCTTTTATCAAGTTCTATTAAGTTAAATTTGTGTGTGTGTGTGTGTGCTGGTCCTGGGGCTTGAACTCAGCCTCAGTGCTGTCCCTGAGCTTTGTTTGCTCAAGGCCAGCGCTCCACTTCTGGCTTTTTGGTGGTTAATTGGAGTTGAGTCTCTGATTCATCTGCCTGAGCTGGCTTTGAATCAAGATCGTCAGATCTCAGCCTCCTGAGTAGCTGGTATTATAAGTGTGAGCCACTGGAGCTTGGCCAGGTTAAACTTTTATAGGTAAGTTTTCCGTAGATCAAAAATGGTCCCATATCAGCAACTACACAGAGTTCAACCCAATATATTTTTTATTAATTCTCCCAGAGCAGGATAGAAGTCATAGGTAGAAGGTCATAACATGGAGAATAATCTCCCTGAAAAAAGGAAACCCTGGATGTTAAGGGGAATATATTTCAAAATCTAAATCACGACCCATTATGGCTGCTATGCATTAATATTACATGCATGCAGCTTTTGAAGTATTTCAGTTCCTTGGGTAAGACCTCTGAAGTAATGAGGTCATGAATTTTCATGCCATTATAGTGCCTGCAAATTGTTTTCAAGGCATTTTCATTAAGGTACAAAGAATGAGAAGGTTGGGTTTACAAGATGAATGACGGCAGTCTGAGAGGTCGCATGGGACATTGCAAATGAAGTATACTGCAGTCCGCGTGGGTTGGAAGGTAGGCTGCAGAGCGCAGTGTGTAGAATTCAGTGATGCACAAATAAGATAAAGAATGAGGTTGGCTTTCTCACGTTGGGACTGGCTTTGCCTTCATTTTCTTTCTCATCCTTTTCAGGGGAGGTATTACCTTGGTCATCTTGCAGATGCTCTGAGCAGTTGTTAAGCCACCCAATTCTACAAATGGTGGCAGAGTCACAACCCACACCCAGCTCTGTTGAGTTCAAAGCCTCACCACTACTTTACATCAAGAAAGACCAGATGACTGGGCATCAATCCTGGCATGTTCAGAATTGCCCCAGGTGAGGACTCTGCCCAGTGCTGATCCTCTTTTTTCCTCCTTCTTGGGTCCCCTCAGATATATGGAGGAAGGCTCACTGATAAAATACAGCCATTTCTGGTTGCATTAACACTTATTTTTATGTTTGACTGCTTCTGTCAGAAATATAGGATAAAAGGAATTTCTATTCAGTTGCCTGTCGTTCACACCTGTAATCCTAGCTACTCAGGAGGCTGAGATCTGAGGATGATGGTTTAAAGCTAGCCCAAGCAGAAAAGTCTGTGAGACCCTGATGTCCATTTAACTCACCAAAAAACTGGAAGTGGAGCTGTGGCTCAAGTGGTAGAGTGCTGGCCTTAAGCAAAAGAGCTCAGGGACAGGGCTAAGGCCCCAAGTTCAAGCCCCAGAACTGGCACGAAAAAGGAACTTCTAAATCACTTCTGTGCAGGACAAAATGAAACTTCGTTGGAACCTGAAGCCACTAAATTCTTTTTGAGTGAGATGAGAGTTATAGGTTGATAAGTTATTAAAATCAGGTAATAATTATGCCAGGCACTTAAGAGGGAGGGAGGAGGGGGATAGTTTTATCCTGTTTGGGCTGCTCTGCTGATTCAGTTTTAATCAGTTCCCAAGGTAAGAGTTGTGTGTAAATACTGCTTTCACATGTACACACAAGTACTGGACTTAGAAATAATGAGCACTAATGCAGTAATTTAATACATATTAAACTGTTTGCACACTTATTCTGCGTCTGTCAGAGCCTATAAACTTCAGCAACCAGAGCTGCTAATGCTACCCTGTTGCTAGAGAAATTCCAGAGAGAATACATGGAGACTTGGCTTGTCCAAGGATGAACAGTGAACCTGCTATTTATTGCTCTCATGGCTGACTTGCCCCACCAGAACTTGAATCAACTGTGTGGGCAGAATCCTCAGGGAGTCAAGCAAATGTATCACAAGGAAGTATCCTCCATACTGTGATAAATACCACCAGCTTGAATTCAATTCAATCCTAGTAAAACTTGCCCAAGCAGGAGCTCACTAAGCATTTGAATGGTTTCTGATTGCCTGGTTCCTATTCTTTTGTTATCCAAAGAAATATAAGGCCCTCACACTATATAAATATATATTATGTATGTATAATATATATACACATACATGTATATGTATAGATACACATGTATGTATATAGTATAATATATTCATATATATGTAGTATATATATATGTTGTGATATATATGTGTATGGGTATATATATATATATATTTTTTTTTTTTCAGCACTGGGGTTTGAGCTCGGGTCTTACATTTGCTCAGCTTGCTTGCTTATCTGGTGCTCTATCACTTAAGCCATGCCTCTAGCCTAGCTTTGTCCTGGTTACTTGGAGATGGGGTCTTGCTGACTTTTCTTCCCTGGACAATTTCAAACTGCCATACTTCAGACCTCATTTCTCTGAGTAGCTAGAATTACAGGCGTGAGCCATGGGCACCTAGCTCTGTTTTTAGTTTTTGGTTACAAATGGAATTTTTCCACAAGTCATTTTGAAAGCAAGAATGGTAAGATGATAGTCAAATAAATGGTTAATAATTATGAATTTAATGAACATGTTCCCAAATACTATTTGTCTGGTTGGCTGAAAACTTTTACGGTAGACATGTTTCAGGGTGTTAAAGGGCAGAAAGAGATTAAGTAGCCAGAGCTGTTTCCTTGGGTTAAAACTTGAAGGCCCCCTAACACAGTGGTCTTCCTCTTCACAGGAAGGCTGACAATTCATGTCTTGAAAAAGTGTTGTCGGGACTGGGGATAAGGTATTTGGGGGCTGCAAATAGTGTGTGACAAAATTCAAGAGTCAGTAAACGATTGCAGCTGGGGTCATCCTGAGAGAGGGAGGAGGCAAAGGCTTCCCCTGTGCTGATGGGCATGACTCTCGTTCATTGTATTTTCACAGCTGCATGATTTTCCATTGCAAGACCATTCTGTGGTTCATTTAAGGGCTTTCTGAAAGATACATACCTGGTTATTTCTCTTGTATAATGATCATGAACAATTTACTATATCAACTTCTAGAAACTTCCATATTCATCTACTGCAAATGAATGGTTTTAAACAACAGAAACATATTTTGGAGATGTTATAGTTCAGATAATAATGAAATTTCCCCTAAGTTGCACCCCACCCCCACCACCCTGTAGTCTACTGTGTTTTGGGGAAGTGGGGGAACCCTTAGCAGGTGGAGCATTCACTAGTATTAGGAAGTTAGGTCTTTGGGGACATACCCTAGAAGGCAATACTGAGTGCTTGCCCCTCCCCCTCCCTCCCTCCCTCCCTCCCTCCCTCCCTCCCCCCTTCCCTTCCTTCCTCCCTCCCTTCCCCCTGTCCCCCCTTCTCTCTTTCCTTGGCTGTCATGAGATGAACTGTCTTCTACCACATACTTCTGTCATAATGTTTGGCCTCACCACAGACTGAAAAGCACAAAGTCAGTCTATCACGGAGTGAACTCCTTTGGCATTAGCCAAAACAAACCTCTCCAGTGCTTTGGCACAGGGAGGAAAAGCTGACAATGCCAGAGGCTAATCTGAAATCAAAGTTTTGACCCGGCCCAGCTCTCTCTGAAGCCTTTAGGAGAGAATTGATTTCAAGACCCTCTCTCCTTTCTCCTTCCCTCCCTTTCTTCCTCCTTCTCTTCTTTGTTCCTCCTTCCCTCCCTTCCTTCATCGCTCAAAGAAAAAGACTCTTTTTCCTTTCTTTCTTTCTTTCTTTCCTTCCTTCCTTCTTTCTTTCTTTCTTTCTTTCCTTCCTTCCTCCTTCCTTCTTTCTTTCATTCTCTTTCTTTCTCATCTTGTCTTCCCTCCTTTCTCTCTGACTCTTCTTTATTTCTCTCTCACTCAGTCTCTTTCTTTACTCTCTCATTTCACTCTATCTCTTCTCTCTCTTTTCTTCATTCTTTCTTACACAGAAAGAAAGAACTTTCTTTTATAGTACTGGGAATTGAACTCTATACCTTCTGTATGCTGGACAGGTACTCTACCACTGAAATCTGCACACCTTCAGCCCTTTCTGCTTTATTATTTTCCATGTAAGGTCTTATGGTTTTTGCTTAATTTCTAGAAGTTGCTGTCGTGATGTCCTGGCACATATCTAGATGATACAGAGGTGTGGAGAGTGTAATGAACTCAGAGCCAGCACTAATTAAAATTTAGGCATAATGTAAGAAGACAGAAACCTAATTAAATGGTCTTCTTTTATAGTAAAATGCATGGCATATGAAGTTATGTGAAATATAGTGAGCTGGAATATCCTTAGGAGGAATCAATATGTTTTCTTTTTCTTTTTCCTTTTTTTACATTTTTTTTATTATCAAAGTGATGACAGAGGGGTTACAGTTACATAAGTAAGGTAATAAGTACATTACTTGTTAAACTTGCTACACCTTCCCTCAATATGTTTTTCTTATTCCCTTTCCTCTTCCTTCTCCTCCTACTTCTCTTCCTGTTCCTCCTCCTTTCCCCCCTCCCCTTCTACCTTTGCCTCCTCCTCTTCCCTCTTTCTACTCCTCCTTTTCTTCATCTTCTTCCTCCTTTGGACACTCTTTCTTCTGTGACACCAGAAAAAAAAATTTTTCTTTAATGTGACCTAATGGTGAGCATCATCTTATTAGCAATTATATCTTTTACTCTGAACAAATATAAGGAAAAACTGCTTTCATTAGTAGACAAGTTATATGATTTCTAGGAATTCTTGGATAGGCACTGCTATGAAGACTTGGCTGACTGAAAGCTATTTTTTTCCCCTTATCACAATCTCAATTAGCCTTTCTTCTACAACTAGAAGGAAAATTATGATTAGTTCCTAGAAGTGTAAAAATTAACAAGATAATACTTGGCGTCCTGTCAGTCTCTAAGCTTCTCAAAAAGATCTTTAAAAATAACAATTAAGTCTCATAAAACTTCTCAAACCACCTTAGGATGTAGAAGAATTGACCAAGAACCTGGGAGAAAAGCAAAAGGAGGGAAAAATAGGCAGGCCCACCTTAAGAAGCTCTTCTAACTAGGTGCCCGTGGCTCATGTTTGTAATTCTAGATACTCAGGAGTCTGAGATTTAAGGATTGTGGTTTGAAACCAGCCCTGACAGCAAAGTCCACAAAACATTTATCTCCAGTTAACCACCAAAACGCTGGAAGCGAAGCTGTGTGCTTGAGCCAATGCCCAAGCAGAAGTGTGGCTGGCAGAGTTGGCCCCTGCATTACAGAAAGGGGTGCAGAGATGGCTTGGAGTTCACAGCCAGCAACTTGATAACTATGTCCAGCTTTTAGGGGGATTTCACTCAGGGATATCGAAGGGCTACCACTGAACAGGGCCATGCTTTCGAGCTTATACCTGGGGTTAAATACCAGCAGTCACCCTCTGGTGTAAGATATAAAGATTCCATCAAATTTGATGGGGCAGGAAGCTAGAAGTACTATTGTTTAGCAGTTCTTTTCTTCTTACATTGAGAGACTATTAGTTCCTGTAGTCAAACCCACATAGATAAGACCTTACCTATTAAATACAGGGTGTTTACCCCGAACATGTTTAGAGTAACATGGCTATTAAGTTCTGTACCATGCCAACTCAACACGGTCAACTGGGGTGATTTTTTCCCCCAGTGTAGCAGTTCTTTTCTTTTAGGGCCCAAGTTCTCTTGGGTAGGATTTGAGTTTGTCCTGAGGTGTTGGATCAAAGTAAAAGAACAGGTGGAGAGGGAGGTAAGTGTGGAGTGGAGGGGGAGGGGGGTGTGGAGGTGGAGGGGGAGATAGTGTGGAGGGGGAGGGAGGTAATTGTGGAGTGGAGGGGGAGGGAGGTGAGTGTGGAGGGGGAGGGGAGTGTGGAGGGGGAGAAGGAGGGGGGTGTGTAGGGGAGGGGGAGGGGGGTGTGGAGGGGGAGGGAGGTGAGTGTGTAGGGGGAGGGGAGTGTGGAGGGGGAGGGGAGTGTGGAGGGGAGGGGGAGGGGGGTGTGGAGGGGGAGGGAGGTGAGTGTGTAGGGGGAGGGGGGTGTGGAGGGGGAGGGGGAGGGGAGTGTGGAGGGGGAGGGGGAGGGGAGTGTGTAGGGGAGGGGGAGGGGAGTGTGGAGATGGAGGGGGAGGGGGGTGTGGAGGGGGAGGGAGGTGAATGTGGAGATGGAGGGGGAGGGGGGTGTGGAGGGGGAGGGAGGTGAGTGTGGAGGGGGAGGGGGAGGGGGGTGTGGAAGGGGAGGGAGGTGAGTGTGGAGGGGGAGGGGGAGGGGGTGTGGAGGGGGAGGGAGGTGGCCAGAGCGTCAGGGCTATCACAACGTTGACCACTTCCTGGCTTGAGCCCACAGGGTCCCCAGCACTAGGCTCTGTAGCTGATGATGCTGACCTGGCAGGGATTGAGAGAAAGTCATTCCAGGGCCCAGGGGTGTGGCTCCATAGTTCCTCAATTCCACATTGGTCTGGACAAGGTTCCGCGGATGCTGCGGCTGGCACATCATGTGACTTTACCTCTCCTGTCTTCCCGCCCTCCCCATGCGCAGGTATGTCGGAACGTGCTCTTGCAAGTGCATGTGTGCCCTCCTAGAGATACATGCGACCTTCGGTGGGAGCGTGTAGCGCCAGGCCAGCGCAGCAGCAGTGGGTGGTGTGCAGCCAAGTGCAGTCAGGTGGCTTGATACCAGCAAAGGATGTGATTTCCAACCTCACGTTTTTGCAGTGTCAGTCATGCTTGGGATTTCCCGTCTGGCTTAATAGGCAGAACAAGGCAGACCTTCCTGAACTTTGGATGTAGACAGGGAGCAGGAAACAGATGGGATTTACATAGTGTCTCAGAGATCTTTTGGTTCAGAGACAGGATAGCAGGGGTCTGAGAGCCTGGTGCTCCTGCTCCTGAGGAATCCGGCACGAACTGGAAGGAGTCGGATGGACTTGATTAGACTGAGTTAGTTATTTGATTTCTCAATTAGCACGCATCATCGTCTGAGTCAATGTTATTTCTATACATATCCCGTACACTTGGAATCCATTCTTAATTGTGTGTGTCTATGAAGAGAAGGGACTTGAGTGAGCAAAGACTCCAGCAAGAGCCGAAGAGAAATGACATAGGTCTGGGCTAAGCTTGTGGAAATGCCAAAGAAAGAAGTTAGAAGATCAATACATGAAGTGACACTGTACCAGTGATTTCAAATGAGTATCAGGAGATAAGTCACAGAAACGGAGCAAGAGAAGAGTTATGGTCACCATTGCCAATAGTATCAGTCAAGAAAACTTTACAGACTGGGTTGGGCATGGTGGATCATACCTGTAATCCCAGCTACTCAGGAGGTAGGGATCACAACGATCAGGATTCAAGGTCAGCCTGGATAAAAAGGTAACTAGATTCTATTTTAACAATTAAGCCAGGATGGTGATTCTTTACTATCATCCCAATCACCTGGGAAGGAAAGGTAGGATTGTAGTCTGAGGTAAAAGCACAAAACTCTACTTGAAGAATAACTAATGTGGAAAGAGGCTGGGGAATGTAATACAAATGGTAGCACACTTGCTTAGGGGACCGAGCTCAAACTCTAGTATCACCTGAAACACAACTAAATTATAAAAATCTCTGGGTGCTGTCCTTGTGAGCAAATAGTGTGAGACTATATTTGCATATATCATTCTATTTAATCTTCACAAGACACCTATGACCTATGTCTTCACCTTGTCCCTGTTTCTAAAAAGGGACATTGTACATCTAAGAGTTCAAGTGACATTACTCCTGACATGTGACGTCAGACCCCTAGTGACCTTGCCCCTCTTCCTGTTCATTGACACAGGACCGCACAGCAAGGGCAGAGCTGAAG
The DNA here is from genome assembly GCF_019054845.1 of Dipodomys spectabilis. Classification (NCBI taxonomy): domain Eukaryota; kingdom Metazoa; phylum Chordata; class Mammalia; order Rodentia; family Heteromyidae; genus Dipodomys; species Dipodomys spectabilis. Next base: position 4,205,752 of record NW_024870773.1, read on the forward strand.
GAGACAAGACAAAGTCACAACTGGCCATTAAGAAACTCCAAGCAGGGGCTGGGAAGGTGGCTCAGTGGTAGAGCGCTTGCCTTGCACGCATGAGGCCCTGGGTTCGATTCCTCAGCACCACATAAGCAGAAAAAGCTGGAAGTGGCGCTGTGGCTCAAGTGGTAGAGCGCTCACCTTGCATTGAAGAGCTGAGGGACAGCGCCCAGGCCCAGAGTTCAGGCCCCACGACCAGCCAAAATAAGAAAAAGAAACTCCGAGCAAAAGAAATTTCTGGTGAATGAAATGTTAGAGTGAGAAGGTGGCGCAGAGACCATTGTGAAAAGTAGCCTAGATAGCACTATTTAGCCTAATGAGTGGACAAGGTCGTGAAGTGTTTTTTTCCATTCTGTTGTCTCTGTTAGTCATAATTAGGGTGGGTGGGGGATTCCATGTACAAAGAGTTCATCACGATGTTACTGACAAATAAAAATATTTTATTTGGGGGTGTAGCCAAGTGTCCTCCACATGCCCAATTGTTTAAAAGGCTTAGGCCCCAGGGTGGTGACACTGGGACATGGTGGAATCTTGGAAAGATGGGGCCCAGTGGGCGGGCCTTGGATCAGGAGAGGCCGATCCTTGCTCTCTTAGACTTTCAACCATCTATTTCCCATGGGATGAGCAGTTTGGCTCTGCCACATTCTCACTCGCACCTATCACCCTCATCATCTGAATCATGGATTGAAGGCTCCCAAATTATGGGCCAAAATAAGCCCTTTCATGTTGTTAATTGATTCTCTCGACTAGTGGATGGAAGATTGCCTTAGGTTATTCCTAAAACAGGTTTCAAAATGTACATTTTTTTTTTATTCATCCCATCCATCTTGGAGTTCTATGTCTGGTAAGGAGGGAAGTCAAGTCTGCTGCTGACCAGCAGAATGTAGACTTAGAGCCATCCTCCTTCCACCCTCATTAATGACTATCCTCTGGACCACCCAATGCTCAACTACACCAAATAGGATATATCCAATCCAAATCGGCAGTCCACCCAAACTTTTCTCAGCAATCATTTACATACAGGAGGTTGCTCTCGTAGACTAGGCTTTTGGGGAAGCACTTTCTAGTTAAACCAGGCATTTGTTTTGTGTTGGTTTTAAGGCCTCTCTTTTTTTCCTGTGCAAAGCTAGCTCTTTACCACTTGAGCCATACCGTCAGTTGCATTTTTTGCTTATTCATTGAGGATCTCTTGTCACTGGCTGGTTTCAACCAAGATCCTCAGATTTCAGCTTCCTGAGTGGCTGGGATTACAGGTGTGAGACACCAGTACCTGGCCAAGTTCTTGTTGATTAGTAAAGCATTTTGGCTGTTTTGCTGGCTCAGTGAGCCAGCAAATGTCCCAATTGCTGGCTAATTGCTTTGGTGTAAATGCCAGCTCTCTTCTGGGGCTTCTGAAAGACTTCACCTCTATCTTCTTGATAAATGTTTGCTCTCACACCCTGAGACACAGAACGGGAAAGGGTAGCTGTGGTTGGTCTTCCTCTTAGAATGAGGAATGAGGAAGATTGAGCACTCACTTGTCATGATGGTTTCTTTGCCAAGAGCTGAGGGATCAGATGGTCTGTTTTTTAGACTTATGGGTTAAGCGCCATTTGTATTATTTCTTAGCCCTCCTCTCCCCTAATTTGGAAGCACTCCACAAAGAAGTACAGGGCAAGTAGAGGGCATACTTTCCAATTAGACAGAAGGTTTCAACATGATGATGTAAATAACTAAATAATTACACTGCCCTGAGGCTTTGTTAAACTTGGCATTTAAGGACAAGGGAGAACTTTTCATTTCTGAGTGCACCAAACTGTGTTCCAGAAGGCAAAGTCTTTGGAGCAGGAGAACAGATCTTTTGACTCTTTCATATCTATCTTAGTTATCAGCGTTATTCACAAATGATTTCCAATCTCTTCTAGTATACCTACGAATTAAGGAAGACTAACTCCCATCCCCCCTCCCTAAAGCCTCCTCCTGACTTAGCGCTCAACTCTCCTATGGCATGATGGGTAACTTGAAGCCACTAAATATTTGGAACTATTGGTTACTGCAGCATAATTTGGCCGACACAATGTGAAGGGCTAAACTACATTTCAAGTTCCTATTTGCTCTGTGTAATTTAGCAGGCTCTTTAGGCCACTACACCTTAAGCACTTTGGGAGCAGAGATGGTCTTGCATTCATTTTGTATTTTAGGCATTAAGCTCAGCTACATGGTATTTCTCTTTCTCTCTGTCTCTGTTTCTCTCTCTCTGTCTCTGTTTCTCTCTCTGTCTCTTTCTCTCTGTTTCTCCCTCTCCCCCCCTCTGTCTTTCTCTTTCTCTCCCTCTCTCTTTCTCCTACCTTCCCCTCTTTTTGCTGGACCTGGCATTTGAACTCAGAGTCTGGGTGCTATCCCTGAGCTTTTTTTTTTTGCTCAAGGCTAATGCTCTACCACTTGACCCACAGCTTTACTTATGGCATATTTTGGTAGTTAATTGGCGATAAGAGTCTTGAGGGCTTTCCTACTGCTACTGGCTTTGAATCATAATCCTCATATCTCAGCTTCTTGAGTAGGATCACTTCTTAATGAAAGACTGTACAAATGCAGATATCAGAAAAGATAGGGAAACATAAGGAAAATAAGAAACTGAAATCCAATGTTTTGCCTGATTTTTATTTAAGGTAGTTCTTTGTTTCTTTATGTTGTCCAAAAGACAATGTAAATTCAGGACTGAATTTTTATCGTGTGTTTTCTGTGTCCCTGAACATTCTCTGAAGTCTCCAGAAAAATCATAGGAAATTTCAGGAAAATAATCTTTGGTGGTTTGGTTGGAGAGAGAGGGAGAGGGAAGGAGAGAGTAAAAACCAGAAGGGGGGAGAGAGAAAGAGAGAGAGAGAGAGAGAGCAGAGAGAGAAAGAGAGAAAGAGATTGAATTAAATTAATTAACAGGTCACAAATCTCAGGATATTGAGATCTGAGGATCTTTGTTGGAAGCCAGCCTAGGCAGAAAAGTCTATGAAACCTTATTTCCAATTAGCCAGCCAAAAGCCAGAAGTAGAGTTGTGGCTCAACTGGTAGAGTACCATTCTTGAACAAAAAAGCAAAACAACAGCAAAAGGCTCTGAGTTCAAGCCCCAGTACTAGCGCACGCAACACACACACACACACACACACACACACACACACACACACACACACACACACACACAATCATGTTCATATCAACTGTGCTATTCTTTTGAATACTAGGAACAGTTACACAATCCATTCTAGAGATGAAAGTAGTCCAGTCTTTTCAGGAGTGGTCTTAAATATTTTCACTCAGCCATCCAACAACTTGCTAAGCACAAATTCCTTTTATTCCCTAAATCAGATTCATTTCATCAGGATCACTAATTTAGTTAATCAGACAATCAAAATCTTTAGCAGATACCATGCCAAATGACTATGTTTCTATTTATAGCTAAAGGGAAAAATCATTTTAGTAAAACAGACTGAAAGCACAATTTTGAATTGAGCTTTTTGAAATATTGTCTATAGCTTGAAAAACATTGTCTCTTTGCTCCTTTTGGATAATAGCATAGAACATGTTTATTTCCTCATTTCATTTTCAACCTCTCCCCGCCAACTCTAAAACACACATTATCTTATTCTTGGACAGGCTTCCATTATGCCTACAGAATTTATATCTTTACATTGCGGTATCTGTGTTTTCCTTTTGACCTGACTGTTGTCTTATTTTTCCTTACTGGAGTATAAACTCCATGAGAGGAGGAAGACTTTTCACCTCACTTAGTAGGTGCTTGTTCAATGAATGAACAGTTGGGAGAGTAAATCACACCTCCCTCAATTAACCACTTGGATCACAGAAGTCCCAGATTAGTAGATGCAAAAGTTAACTAAAATTGTTTAATCTGAGGCTCCTATTATGTACATTCAAGCTGTGGGTCATGCGTTGGATCATACACAAAATTGTGGCTTCCTGTGTTTGTTGTTGTTTGTTTTTGTTTTTAATCGGTTGTGGGGCTTGAACTTGGGGCCCGGGCACTGCCCCTGAGCTTCTTTTGCTCAAGACTCTGTGGAACTCCACCACTCTGAGCCACACCTCCACTTCCAGTTTTCTGGTGTTTTAATTGAAGATAAGAGTCTCATGGACCTTCCTGCCCAGGCCGGCTTTGAATTGCAATCCTCAGTCTCCTGAATAGCTAGGATTACAAGCATGAGCCACCAGCACCGGGCTTGGGGTTACTATTGATTCATGGTTCAGTGTTACTTCAACATGCAATATCTGCCAGACAGAAGGGCAGGAGGGAGAAAGGCAGTAATATCTAGCATGGATAAAGCAAATGATGAGAACAGAGGCCACAGATGTCTTTGGCATGCTGCTTCTTTCCATTCCTACCCAAGAGACCCACCAGCAAAGGGAGAGAAAAGAGTCACAGGGATTCAGAGGGGAAGAGACAAAAAGGATGTGTATGATGGATCAGTTAGAAAAGGATTAAGATGCTGTACTTTCCCCTTTTCCATTCTAGATTCAGAGCACCTCTCCTTTTCCCTGTAGTTTCCTTTGAAAACCATGAGCCACTTGAGTATTTGAAATGGGATTTCTGTTGTCATAAATATTCAGACCCAGCCTGGTAATTGGCCCCTGTGATTAATTCTGCTTACTCGGGGAAAGTGGTGTAAGGTTTTCACTGGAGGGCATGTCTTTTATGTTTTAATGTTACTCATGTATAATGCAATTTGTCCTGAACTGGAGTTGAGACAGTGGAGTTAGGGTTAAGGGGTTTTTCTTTCTTATGGCAATGTTTGGATGTACTTAAATTGGATGGTTTGTATTACCCCCCTCTCTGGGCTGAGATTAAGGTAATTGGTGAGGCTCCTGGCCAGAAGTTCCTACTGGCCATTTCACTTGCATTGGTCTGGGGTTAATGGAGGAAAGCACCCCTTGAAAGGTTAAAGCAGTTCCCTTTGCTTCCATTTTAATGATACTTGCCTGCCAGTGCTTTCCCTTTGAAGAGCAATTTAATAAACAGTCACTGGCGTTTCATGTTGAGGGCAAGATTTGTAATGACATTCATCTCCCCGGGAGTTCTTCCTCAGCGATTGGATCAAGGCTGGTACAAAGAATACAGGCCAGCCAAAGCCCGGATCCCATGCTGGAGCTTCCCGGTGCGCATGCTCCTGCTGTACCTCCTTGAGTAGAAGTGGGCTGGGGTGGGACTGGGAGACGATGTTCAAAACCCTTATGAGTTCTGCTTAATTGTCTCTGATTTTTAAAACATCTCCCAAGGAAATCAAACCCGGCCCTGCCTGCGGTTATACTGAGGACCCTTAAGAGGACTGTAGGCATGCAAAGAGCTGATGTCACCTTCAATCCCCAGGCTGAGCAGCCAATGGCTTTCATTGTTGGTGTTGGTGGTGGTTGCTCTGGGGGAAGGCATCACATGTTACTTCGGAAGCACCCAAAGCCAGCTTGGACCATGAGATGGGACTGTACATCTATTTGCAATTAAAAATCACATGCCATTTTATGCAACCAATTAAGGCCTGTGTTCAGGCTCCGTTGAAGGTGCCCTGGAGGCTGGGTTGAGGCCAGGCATCCCCCTCAGAAAGGAGGAGCTTAGCCCAGCACTGGTGGCTCACACCTATCATCCTAGCTACTCAAAGAGCCTGAGACCTGAGAATCATGGCTAGCCCAGCCAAATTCTTAGGGAGTCTTATCTCTACCTGTGAAAAGCCAGAAAGGGAGCTAGTAGAGCATCAGCTGTGAGTGAAAAAAAAAAGTCAAGCAAGAGAAACCCTGAATTCAAGCCTTATGACTGGAACAAAAAGTAAAAAGAAAGAAGGAAAGGAGAGAAAGAAGTCAAACTAAGGGGCTTAAAGGTTTTCTGGTTAAGCCTGTAACAGAAACAGTATTCTTAAAAAATCGCTCAAGTCAGGAGAAAGCAGCTCAAGAAGGCCTTGCAGCATGACCTGATACCCAATAAAGGCTGGGGGGGCACTGAGATTTGGGGGGACTTGTGGCTGTGCCCCTCCACTAGTGGTGCCACTCTGTATGAGGACATGGGGGACCCTCACAGCTTGCCTGAAAGACCATGGCAGTGGCACCTTCTGCAGGACCACAGCTTGGCAGTATCTCCAGTGGGACTTACTCTTTTCCTCTCGTGATATGCCAGAATTGGAGAGAAGGGCAGTCAGGCACCACTGTTCAGGACTCTTTTAGCGTAGGGGCCGCGACTTTCAATAGGAAGAAGAGCTGGCAATGACCAACCCCCAGATAATCAAAGGGCAAGGGTGGGAAGGGGTGGCCTGCTCATATCAATTAGTAGTGGTCATTGTTGTAGGTGCATATCTTATGTGTATTTTTTTAATGAATTAAAAATTATTTTTATTTGAAAATGCTTAAAGCAGAGGGTTTACAGTTACATAAGTCAAGCAAAGAATACATTTCCTTTTGAGAATATCACCCCTTCCCTCACTCTCTCCCAGTTTTTCTCTCTCATCCCACCTGTAAGTTGAATAGTTCATTTTCAACATCATGTTCAGTGAATACCGGTGTTGCATTTCTTCAGTCTTCATCCTTCCATTTCTATGCCTCCCCTTCCCCTCCCAAAGACATAATAGACAAACAAACAAGACAGAAAACAAAATCAGTAAAAAGGAAAAAAAAAAAAACCCAACAACAACAAACCGAACCTCTTGTTTCCGCTTCCTGGAGTTCATTTGGATAAATGTTATTTTGTATGATCAGAGGCACATAGGCATTGTGCCCTTTTTGATCCTCTCCAAAGAGTGCCTTATGTGTGTTTGAAAATCCCCAGAGGACTGAGGGTATAGCTCAGGGGTAGAGCACTTGCCTAGAATGACCCCCGGGTTCCATCCCCAGCACCACAGAACCAAACACTCTATCATAAAAAAGTTTTCTTCTAAGCGTCAGCTAGAGACATGCTTATTATAAGTAATGATCCAGAACTTGTAGCACGACAGAGTGACTGCAGAATATTTAGGACGGCCTGTTAGTGCTGATGGAAATGATTTTTGATGGGTGGATATGAAGCAGATGGAGCCAGCCTTGTTAGGGGTAGAGCTGGAGCTTCCGTGATCTCTGGGGAAAACCTTCTGGTCCTGTTGTTACCCCGGCTGTCACATTAGCTAGCAGCTGGGGCTTTCTCTGGTTGAGCCAGACCCAATATTAATTGTAGAATAAAGGACTAGAGTCTGGGCAATCTAACCATACCCTGTTCTTCAACTCACTTATACTTTGCCTAAGAATACACATTGAAGTTGTCCTCTGGGGGCTGGGGTGGGGAGGGGACAACAAGAGTGGGAAGAAGAGAGAAGAGACAGTGAAGGGTGTGTGTAAATGAGATTAAAGTCATTATATGTTTGTGTGCAAATGCCACAACATAAATTCATTACTTTGTACAATATATGAAATTGAAAGCCAGGCACTGGTGGCTTCTGTCTGTCATGGGAGTTACTCAGGAGGCTGAGATCTGAGGGTCCCCATTCAAAGCCAGCTGGGGCAGCGAAGTCCATGAGACTCTCCAATCAACCACTAAAAAATGCAAGAAAACATAGGTCACAGCTGGCAGCCAGTAGTTCATGCCTGTCATCCTAGCTGCTCAGGACACTGAGATCTGAGGATCGTGGTCCAAAGCCAGCCCAAGCAGGAAAGTCTATGAAACTTGTATCTCCACATAATCAGCCAAAAGCCAGAAGTGGAACTGTAGTTCATTTGGAAGAGCACTAGCCTTGAATCAAAGAGCACCCAGGCCCTGAGTTCAATCCTAGGACTAGAACAAAAAGAAGAAAGAAATTTCCTTCTAAGACTCCAGTTAACTGGGAAACTGGTTTAGCTCTCTCCTGTTTCTGGGGAAGAATTACATGTAATTCTGGTGGATTTTTGAGAGCAGTGTTTTGTCATAAGCACATGCACATCTGTGGTAAGGAGGAGTCCTTGTACATTCACAAAGGGTTGATCTGTCATGGCCAACACAGATCATTAGACCTGTATAGTGTAGTGGCTGATGACCATCCTTGAACTCTTCCTGGGTTCCCCTCCCAGCTCTGCTATTCATGAGAAGTATAATTTCAAACAAAGTACTCGGCCACTTCAGGACTTCATCTGGCCAGCTATGAAACATGATTGATAATGCCTTTATCATAGGCTGTGTGGAGGGCTAAGTTATTTTAAAGCTCAAATGAGTATGATACACACACGCAAAATAAAACTCTGGGGGCAGTGCCTGGAACTTAGTAAACATGAACACTTACTGCTTTTTCTTCTTAATCCAGATCTTCTATTGGTATAGCTATTTCCTTCTTTCTCCATGGAGCTCCAATATTTGACATAAGTCACATTGACTGGCTTTATTAACACAGCGATCAGTACTGTCTCATACCCTTTGTAGAAAATAGACAAGGGAGGAAACCTGGTTGTTTTTCTTTTTTCCTCCAGGACTGTGAAGCCCTTAACCATGTCAAGTTAATAAAGTTAATGGGGCACTGGTAGCTCTAGCTTGTTTTCCTAGTTACTCAGGAGGCTGAGATCTGAGGATCATGGTTCAAGGCCAGCCCAGGCAGGAAAGTCCATGAGACTCCTATCTCCAATGAACCACCAGAAAATCAGAAGTAGAGCTGTGGCTCAAAGTAATAGAGCCCTAGCCTTGAGTACAAAAGCTCAGGGACAGTGCCCAGGACCAGAGTTTAAGCCTTACAACCACCACTACCACCACCAACAAGAAAGTTAATGGAAAAAAATTAGATTTCCATATTTGTCTAGTGAACTTGAAAAAGTCATAACTCAGTCAAATTTGTTAAGCAGCTCTCTAAGCTTTTCAGTGTAACTTTGTGTCCCCAAACAGCAGAAAACTTTAATAAAAATTCCAACATCTGGGTCCCCATGGCAGTGAAGTGTCCTGGGCATCTGTATGGTTACTAAGTTCTCCAGATGAACTCTGAGGCAAAAAGCCAGGTGGGACCCACTTTCATGCTAACCAGTGAGCACCCAGTGAGTACACAGACAGAAATACTGTTACTTACTTGATTAAAAGATTACTCAAGGAACTTCATTCATGTGGAAATGCTTTCTTCCTGTCAGTTGACCTCATTATCAAATTTATGATTTTTCTGTGATGGCTGGAAAGGTATCATTGGAAATAAAGTTTTAAAAAAATTTTTTTATTGATACTCAACAATTCTTTTAATTTTCTTCAGATATTTTAATATCACTGATTTCACTGATAATGAAAAAAAAACATTTTTGTAGTTCTGTACATTAAAAAAAAAGGTATGAGTAATTTGGAACAACTTATTTGTGGCTTGTGTAATGTAGCTAAATTTTTTTGGTTGAATGAGAAGAGATGGCATAGTAATGACTTTTGATTTCATTTTCAGGTTGCTGGAGACAAGGTTCATTCCTTGGCCTTGTGTGACTTTGATGGTGATGGAAAGAAAGAGGTATGTGGGGAAGTAGACATAAAGGCATTATGTTCAGCTGAATAATGTTTCCCATAACAGCAATAATAGTGTTAAGAGAAGCATTAGCTTCTTTTTTAAAAAATATGTTTTTATTGTAAAAATACTGTACAGAGTTACATGAGCAAGGTAATGAGTACATTTCCTATCGTGAGCATTGTTACCTCCTCCTTTGTTTTCCCCCTACCCTCTCTTCCCTCCCACCTCCACAACTACACTGCCCTGTATACCCCACCCCCCACCTAAATTGTAGAGTTTGTTTTTCAATGTAGCGTGTTGTACATCTCATTGTTACCATGGGTCAACCTATATCCCTATTTAAGCATTTTGTTTTTTCCCTTCTCCTCCCCAAGCTAGACAAGTATATATACAAGATGCAGGGCACTAACATCAAATACAGGGAAAACAGGGGTTATGCCGTGGGGAGGAACATACAAAGAAACAAAAAAATCACATGGTTCCTTATAAATACATTAAGAATAATAGCAAGAAAGAAAAGTCCATTTGTGTCCCTATCTTGGGGCTCATTTGGCTTAACATCATCTTATCTGGTCGTATGTACATAGCTGTTGAACTTTTCTGCTTGTCCCAGACATATACTAGTTATTGCAAATAAGGGAAACCATAGGACCTATGTTTCTTTGGGCCTGGCTCACTTCACTTAATATAATTTGGGAAAAAATATTTTAAAGAAACGGACAAATTAAATGTCAATTAAGTGGTTATGGAAATGTTAAGTGTTTTGGCTAGACACCCCATATACAACTGTCCTGTGGTTGGTCTGGATTCACACGTTAATGATAAGGAACAGCAAAGTGTCTAAACACAGTGCAACATACTCAAGAATAGTGATTGAAAGCCACCACAGAAAGAATTTAGGTAGACTTGCAATTGCTGCTAAGCTTTGGGATGTGGAGTCCCCAGATTGTTAAGTGGGGATAAAAGGGACAAGCATTATTTGCAGAGGACGGGGGTGGGGGTGTGGGGGGTGATAGTGTTCAAGCCTCCCTCCCTCCCCACTGGAAAGGTGGTTTGCTAGTCCTGCATGAAGGTTAAGTGCTAGCCTTTGCTTAGCACAGCCACATCCGGACCCAGCTGGAGTGGGGTGTGTGGGGGGGCCGCGGGGAAGAGAAAGAGGCTCACCTCTCCTACCTCCACCCCTCCAACTTCCAGAGACTTCCATGGGAAACTATTACAAAATGTCCCAAATCCATCAAAGTACATAGTGGTTAAATCTAAAGAAAATTCCTCGGCCCTGGAGGTGACTAGGGTCATTTTCTGTCATTAAATGCATCAACCAGGGAAAGTTTGAGAGCCTTCTTTGGCATCTCTGTCACTAAGAGACAGTGGCTCCTAGGAGGGCTCTTCCGGTGCCTCCCAGGCAGCTGGAGGCTGCCACTCTCATTAGGTCATGTTGACTGAAGGTACTTGTTCTCTGGGCCTCTGCTCATTCAGTTACAGGACACCAGACAGGACAAAGCATTGTAAGTGACCACCAATGGAGCCAGCTTGGTGCCTGGATTATAGTTGCCTTGGCAACCAGCCTTGCTGAACTCACCAGGGCAAACACAGAATGAATGGCTAGGTCAACACCCTAGATAAAAAGAGGGTTATGCAACTGTTTGCTGAACCTTTGGCAGAGTTGCTTTTTTTTTTTTTTTCCTGGACATTTCCCAGAATAACCCCATATTCAAAAATACCAAGTGAGGAATTCTTATTTAAGTTCTTAACAAGTATTCCCATTGTTGATACACAAAAGTATATCTGATTTGAACTGGGTGTTGCTTCAGTTTGAGGAGTCTCAAAGCAAATTTCAATGATAAGCTTTCTCTAGACTGGAAGCGAAAGGGACACTCATGTATTCCTAATGATCTACATAAATAATTTCATCTACTTAGATTCAACATTGTCGTCATCAAATGGTTTTATCCTTGTCTCAGCTAAATAGAATCCTGAAAATGAATTTGAAGATGCAGAAATAAGCCTTTGCTGGGGGAAAAATAATTCAGAGACAGGACGGAGCCTGTCTTTGTGGAAAAAGCAAGTTGAGCAAGAGGCTAATTTATTTAAGACAGTCAGTACAAAGGGACAAGGTTCTGGGATCTCCTGTTCCCCAAACTATTTAATTCTATGCAAACAATTAAATGGTAACGGGACCCAAGATTCTAGCATGGTTTATGTTTATTTCTGTCTCTTGAGTGGAAGAAAAATAAGATAGTGGCAGTTGAAATGGCTTGTACCTGGGTGGATAACACACTCACCTCGTGATTGCTATCTAACATATTGGTTTTTTCCTGATTTGTGAGTTATTCCTACTTTTGAATATGACTCCTAGAGATTTTCTTTTCAGCTTCTTCCTCCTCCCACTTATTCTGTCTCCTGGGCCCCCCTCCCCAGGAGACTCCCCAGGAGAATCAGGTGTGATGTTTGTTTACATTAAGACCAGATCCAAGAGCCTGGCTGATGATTGTTCTTTTCATTTCTTTTTGTTTCTTTGTAAAGACTGGAACTTGCTCTGTAGCCCAATAGAGCCTTGAACTTGTGATCCTCCTGTCTCATTCTCTCAAGGGCTGGGATTATAGCTGTTTACCACCAGGCTTGGTGGTTCTCTTTCTGAGCAGTCCATTTCAGACTCTTGAGTAGAGGTCTTCTCCTTTCCTTTGCTTACTTGAATAATACCAGACCACCTATCTTAAGTGCAAATTGAACCACTCTCAGCAATTTGTTCTGCCTTAGAAATGTAGCTGGAGAGGGTAAGCCAAGAATTATACCCTGTAAACGTTCATGTTTGTGTCTTAAAAAATATTATTGTTCAAATCTCAGCATTAGTGGTTTACGCTTGTAATCATAACTCCTCAGGAGGCTGAGATGTGAGGATTAGGTTTGAAGCCAGCCTGGATAGAAAAGTCTGTGAGGTTCTTATCTCCAATTTACCACCAAAGAGCCAGAAGTGGAGCTATGGCTCAAGTAGCAGAGCACCAGCCTTAAGCAAAAGAGCCAAATGAGAACACAAGGCCCTGAGTAAAAGCACCAGTATTAGCGCTCACGCGTACCCCCCCCCCCACACACACACACCAGAAACAGAGGGAAACAGAAAAACATACAACAGAGGGACCCAGCAGCTGCACTGGTCATTATCCAAACGAACTAAGCAACTCAATGGCAGTGATGGGAGGGAGGGAATGAGCAGGAAAGAGGGAATAGCTGACACTAAGCAAAAGGAAAGAAAGGTACATATCATACGATGTGGAAGAAATAACTGTATTGTCAAAGCTCTTAGGCCTCATAAACTTTATAGACCACGATAAAGACAGTTTGCCCCATGAAGGTTAAAATGTGTGACTTTAACTAAGTATCACTATCCCACAATACTGTGAAATTTGTGAAATTTATGTAATCACTTAATCACAATAAAAAATTGCTATAAAAATAATTATTGCCCAGATAAACCATTTGCCATTGGATGATAGATGTGGTGAGATGATTAGTAACCAAATAATATCAAGATGTCTTCCTTTACACAGTGTGATTATTTTGTTTTTGTCCTAGACACAGCCTGTTCTTTCTGAAGAATTCTGGAGAAAAATAATAATAAAAAAAATCAGCCCCCAAGGAAACATTTTATTTTTTTTCAAGAACAACTATTTTAAACAGCACTACTATTTTTAACGTTTTTGTTTTGCAATAATAGACTCACAGGAAGTGAGTCACAGGAAGTTGCAAAGAAATGTACACAGATTTCTGGTGCTCCTCCATCCACTCTTTCCCCAAGACATTTTGCATGACCAGCACAATATGGAAATTAGGACACCGACACTGGTATAACTAGAAGTTTATTCTGATTTCAGTGGTTATACCTGTATTTACACAGGTGTCTGTTGTATATGTGTGTGTGACTAGGTAACTTATCACATACTTGCCTTTGTGTGACCTACAACCACAACCAAGGCCCATAACTGTGACATTACCACAAGGCCCTCCAAGCTGTTTCTCTGGTTCTCCTTTCTCAACACACCCAGTCCTGATCCTTAGAACCATTAATTGGCTTGCCATCTCCATAATTATTTTATTTCTCTAATACATGGATGGGATCAAGCAATATTTATTCTTTTGAGGATGGATTTTTCTTAAAATTCATTCAACTTGTTGCATCTATCAACACTCCTTTCCTTTGTGTTACTAAGTAGCATTCCCCGCATTCACAATTTGTTCAACTGTGCATTCACAGAAAGATACTTGTATGTAAGCAGTTTTGAACCCTTAGGAATAAAGCTGTGCTTCTTATATAAGTTTCTACATGAAAATAAGTTCTTGTTTCCGTAGATCAACGCCCAACAGTGAAACCAATGGCTTGTATGGTAAGTTTATTATGTTTTTGAAAGAAACTATAAGCCATTTTCCAGAGTGGTTAGGCTATTTACAGTTATACCAGCATTATTGAATAATCCAGCATCTCCACATCCTGATCAATATTTCGTGATCTGTTTTTCTTTTTTCTTTTATCCATTGTAAAATATGTGTTAGTTATATATCATGATTTTTTTTTTGCCTGTTCTCATATTGGAGCTTGAATTCAGGGCCTCCTTACTCTCTGGCTTAGGTTTTTATTCAAGGCTGGTACTTGACAACCATAGCCACAGCTCCACTTCTGGCTTTTTGTTGGTTAATTGAAGATAAGAATTTCACAGACCTTTCTGCCTGGGTTGGCTTCGAACTGCCATCCTCAGATCTCAACCTCCTGAGTAGCAAGAGTACAGGTGTGAGCCACCAGGCATGAGTCTCAATTTGTATTCCCTCCTGGATAATGATGTAAGAAGGAATGATATAAGAAGGATGTCTTTTTACCTTTGCTCTTTATAAATCTTCCTCAGTGAAAAATCTTTGTGTGACTATTATTATGTTACTTGCTGACTGGATATTTGCAAATACGGAGTTTTCGCAACTGTTTATACTATAGATATGAGTCCTCTCATTGATATACTACACGCATGCATTTTCTAAGTCTGTATTTATCTTTTCATCTTTGTAACAGAACCTCTTACGAGGTAAAAAATTTAAGATTTTGACAAAAACTCATTGACAGATTTTCCTTTTATGGATCATCCATTTGGTGTCAAGTCTAAGAGCTTCTTGCCTGCTCCTCAAGCTCTAAAGATGATCTTTTTTTCCTAAAGCTTTACATGTTTATGTTTCACATGTGAATTCATGATGCAGTTTGAATTTTTTAAATAAGAAATGAGATTTGGGGTATGCATCCTTCTCCCCCCCCCCCCCCCCCATGGATGGTATTTTTCTAATACCATATTTTAGAAAATCCCTGTTTCCTCTGTTGAGTTATTTTGTTTTGCTCCTTGGAGAAAAATTAAATGAATACATTCATGAGGGTCTGTTTCTGAGTTCCATTGATCTGTGGGAATCTCCCTGGTCCTCCACGGCAGCGCCCCGTTGTCTTAATTCCTGTAGTTGCATGGTAAGTCAATATCTGGAAGTGCCAGTTCTCTTCTGTTATTCTTTCTTTCCAAAATACTTTTGAGTAGGTCGCTTTTCTTTCCACACCAATTTCAGAATAAGCTGATAATTTGTGAGCACTCCTCTATTTACGTGTAGATCGGTTTGGGATAAAGAAAACCTTTATTCCATTGGATCTTCAACTCCATAAATACAGTATGTCTCAACATATTTACAAATCAATACTTTGTAATCTTCAAAATACAGGTTTGTCACAATGTTTTGTTAGACTCAGATCTAAGTATTTCATTTTCTTTGGCATTGCTGCCAGTGATGACTTTTGATTTTTAATTTCAGATTGCATTTTCTTGCTAGTACACAGAAATGGACTTGAGTTTTGTGTGTTGATATGGTATGGTGGTTTTAATGACCTGATTAACTTGTTCCAGAAGTCTTTTTGCAGATTGCATGTGCACAATCTTTTCATATGCAGATAGTTTTATTTCTTCCACACCAACCTTTATGCTCTTTAATTCTTTTTCTTGTGTTACTATACTGGCTAAAACATCTAATACTATAGCAAATCTCTAGTGTGAGAGTTGACATCTTTGCCTCGTCCCTGATCTTAAAAAGCTTTTAGTCTCTTTCTGTTAAGTGTCTACAAAACCCCTGCTGGTAACATTATACATTGGAAAATTAGTTTGCTAAGACTTAAAAAAAAATCATTACTGGTTGTTGAATTTGTCAAACTTCGTTGTGCAACAACTAATATGATGTACTGATTTTTCTTATTTAGCTTGGTGTACTGTGATTTGCAGATGTCAAATTAACTTTGCATGCTTGAAGGAAATCCCATATGGTTTTCCCATATTATTATCTTTATATGTTTCTAGATTTGATGTGCAAATTTTTTGGAGAATTTTTGTGTTTAGATTTTACAAGCAGTACTGGTCTGTCGTTTTAACTGTTTTTCCAGTGTTTATCTGGTTTTAGTATCAGAGTAATAGTCACCTCACAAAAATGAGTAGAGGTGAAAAAGGAGCAAAGCGAGGGTAAAATGAGGCCTTTTGAATTTTTTGGGAAAAGATTATGAAAACTGGCATGAATTATTTCTTAAATATTTGGCGATATCTCCAGTGGAAGTACTTTCTAGGGACTTTTAAATGACAGATTCAATTCCTGTTAGTGTTAAGGAACTACACAAGAGTTTTACTCCTTCTGGGCTGGATTTTGATAGTTCATGTTTTTTGAGGAACTTCTCTACTTATTTGAATTTATGAGCACAAATTTACTCATAGTGTTTCTTTATCTTATTATTACTATTATTATTTTTCCACTGGTTGCAGTATCTTCTGGTTTATGTATTTATTTATTTACTGGCTGTTTACTGTTTAATTCTTGATTTGGGTAGTTTGTGTTTTCTCTCTGTATCAGTTTTGCTAGAGAGAGTGGGTTTAAAACATACACGTATGACATC
Source organism: Dipodomys spectabilis (assembly GCF_019054845.1). Classification (NCBI taxonomy): domain Eukaryota; kingdom Metazoa; phylum Chordata; class Mammalia; order Rodentia; family Heteromyidae; genus Dipodomys; species Dipodomys spectabilis. Next base: position 4,222,160 of record NW_024870773.1, read on the forward strand.
ATAGCCTTCTGGTATTGGCTGAGCACAAAGAGCTTCCGTCTCGGGCTGGGCAGGTGGCTCAGTGGTAGAGCACTTGCCTTGCATGCCTGAGGCCTCTGGGTTCGATTCCTCAGCACCATATAAGCAAAAAGAAAAAAGCTGGAAGTGGCGCTGTGGCTCAAGTGGTAGAGCGCTAGCCTTGAGCTGAAGAGCTGAGGGACAGCGCCCAGGCCCAGAGTTCAGACCCCATGACTGGAACCCCCCAAAAAAAGAGCTTCCATCTCCATCCATTTTCCCAAGTTAGAAAATAATGATCCCCACTTGCTTCCCATACGTTGATTACCACATAAGGTTGGGCTTTGATTTTTATTTTAACCAAAAGCAGGGATTTAAGAGGTGAAGAGCTCTTTCACTGTTTTAGCATTCTGATGTTCTTTTCCCTTTTGCAAGTTCCAGCCCTGTGCTGGCATCCATTTGTGAAAGGCTTTTTGCAGGCCTGCTCAGTAGCAAATTATATCCATTTACCTTCGTGAGAGTGCTTTCATTTCTCTCATATTCGGGGAAAAAATGGTTTTGTCAGGTAAAGCACTTGGTACTGACAACATGTTTCTTTGTAAACTTCCTCTGGCTGCACAAGAGAAAACTTGGCTTGTCACCAGTTGCTCATGCCTGTAATCCTAGCTACTTGGGAGGCTGAGATCTGGGGATGGCGGCTCAAAGCCAGCCTGGGCAGGAAAAGCTGTGAAACTCTAATCTCCAATAAACCACCAGAAAACTGGAAGTGACACTGTGGCTCAAGTGGTAGAGTGCTAGCCTTGAGCTGAAGAGCAGAGGGACAGTGATCAGGCCCAGAGTTCAAGCCCCATGATTGACACAAAAAAAGAAAGAAAGGAAGGAAGAAAGAAAGGAAGGAAGGAAGGAAGAAAGAAAGAATGAAGGAAAGAAAGAAAGAAAGAAAACTTGCAATGATTGATTGACTGACTGATTGTGCCAGGATTAAGGCTTGAATTAAGTGTCTGAGTGCTGTCCCTTAGCTTTGTTGCTCAAGGCTGGTGCTTTACCATTTGAGCTTCTTTCTCATTTTTTGGTGGTTAACTGGAGATGTGAGTCTCATGGACTTTTTTTGGGAGGGGGTCTAGTTTCATTTAAATTGAGTTTTCACTGTAGGTAATAAGTCATTTCTCTCCAGTTATTAAGAACTTTTGTGTTTTGCATTTTGCTTTTAGATGATGATGATGATGATGATGATGATGATGATGATGATGATGATGATGATGATGATGTTGATGATGATGATGATTGTGGTGGTGGTGGTCCTGGGGCTTGAAGCTGGGCCTGAACTTTTTTTGTTCAAGGCTAATGCTCTAGCACTTGAGCCACAGCTCCACTTCTGGCTTTCTGGATATTTGGGGGTAGTTTATTGGAAATAAGGGTCTTACAGACTTTCTAGCCCAGGCTAGCTTTGAACCATGATCCTCGGATCTTCAGATCTCAGCCTCCTGAGTAGCTAGGATTATAGCTACCAGCATCTAGCCAGATATTTTTTTTTTTTGCCAGTCCTGAGGCTTGAACTCAGGCATGGGTGCTGTCCCTGAGGTTCTTTTGCGCAAAGCTAGTGCTCTACCACTTGAGCCACAGTACCACTTCCAGCTTTTTTGAGTACTTTATTGGAGATTAAGAGTTTCTCTACTTCTGAGTTCATTTAAAAATTCATAATTGTATCTTTCTGTTCTATAATTTCCAATTTTTTAAGGCTTGTATGGTTTGTATGAAGACCTTCTCTTCCTCCTCCTTCTTCTTCCTCTTCCTCTTATACCCCTCCTCCTCCTCCTCCTTCTTCTTTTTTATAAATTTTTCCTCAAGAATTTGTAATTCATTTACAAGAGCATTTTAGTGATGGTGGCTATAAAATCCTTGCCCAGGACATACCAAATCTGGGTATCTGGTTCCTCATTCCTGATATTCTTTTCCATGGTTCTTCATATGATGATGGATTTTTTCTTGTGTGTGGATATCTTGGCTATTATACTTGGAGAATTTTTATCTTATTTCAACTTTTAATGGCAGTTGCCATGTTTAGGTTAAGATATTGACATTTAATTTTGAGTATTGTGGTTGACTCTATCATCCTGGTTCCTCTGGGCTCTTGTTCCATCTGGATGGTTTTGGATGCACTGGATGTTCGATTGCTACTTGCAGGTGATTGGACCTCCTCTGCCTTGTGTATGAATTGAGTGGATCTCTTTATTAGGCCTCTGCCAGGCTGCTTCTTTCCCAACATTTTGGTTCGGAGACAGCAAGTAATTTTAGTAGTCCATGTGTACGGGTGGGTCTAGGCTGTAAGTCTTCTTGACCTCCAGTCTGTGATGTGAAGGCCATAGAGGGAATCTATGGGAGACTTACTGTCCCTTGATTCCTCAAGGGCTGACTGAGCTCGCCAGCCATTCTTTATTCTACTCTTTGGAGTAATTTTACAATTGTCCAATGCATTTTACACTGTTTAGTTATGTTTAAAATAAAGTAGATTTAGGCTTTCTTGTCCCTAGATAGTGCTTCTAATTTTGATTATTGTTCTAATAAGAACCATCTCTTTTGTTTGTTTTAAAAAAATCGGAAACAGGGGTTGAGAAGGTGGCTCAGTGGTAGAGCGCTTGCCTTGCATGCATGAGGCCCTGGGTTTGATTCCTCAGCACCACATACGCAGAAAAAAAAAGCTAGAAGTGGCGCTGTGGCTCAAGTGGTAGAGCGCTAGCCTTAGCTGAAGAGCTGAGGGACAGCGCCCAGGCCCAGAGTTCAGGCCCCACGACCGGACCCCCGTACCCCCCCCCCAAAAAAAAATATATCAGAAACAGGCTGTGAGTGTGGCTTCATGGTAGAGTGCTTGCCTAGCAGGCATGAAGCCCTGGGTTTGGTTCTTTAGTACCACATAAACAGAAGAAGCCAGAAGTGGCGCTGTGGCTCAAGTGGTAGAGCACTAGCCTTGAGCAAAAGAAACTCAAGGACAGTGCCCAAGCCCCGAGTTCAAGCTCCAGGACTGGCAAAAAAAAAAAAATTCAGAAAACAAAGTCAAGTGAAAAAATGAAGTAAAAATAAATAATAATATTCTCGTAGAGATCTATACCTTGCCAAGTGCCAATGACTCACATTTGTAATCTTAGCTACTCAGAAAGCTTAGATATAGAAAATCATGGTTCAAAACCAGCCAGGAAGGAAAGACCACATGAGTTCTGGTAAGAAAAATGCCAGAATGGAGGTGTGGTTCAAATGGTAGAGCTGTGAGCAAACAAACAAAAAAAGCTGAGTAAGAGTATGAGGCCCTGAGTTCAAAACCAGTACTAAGAGAAGGAAAAAAGATCTATACTTTGATGTATATCTTTTCTGAACATGTGTAAACATTATTTTAAGTTATCAAGTGATATTATTTTCTTTTGGCTGGTATTTGGGGTTTGAACTTAGGGCTTTGCAGTAGCTTTCCTAGTACTCTACCACTTGAGACATACTTGTAGCCCAGCGTTTTGCTTATTATTTTGAGATGGAATCTCATGGATTTTTATACCCAGGCTGGCCTTGAACAATGATTCTTTGGAACTTAGCTTTCTGAGCAACTAGGAACTACAGTAATGAGCTACTGATGTCAGCTAAGTTAGGACATTTCTTATACAGGGATATATTATAAATATAAGTGTAGGTCCATATATAATTTTTGTTTGTGCTGAGCACTCTTAATATGCAAAGATGATACACAGCTAGGTTACTTAAGTGAGAAAAGGTAAGGTTAGAATAGGGAGACTGAAGAAAGCCATCTCTATAGTTGTTCAGAATTTCTGGGCATTAGACCTTAAGTACCCTCACTAGTCTCCAGGACAGTGAGTCTGCCCAGACCCTTGCTAACTTGATCCTCTAATAATCTTGGTATGAGATCCACAGCTTTTTGCTTTTATAGCTCCTAAAGTGAGAAAGCGCTTGGGTAAGTTTTTCTTTTCTTTTTATTTATTTATTTATTGATTTATATTAACTTAGCTTATTATTATTATAAGGGTGATGTTCAGGGGGATTATAATTACATGAGTCAAGTAATGAATACATTGTGCCACTTAGTATGAAGTATGTGTATTTGGCACAGTTCTGGGCCAATCTGTCTAATAGAAAGCTAGCCTCCAAGATCACCAACTTATAAATCTATTCCATTGTGACCACAGTAGCAAGGCTCACATAACACAGTTTATTGTACTTCTTGTGAAAAGGAACTATCTGTAGCTTGGCCAAAAAAAAAAAAAATTCTAGGGGAAAGTATCAAGTCTGGTGACTTCTAGTCTAGCCACAATATTATCTAAGCTACAAAGTTGCTTAAATGTGTTTCCACTTAATATTTTAGAGAGAATTTCAACAACAAAAGTAAAATAACAACAACAACAACAAAACAGCTTTTTTTGGTTGATTTTATAGACTCCACTTACTGGATGGTAGCAGAATGTTAGAACAATCACCTATTTGGGCCCAGTATAGAATTAGCTGAATATTGATCCAATAATGGAGGGGTGTGGGATCTAATATTTTTGAATGTCCCAGTGAGTAGGGAAGTAGTATTTCCTGAGCATCTATTATATGCAGGTACTTCATACTGTTTTCAAAATCCTCAAAATGGTCTTTGGCTCTATGGTTCCACGTCAGCCCATTGTAGAGATGAGAAAACAGACACTGGGAGAGGCTTAGGGAATTTTTTTGCAAGTTCTTTCAAAGTCACAAGCTATGGCATTCAAACAATGTCTGTGCCTCTCAAGGACCTGCTTCTTTCTTTCCATAGCATGAAACTGCTTCCTGAAAGTCTGGGGCTTAAAGCAGATTGAATTTTAGAAATCAGGATCAATACGTTTCTCTAAATTCATAGGGTATCAGCTCACTTGAGGGTTTCTCCCCAGTTGAATTTGAATTCGCTTGTCTTTCAAGTCACACACAGGTTGGGAACTGAAATCTCAGTATGAGCAGAGCACAACAACTGGGCTGACTTGTTGGTCTTGTTGGGAGATTGGAGGCAAATGTGCCTGGAAATCCCTAAAAGGCACATTAGTGGGTAATTACAACAAATAAAGGCTAATGGGCGAACCACATCTGTTTTGTTGATTTGGCTTAAAGGGGAATTCTAGGTTAAGAGATTTAGTCAAATTGCTTGACCTGCTTTCACCACCTCTAGCCTCAAACCAAAGCATCCTTGCAGGGACCCCTTGTCTGCCTGGAGGTCTCCTGACCTCCTGGACACACTAGAGAGGCGACAGCAGCCATTACATCGTACCTCTCATTCTGTTTCTGACACTGTCACCTGGCTGATGACTTCACACAGCTAACCATTTCTTCTGACCCTTGAATGTGCCTAGGAGGAAGAATGTTCTACATGGGTTTTGATCTTTGTTGTCTCTAAAGGGACTAAAGTCTCGTCCAAATGATGGACAAAACAAGGGGGGGGACATTCTCTCCGTTAATTGCTCCCATAGAATCTGAGCCTAGGAGATTATGGGATGGAAGTTACCAGATGGTCTAATTTTCTTTTTTTGAGAAGTAGGTGGAATAAAACTTCCACTGGTGATACATTTATTATTGTTATTATTGTCAATACTAGGGCTTGAACATGAGGCCTCATACTCTTGCTATGCCATGTGTGTGTGTGTGTGTGTGTGTGTGTGTGTGTGTGTGTCTGTGTGTGTGTCTGTGTCTGTGCGCGTGCGTGTGCACACCCACACACACATCGGTACTGAGTCTTGAACTCAGGGCTTCATACTCTCCCTTAGCTTTTTTTGCTCAAAGTTACTGCTCTATCACTTAAACCACAGCTCCACTTCTGGTGTTTGGTGGTTATTTGGAGATAAGAGTCTCACAGACTTCCTTGCTTGCGCTAGGTTTAAACCACAATCATCAGACCTCAGCCTCCTGAGTAGCTAGGATTACAAGTGTGAGCCACAGGCTCTGGGCTTGCTGAGCTGTCTTGTTTATAGCGGCCACACTACTATCTGGGACATGCCTCCAGCCTGACTTGTAGCTGGTTAATTGGAGAGGGCATCTTGTAGACTTTTCCACCCATGCTGGCTTTGAACCTCCATCCTCCAGGTCTTAGTCTCCTGAGCATCTGAGATTACAAGAATGAGCCATTGACATCCAGCCTAATTATTATCTTAATGCAGGCAATAATTAGAAAACCTGCTCTGAAGAGGCTTTTCATATTATACAAACTAATTTGTAGCGCTCAGAGTCAAAGACAATGCTACATTCTCACTAAATCTCATATAATCTTTCTCTTCCTGAGCAGGTAGGATGATTACATTTCCCAGACTCCCTTGCCCTTAGATTGGACCACCATGGAACCAGTTCTCACCAATGAGTCATTAGGGTTTTTCTGACTCTCAGAAGCCACAGGCCAAGCTCACTTCAGGGAAGGATGGACAGAACCAGATCCTTGCTTTCCCAGGTGGAGCAGACGTGGTGAACTGCGTCCTCACCTTACCCTCCCTCACACCTATATGGTTGAGAATCAGGACTTTTTGTGTGTTAGCTTGCTGAGTTTTCTGGATATCTTCATTACTGTGAGATAACTAGATAGCTGTGAAGAATGAGTTTTACTCTTCATATTCTTATACTTTATTTCTCAACTGGAGCCACAGAGAATTGGCTTTTTATTGAATACATGTGGTCAGTCCAGTCTTCATTGGATACTGGACTCAGAGTATTCTACATCCCTCTTCATGATGGCAGTTTCAAGCAATGATGATGTGTATGGATTCTCTTTCTTCTGGGTTTCCCACTCAGTGATGTCTGCTGAACTTTTGGGCCATCAAGCCAGGATTCTAACCAATATATCCTTTTCCTTCAATCACTAATCTCATTTTCACAAGCTCTTACTAAGGCCGAGTTGTAAGCATTAGAGCAGGATTCCTGAATTAATATCACTGTGTTTGGGCTTGCTCTTTCCACCAATGCTCCCAACCTTGGCAATCATGAAGATCTCTGTTCTCCACATTTCCTCATGTATCTGCCTGTTCAGCAGGCTAGCTGGACCTTGGCATTCAGGCATTTGAGTTGTTCTTTCCTCCAGTGACAAGACCTTCTCTGGATTCAGGAGAGACCATCCCTTGATACCCAATGTAATAGGATATCTCCTTTTTCCCTGCCTGTTGTTAGATGACTTGAAATTTCCTTGGTTTGTTCTGGTAATTGTTAGCACAGAAAAAAATGAGGAAGCCAGGCGCTGGGACTCACACCTATAATTCTAGATCCGAAGGCTGAGGTCTGAGGATCCTAGTTCAAAACTAGACTGGACAGGAAACGTTTATCTACAATCAAGTACTCAGAAAAAGGCAGAAGTGACACTGTGGCTCAAGTGGCAGAGCTCTAGCCTTGAGCAAAAGAAACTCAAGAATAGTGTAAAGGCCCTGTGTTCAAGCCCCAGGATTGGCACCAAAAAAGAAAAAGAAAAAAATAGGGGGTAGGGAAAATCATAGTAAATAATACTAAGCATGGAAAAGAGTCATCTCATTATGGGGACTGGAATTTTTAAAAAATCAAGTGTTTAAATTAATTTAAAAATAAAATGTTTGCCAATAAGTTTGAAGACCTAGACAAAAATTAGAAATGAGTATTATTTATTGAAATGATAAAAATTGGGTCTGCATATTAAGTAGTAATAAGCAATGAACAATAAACAACAACTTAAAATCAAACAGTATATATATTTTTTTCTTTTTGCTTATGTGGTGCTGAGGAATTGAACCCAGGGCCTCAGGCATGCAAGGCAAGCGCTCAACCACTGAGCCACCTTCCCAGCCCCCAAACAGTACATTTTTGTTGTTGTTGTTTTGTTTTGTTTTGCCAGTCCTGGGGCTTACACTCAGGGCCTACATGCTTTCCCCAAGACTCTTTGTGCTCAAGGCCAGCACTCTGTCCCTTGAGCTACAGCACCACTTCTAGCTTTTTTAAAGTAGTTTCTTTAAGAGTCTTACAGACTTTCCTGCCTGGGCTGGCTTTGAACTGCAATCCTTAGATCTCAGCCTCCTGAAGTAGCTAGGATTACAGGCGTGAGCCACTTGTGCATGTCGTATATGTCTTGCCTACATCTAATAATAGGGCATGAAGGGAATAATTTCACAAATTTTCAAAGATTAGCTCCTTGTTATTGCGATTATCTCTATCTTTCCAGAATATTAAAACTTGCCTTATGGGACATATAAAATTAGAACAAAATTACTGGCAAAATTTAATAAATATGAAATTAATATTGCTAACAATTCCTATTTTTTTTTAACTTTTTACAATTTTACATTTTTAATGTTTTTCTGAACTTCAACAGGTTGCATGAAGGGGTTACAAGTTCATATGTTCAACTAAGTTCCATACTTCTTGATCAGAGTCACCCCTTCCATCAATCCCCCCTTAACTTCTCTGTTCCCTCACCCCAGATGCATTTCACATTTTCCATATCCTTTGTTATGCATGGACATTGAGTACTTTGGCTGTATTTGTCCTCCGTTCCCTTTTTCCTTTATTCAACCCTCTTACTATTCCCCAATCTCAGTCTCAGTCTCAGTCTCAGTCCTGATATTGTATGAAACTGCTAATTACTTGAAAGATTTACTGCATGGACTTCTGCTCCTACATATACTATATTTTAGTCAACTAAATCGTGTCTAGATGGATAGCTTTGTGTGTTTACATAGGAAATTGTATTTTGGGCCTAAGACTCACAAATGAGAGAAAACATGTACCCTACAAGCACCCTTTTGCCTATTTGTCTAGTTTCTAAATTTTAAAATAAAATACTACATAAAAAATGGAGTAGTGTATTATCGTAGTAACAAAAGGTAGTAGGGTATCAAAATAATACATGCTTACCAAATAAAATTTAGTCTGGTAAGGTAAATATGCTTCAATATCAGGAAATCTAAGTGTAGAATTCTTTATCTTATAAATATAAAAAGACAACATCCTATTATTAAATATTGAAACCAATTTTCATAAAATTCAAGGTTGAATTGTGATTTTATTTATTTATGTATTTATTTATTTGGTAGCATGGGTTTCAGCCTTGCTAGGCAGGTGCCCTACTGCCTGAACCACTGCTCCAGCCCTATTTGCTATGGCTATTTCTAACTAGATGGCTTTGAGCCTTCAATTTTATACTTCTGCCATGTGGGGACCCAGTCAGCAGCCAATGAACAGGTCCTCACCAGACACTACATTCATTACTTTCATCTTGGACTTCCTAGTCTACAGAACTATAAGCAGTCAAATTCTCTTGGTCATAAACTGTTCAGATTAATGAGTGAGACTTACCAAATTGATCTTAGTGGCTACCTTTGGTGAGGTTGACTGGGAAGGTGTTTGAGATAATCACAGAAACTTCATTTGGCTGCCTGCATTCCTTCCTTCCTTCCTTCCTTCCTTCCTTCCTTCCTTCCTTCCTTCCTTCCTTCCTTCCTTCCTTCATTCCTTCCTTCCTTCCTTCCTTCCTTCCCTCCCTCTCTCTCTCTCTCTCTCTCTCTCTCAAAAAGGTAAACATATGAACAGCATTATCTTTTTCATGGTACTAGAGATTGAACCCAAGGCCTTGTGTATGCCAAGTGCAAAATTCTACTATTGATTTAGATTTCTGACTTCTATATTTTGTAGTTAGGGGGAAACAAAAACAACTCTTTACTGTAAGTTTGATGTATATTGTATGTAACTTGAATGCTCAGCAAGGTCAGTATTCAGTAAGTACTATCTCACCTTCTCCATCTTCCATCCAAAACATAAACAAAGGAAAAGAGAGACAATGATTAAAAAAAGAAAAAGAAGTGGGATTTTGTTGTTGCTGTTGTGGTTGTTTGTTGTTAGGTTGCTTTGTTTAGTCCACACCAGACTTAAATTTATTAGACTCTGGGGGCAAGTTTTGGTGCCTTTGTAGAAATTCACTTAGCTAATATAACTGTGACTAGACAAGTTATTAAAAGCAAGGATAATAATATGGAAAAAAAGAAACATCAAAAAATGTCTTCTATATATTTTAGAACTATTTCAACTTGTGACCTACATAAATGTATTTGTTCACCAGACTTTTACTGTAGCTTGAAGACCTTTGTTCTAATAAAGAAGGGTCTTCTACTTGGGACTTTGAGTCCTCTTATTTGTTTGTTTGTTTATATTTTTCTTTGCTGGTTCTGGGTCTTGAACTCAGGGCATGAGCATGGTCCCTTAGTTCTTTTGCTTACAGTTAGTATTCTTTCATTTGAAGCAGAGCTTCACTTCTGGCCTTTATGTGTATGTGTGAATTGGAGATAAGAGTCTAGCAAACCTTTCCTTCCTGGGATTGCTTCCAATCAAGATTCTCAGATCTCAACCTCCTGAGTAGCAAGTAGTGTAGTCATGAGCCATTAGAACCCAGCCATGTCCCCCCCCCCTTTTTTTTTAAGCAGTGAATGATAATGGGATTTTGAACTCAAGGCTTTTTGCTTTACAGGCAAGTATTCTATCACTGAGTCTTTAGCCTTTCTGGGTCCTCTTTCTTGTGAAACCCATTCGTGAAGAGCATTATGCTTCATCTCCAATTTTTTTTGGAGGTCTGGTCGTGGAGCCTGAACTCTGGGCCTGGGCGCTGTCCCTCAGCTCTTCAGCTCAAGGCTAGTGCTCTACCACTTGAGTCATAGCGCCACTTCCGGCTTTTCTCTTTTTGCTTATGTGGTGCTCAGGAATTGAACTCAGGGCCTCATGCATGCAAGGCAAGCGCTCTACCACTGAGCCACCTTCCCAGCCACTCATCTCCAATTTTGTTCTCTTGAAATGATTCAAGACTGAGGACAGCTACAGAGCAAATGTGTACAGAATCTTTCTAGATTTCTTTTTTTAAAATACTTTTTTTTTATTGTAAAAATACTGTTCAGAGGGGTTACAGTTAGATGAGCAAGGTAATGAGTACATTTCCTATCAAGCATTGTTGCCTCCTCTTTTGGTTTTCCCCCACTATCCCTTCTCTCCCACCTCCACAACTACACTGTGCCACCCCCCCCTGCTCCCCCCCCCCTGCCTAAATTGTAAAGTTCATTTTTCAACATAGTGTCTTGTGCATCTCATTGTTACAATGGGATCAACCTGTATCTCTATTTAAGCATTTTGTTTTTTCCCTTCCCCTCCTCAAGCTAGAGAAGTGTATATACAAGATGCAGGGCACCGACATCAAATACAGGGAAAACAGGGGTTATACCTTGGAGGAGGAACATACAAAGAAACAAAAAAAGAAATCACATGGTACATTGTAAATACATTAGAATCAATAACAAGAAAGAAAAAAACCACTTGTGTCCCTATCTTTGGGTTCATTTCGCTTAACATCATCTTATCTGGCCATATGTACATAGCTAAAAATATGGAACGCTTCATGAATGTGGGTGTCATCCTTGCGCAGGGGCCATGCTAATCTTCTCTGTATCCTTCCAATTTTAGTGTATGTGCTGCCCAAGCGAGCACTCCTTCCAGATTTCTGGAAAACGCTTTCCCTCCATGTCACTTGTCTACCCATCACCTAAACTGACTAGCATGCCTGTTTGACCAATAATTCACTTTTATCTTGTTTTCCAAAACACCCAGTTTGGCTCTATAGAAACCACCCTCTTCTGCTATTTCTTTTGGTTACTTAAAAAACTCACACAATTATACTAGTACAACTAATCAAAACATATTCACTAATGGAGCAAGCAAACAAATCAACATTTGGGAAGAGAAGAGTTCGGGGAGCATGCCCGGCCTTCTGAGAGTCAAGGACATTGTTCTGTTTGTCTCACAGAACCAAAGAGAAGAAGCTCACACGCTCCCAGAGTTTGTCAAATAGGTGCGTTGAAAAGCATCTACGGCGTTTCATGTTGTTACTGCTAGCCTCAAGAATGCCTGAACCCTCCTCACTGAAGGGTCTCTGCAAATAATATATGTAGGCCAGTTTTCCAGGTAGCCCTGGAAGAATACAATCATCCCTAGTACTTTGCAAGAAAAACTGTCAGAAGTATTGGCAATATGATGCCCTAAGATGTAAAGGAGCTTTTGAAATATTCTAGGTTCTGTCCAGCCCTTCTAGAAACAGGATACCATTGCTCTGAGGTAGAAACCTGGAGTAAGGTGCTTTCTTGTGTCCCTGAACTGTAGTGTAAGTCAATTGCACACAGATGAGACACCATCTGTTTACCATATTTTTCCTGAGCCTTAGAAGACTGGCTCAGAATGAATCCTAGGCTCCTGTTGGCACTTGCAGCATATCTGCAAGTAATTAAGTGTGCTTCATGTAGTGTGTGTGTGTGTGTGTGTGTGTGTGTGTGTGTGTATCTCATCAGACAAGCAAGCAAGCAAGCCATAGTGAACCTGCTTCACAGTACACATTAAAAAGAGTAGAAGAGTAGTCTTGCTAGTAGCCTGGCTCACTGGTAAATGAGAGCTGACATAAGAGCCACACTTTGGGATCTCTCTGCTCTCTAGCAAGCATCATAGAGAAGGAGTCTAGCTCAGGGATCATCTCCTGGGAAGGCAATGGGTATAGGACCACTACATGGGCCTTGACTCCATCCTTCAACTCATCTTGTGGGAGAAAATCAATGGCAAAGAATAGGAAGCAAAATAACTTTCAAAGTAGATTTAGCACTTTAACTACATGCAAGGCAGAAGAGGAAACCTAGAAAATGTAGTTTTTATAATGTGTGTTCTTGTTATTTATTTATTATTTATTTATTGGATCTTGAATTCAAGGCCTCATGCTCTCCCTTAGCTTTTTTCTTCTTCTCTTCTTCTACTTCTTGAGCCACAGCTCCATTTCTGGCTTTCCTGCTCCATGATCTTTAGTTCTTAGCCTCCTGAGTAGCTAAGATTTTAGGCATGAGCCACCGTACTTAAGAACTAACTGCCATTACTCAAGCCCAGAGTATTACTTTAAATTCCCAGTCTTTGTATGCTTCCTTCACTACTGGTAGACAATTTCCCTTGGTATGTTCATTATTCTCTTACTTATTCTGGTTATTTTAAAATATATGTATATATATTTATTTACACACATATATGTATATATATGCCTATATCAAAGTAAGAAAATAAATGAATAAAAAATCTTTCTTAATACTTGCTCAGTTGTATCTTCTGTGAATATTCAAAAGATAATGATCAAGGTTCAGTAGAAGCCTATAAATAATCGTATGATTCAAGAAAGACTAGTTGTCCTCTAGGGACTAAGAAAAGGCCAGCTTCTCATAAAGAAATCAGAAACAGCTTAGTTCTTTTTTTGGTCTAAAAGGAAATCTGTGCTTTTCCCTTTCCACTTATCTTTAGCTTCTTTTGATCATACCATGGGTTTTTAACCCATTCTTCATACTGAAGAATGAACTGAGATTGTGGCCTTGGTTGTTTTGGATAATCTGTTTAGTTTCAGCTTTGGAAGCAAGGGGATATTTTTCTCTTAGGGGATGTGGTATATTCACCAACTCCATGATAACTAGGGTGACTACAGAAATATGATTATTTGAGAGAGAGCCAAGAAACTTACAAAAGTTATGTTGACCCAAATGTGTCCATGTATCAATTAGTTAGGTTACTTCTTTCTATAATTTCTTCTTTATCTATCATCTCAGTGAAAGAAGGAAAATCTCCTGCTTCCATTTGTACCCTTAAATCCTTATGAAGCTCTGCTCTGAGATCAGAAGGAAGACTTTTGCAGTTTTCCGGTGTCCTGTAAGATAGCCAATGCTGCTTTGAGTTTGATATTGGAGAAAATATGAAGAGATGCCAGCAACTGGCAGTGTGGCCAAGGGGCCTTGGCCTCCATACCCAGCAAGATGGAAATTGATTTGTTCTGTTCTAGATCAATGCATTTGAAGAAACCTGAGTCTATTTGCAGTATGAAGGGTGTATGGAAGACTGGCAATTTTTCAGATGCATGAAGTCAGGTAGCAGCTGTTCAATGGGATTAATTCAGCAATGGTAAATGATAAATTGAGGCCTCTCAATCTGAGTACCTCTATAAGGAAGATGTCCAAACATCTTTTTTTTTTGTCTGTCATGGGGCTTGCACTCTGGGCCTGGGCGCTGTCCCTCAGCTCTTCAGCTCAAGGCAAGCACTCTACCGCTTGAGCCACAGCACCACTTCCGGTTTTCTGGTGGTTAGCTAGAGATAAGAGTCTCATGGACTTTCCTGGCCAGGCTGGCTTTGAACCATAATCCTCAGATCTCAGCCTCCTGAGTAGCTAGGATTACAGGTGTGAGCCACCGGTGCCCAGCTCCAAGCATCTTTTTGAACAATTGTGCAAGAAGTTATTTTATGTGCCCATAACCCATCCACATGCTTACAGTTATGCCTTGGCATCTCTGGGGAATTAAGCTTAGAACTTCTTTGCAAAGAGCAAAATCTGAAGTCCTTTGTATTAAAAGATGTAGTAAACTGGGCACTGGTGGTTCATGCCTGTACTCTTAGCTACTCAGGAGGCTGAGATATAAAAATCACAGTGTGAAGCCAGTCTGGGTAGAGAAACCTGTGAGACTCTCATCCCCAATTAACCAACAAAAATCTGGAAGTGGAGCTATGGCTCACATGGTGGAGCACCAGCCTTGAGTGAAGGAGTTAAGGGCTAGAGTCCAGATTCTGAGTTCAAGCCACAATACTAACATAAAATGACATAGTATTGACATATAACTCACGGATATTTTCTTGTGCACTTTGATTCATTGCTAGATTTCTTACATTACATAATACAATGTAACTAACATGTCAACAGTTGCTTTCCTATTTTGTTCAGAGAATAAAGACAGGAGAAAAAAGACTGTATATACACTGTATACAGATACCTTTAAAAATGTTTTCAAGCTGAGGTGGATTAAATACAGGGGTGCTGAACCTGAGGATCTGAAGAACCAACTATAACTGGTTGATTTCTATGTGGAGCATTCTTGCAGACATACAAGGTGGGTCAGTAAATAAATCATGCTTTGTCTGCACAAAAAAAAAACTATCATCTCAACCTGGAAGGGCAGAATATTTTATCTGCTAACTTGAGGTATTCAGGTTAAAGAGAATGTATGTCACAAGACACATAAACACAGGGCCAGTAGGTTCTAAGGGTTTGGTGGTTTTTGAGGAGAAAGACACAAGTATTTACTGTGCACCTACAGTGTGCGGAGTTTGGTACACATATGTGAAATTTTAGATCTCCACCCTAACTAAGCTCTGCTGGCATGCTTCAGGATTCTTACCACGATTACAAAGCAAGACCAGATAAGCTGTTGTTTCTCTGTCCCATGACTAGGCACTTTTCTGGAGATTGAATTTGAACTTTGAACTATATTACAAAAAAAATCCCATAAATTTTTGTACTTTTGGCCTTATATATTTTATTGCTAATTGCTTTTTCATGTGTACTTAATGAAACACTGAGCTTGTCCTTGAGGAAGATAAAAATGAAGGAATAGTAGTTGGTAAACAAACATTCCTGTTGACACTGTTTCAGTCATGGACATTCGTTCCCAGCATGCTTTGCTGCAATGAATCCAGACAAGTTTAAGCCACAACACCGACTTATTGTGGCTGATATGAGAACTTTCCAGCAACTAATCATCAATTGGATGAACAAAAGTTCTAGAAGTACTTCTCAACCTTGACTTGCTTTAAATAAAACCCCCCTGGTACCTCTTTTTTTGGGTCCGGTTGTGGGGCCTGAACTCTGGGCCTGGGCGCTGTCCCTCAGCTCTTCAGCTCAAGGCTAGCGCTCTACCACTTGAGCCACAGCGCCACTTCCGGCTTTTTTCTTTTTGCTTATGTGGTGCTGAGGAATCGAACCCAGGGCCTAGGCATGCAAGGCAAGCGCTCTACCACTGAGCCACCCTCCCAGCCCCCCCCCCCCCCCCCCCAGTACCTCTTACCATATCTCCAACCAACAAGACAAAAAACAGTGTTTGGTTGGGGTCCATTTCTTGAAGTTCAAGGTGACTCTAAGCCCTGTTTAAGGATTATTTAAACTGTAACCTGACATTTAAACTCTAACTTTTACAGGATAGTATAAACATGCAAATTCTGACTGTCAGATGGTGCCTCCTGGGGTGGGGGCTGAGATTCTGCATTTGTAAGAAACTTAAGAAAGATGCAGGTGCTATGGGCTTGTAGACCACATGTTAACTAACCAAAGTCTCAGGGAAATGCTTCTCAGATAAGGTACAAGACATTTGATCAAAGTTACCTAGGAGGAGACACAGACAGGGAAGGGAAGGTGCTTCCCATAATTCAGACTCCTGGGAACTAGCTCAAGCAAGACCCACTCAATCTGATTTTCTGGGGAGGGTTAAGAGTAATCCCCCAGAGCCAGATCAGTAGCTCATGTCTGTAATCTTAGTTATTCAGGAGGCTGAGATCCTTCTGGGTCAAAGTTTAAGACCAGCCTAGGCAGAGAAGTCCATGAGAGTCTATCTTCAAAATAACCATCAGAAAAAGGACTGAGGTGTAGCTCAAGTGGTAGAGTACAGAACAAGTAGAGTGAACACAAGGCCCTGAGTTCAAACCCCAGTTAAAAAAATAAAAAGAAAAAAAAAGACTAGCCATGGAGCTTTAAGCTTTAACAAAATATACTCCTGTCCAACAGCCTCTTCCTCTCTCTTCCTGGGTTCTAGTTTAGACTTTGGGTTTTGGCAAGTGGCCCCAAACGTTGTTACCTCAGAGTAACCTTGGGTTAGGTCAGCGGTTCCCAAACTTGTCTCAACTTTGGAAGCGCCTGGCAAAGTTCAAAATCTCCTTATGCCTGTGGGCCACACCCCCTAGAGATGGGAATTTCACAGCCTGGGGTGTAGCTTGAGCTCTAGAATGTTCAAAGGTCTCCCAGCTGATGCTGAAGTGCAGACAAACTTGAGAAATGCTGGCGAACATGTCTAGACAATTCTCATGCATGGTAAAACTTGCGAGCTTCTAGTCTGGACAAAGTCCGTTCTTTGGTTAGAATGAAGGCAGAATGCTACACACTGAATTCAGGTCAGAGCTATGACTAAAATCCTCAAACACATATCGGATTCACTGCATGTAGGAGGGGCTGGTAACAGAAGGACAAGGGAAGAGGAGCATCATGCTGATTCTCTGTACAGCCTCATTGTTGGGTTGCTAAGAATGGACTGAATTGAGATCAATACAGAAAATATCTGATCATAGTTTGGACATAGTATCTGGTCTGATTTTATTCTTCTCAGTCATTAGGTTGGAGGTAATGATCTGTGGCGGTTACATATATTTCTTTTAGAGAAGAATTATGGGTTTGAAAAAGGAAAATGAGAGTTGGGCACCAGAGGCTCATACCTATAATCCTAGCTACTGGGGAGGCAGAGATCTGAGGATTGCTGTTCAAAGCCAACCCTAGTTAGGAAAGTCCATGGGACTCTGATCTCTCCAATTATCCAGGAAAAAAAACTAGAAGGGGAACTTGCTCAGGGTGAGAGAGAATTAGGGCAACTCAATGAGAAAAACAGAGGGAGCCATAAGAAAGGACACACTGGTTTCTGTGCCTGGTTATTCACTCAGGCCTTTGATTTGGTGAGCAAAATGATCTTTCATTTATTTTTTGTGTGTTGGTTCTGAGGCTTGAACTCAGGTCTTCACACACTTGCTAGTCTTTTTTGCTCAAGGCTCATGCCCTACCACTTGAGCCACACCTCCACTCTGGCTTTTTGCTGATTAAGTGGAGATAAAAGGCTAATGGATTTGCCTGCTGGGGCTAGTTCTGAACCAAGATTCTCAGAGTTAAGCCTCCTGAGTAGCTAGGATTATAGGCATGAGCCATGGACATCCAGCTATCAATGAACCTTTTTATTTATGATATACTTCTTGAATTCTGAATGTCCCACAGAGACTTGTATTAAAGATTTTGTCCCCAGGGTGTTGCTATTTGGAGGTGCTGAAATTTTTGATCTGTGGGGTCTTGTGAGGAGTTTCTAGGTAATTGGAAATCAACCTCCATGAGATAGTGAGACTCAGATCTCTTCTCCCACCCTCTCTCTTGCATATAGGACACAGGCTAAGCAGTTTTCTGAACCACATGTCTTCACCATGGTGTGCTGCCTTTCCTCAGGCCCAAAGCAATTAGGCCAACTGCTCATGGGCTGCAACCTGTGAAATTGTGGGCCAACATAATCATTTTTTCTTTATAAATTGATTGTCTTGAGTATTTTGTTATGGTGATAGACAGGTGACTAACAATTAGATTTCTGTCTCTTGTAATTTAAAGGAAGATGATCAACTCAGTATGATACCAGTCCTTTAGTGTCTTTGCTCTATGCAATGGGTTTTGTTGGCTTTAAAGGCAATATTCTCTAATATTTATACCATACTTAATGATTTATGAAGTCTTTTCAGTTACTGTGATACCATTCTCCCTGTGAGGAAATTGCTCACCCAATTGCTTACCCGAGATTCTACTAACAAAGCACTGAAAGCAAAATTTAGATCCAGGCTTTGCTAATTCTAAACCTTTAGCTTTTTCACATAGCACCTTGGCTGCTTCTAAGGATTAGAGACTATCAATGGGGAGATACTAGAAGTTCAACTGTGAGTTGAACTGGGATATGGTATCCAATGAGAAAAGAGGAATTTCTGTCAGACTTAAGTGATGGCAGTGATAGCCAATAGAAGTTGGCAACTGAAGTGATAGGAATCTCTGATTGGCTATTTGTCTCATCTCATCAGGTCAAGTCAATGATGTGGGGAAATGGGCAGCTTTCCAAGGAGAAAGACCACAAAACAAGAAATCAGAAATCTGGATTCTAGTCTAACCTTATCATTAATTTCCTGCATAACCGCAGGCAAGCTTCTTTCCATTCCCGGGCCTCAGTTTCCTCATCTGTAAAATGAAAGGGTGGGAGGAGATGATCTCTGAGAGTTCCTTCAGCCCTATAATTGTATATTATTTGCTAGAATGCTCTAGCAAATATGCTACACTGTAGTTTATAGCTCACTATAATTACAGGGTTCTGCCACAGAGAACAGAGAATCCTACATCAGTTCAACGTCTGATTCCTGTTCAGTCATGTCAGGCCAGATTGTTTTTTATATACATTACATTTATGGCATTGCCCTCTTTTAGGGAACGAGTCAAGGAGATTTCAGGTGATCTGCTCATATAAAGAAGTCCAGAAAGCTATAAATAATAGAGTAAAATCCAACAAAGATACCTCATAATTCTAAAGGCAAGCTCCCTGTGAATCTGTAAGATACATGGAATGGTGCATTTTATTCAAATTTTCTTTTTTCAGATGAAGAAACTGGGGCACAGACAGGCTTATGTGATTTGACCAGAGTCTCCTTATAATAGATCTAATGTTAAGACCAAGAGTCCCTGATTTGGATTCCAATGTTCCTTATAAAACATGTTCTTACAAAGACATGCATTATATTCTGTGTGTGTGTGTGTGTGTGTGTGTGTGTGTGTGTGTGTGTGCATGCTTGCCAGTCCTGGGGCTTGAACTCAGGACCTGGTCACTGTACCTTAGCTTTTTTGCTCAAGGCTGGCACTATACCACTTGATCCATAGCTGGTTAAATGGAGATAAGAATCTCATGGACTTTCCTGCTCAGGCTGGCTTGGAACCTCCATCCACAGATCTCAGCCTCCCAAGTAGCTAGGATGACAGGCGTGAGCCACCAGTGTCTCCGACTGTATGTCATTATATTCTTCTTAGTAAAATACTCCTTTTTGACAGATGTCAACGGGAGACACATTATTAGGGGACCAAGGCAGCTTTCCAAAACTCTTTCTCACTTTTAGCATTTGCAGAAGTAAAAGGTATGTACAACGTAGGGTCTTCATCACGGGAGCTGAATAAAAAAAAGAGAACCTGCCTGGATTTAGGTAAACCTATCATTATTTCAAATTACATCTGGAGGAAGAGAAGCGGGGTTTTTAGAATGTCGTCATCCTTTCTCTCCCTTTATTGTGAGGTTTCCTTGTAACTCTTGCAAGCTCTTTCATCTGCAGGCCTTTGCAATTTCGCTTTACGTGCCTCCTCTCAGACTTTACGATCGCATTCATGGTAATAACGCTGGTTGACAACATTTTAAATACTTGGCTGCTCATGATACAAGGTCATTAATTTTTTTATAATGCATCTTTTCATACAATGGATAAAGACGAAGACTTGAAAGATCAAAACTGGGGTAGTAGTGAGTGTGGGGGTACAGCAGTTACATGCAGACAATATCAGATGAGTTGAAATGGAGAAATCACAAGAAGTTGGGAGAAGGTTGTTGAACATTGGAATAGGATGTGGAGGACGCTTGTCCAGGTGTTTCTTTCTAGGAGCCTTGAATGGTTGGCTGAATGTTTGTGATTATTTTTGTTCTCTGACATTGAAGGCATCCTACCCATGGTTTATAAAAGTCCTGCCCCCAAGCCCCTGTCCCTGGTGTCTTCAAGCAAAAGAATTAAAAACTGTCAACATTTATCCTTCAGGGATAGTTCTAAAAGGGGTGCATAGAAGACCAAGAAAAAGGTTTCTAAAGCATCCTGGGAAGAAAAGATTTTAAAAAATAAGTGTAAAGTCTGATGCGGAGAGAAGAAGGCTTCTGTTGCGCTAGCACCGGTGCAGACTTGGAGGTGGGGAGAGGCTGAATGAGAGAGCCTGGGGGGAAGCAGCAGGAAGGCAGATGGAGGCATACAGCGGATAATTCCTCTCAACAAACTAGAAGGCCTGTCTGTGAACCCCACAGGAAGGAAGGAAAGAAGGAAGGAAGGAAGGAAGGAAGGAAGGAAGGAAGGAAGGAAGGAAGGAAGGAAGAAAAGAAGGAAGAAAGAAGGAAGGAAGGAAGGAAGGAAGGAAGGAAGGAAGGAAGGAAGGAAGGAAGGAAGAAAAGAAGGAAGGAAGAAAAGAAGGAAGGAAGAAGGAAGGAAGGAGGGAAGGAAGGAAGGAGGGAAGGAAGGAAGGAAGGAAGGAAGGAAGGAAGGAAGGAAGGAAGGAAGGAAGGAAAGAAGGAAGGAAGAAAAGAAGGAAGAAAGAAGGAAGGAAGGAAGGAAGGAAGGAAGGAAGGAAGGAAGGAAGAAAAGAAGGAAGGAAGAAGGAAGGAAGGAGGGAAGGAAGGAGGGAAGGAAGGAGGGAAGGAAGGAAGGAAGGAAGGAAGGAAGGAAGGAAGGAAGGAAGGAAGGAAGGAAGGAGGGCGGGCGGAAAAACACAGATTTCACTCCAGACACTGTGACTGGAATTAGAATGGATTTGCCATGCCAGACGTGGTGTTTGTGCCCTTTGAGAACACAGATGTGGCAGAAGTCTGTCTTCCCAACCACAGCATGAGCACCTGACCTTCCAGCAGCCTCCATCCTTCTCCCTTCACTTCTTGAACCTGCCCTTGAACTTTCCCAGATCAAAGAAGATCCCACTCATTCTGCAGTTTCACAACCAGGGTTGCTGTCAGCTCACTCTACTTACCCATCTGCTGGGAGAGTACTCAGCATTAGCCATGTATGCGTCACA
Source organism: Dipodomys spectabilis (assembly GCF_019054845.1). Taxonomy (NCBI): domain Eukaryota; kingdom Metazoa; phylum Chordata; class Mammalia; order Rodentia; family Heteromyidae; genus Dipodomys; species Dipodomys spectabilis. The sequence goes on from NW_024870773.1 coordinate 4,243,612, forward strand.
AGCAGGGCAAGTGTGAGGGATTGTGTCACCCAAGGGTGGTGGCATTTCCATCTCATAACTGAAGACAGTAGGTAAATTACTCATTATCTCTGCTCCAACGGATATTCTCAGAGTCCTTTAAACCATGTCACCCAAAGGCTGACCCACGCTGCTCTGAAATGAGAAAAATAGTTAGGTACCTCAGATATCTTCAAACCATGCCAAATAGGGCACGGGCAATTCCAGCCCACCCGCCATTATATTCAGACACTGAATGTTCCCCAAATCCCATGTGTGGAAATCTTGTTTCCTAGTCTATGAGACTATCGGCAGGTGGTGGAAACTTTGAGAGGCAGTAGGGCCTTAAGAAGAAAGGAGCTGAGTGGAAGACACAGCCAAGAAGGGGATATGGGGACCCTGACTTGTTCTCTTCTTCCTTCTCTGTTTTTTCATCATGAAGTGAGTACGTTCTTCTGCCTTACACTGCCACCATGATGACTGGTGCCACCACAGGTTCAAAGCCACAGGGCCAAGTGACTTGTAAGCTGATTATCAGAGCTATCTGTCAGTGAAGGGACCATACCTGCCTCTCAGCATCACCGTGTTGCCTAACAGGTAAGCCTCCCTGAAATGTCACTCTGTCCTTACTCTATTCTTCTGATCTCATTCTGAGATCCTTCTGGCCTGGACATGGACTTCCTCTGATCTTCTTCCTCCTCCTCCCTAACTGCTGACACTCTCATCCTGACTCCCGTGTTCGCAGAGTCCTTCCATCTGAGCAGAGCCCTCTAGGCAGAGCCCCAGGCCGCCAGAGCTAAAGACTAACTAGACTGCTGGGAGATGGGCACACCCATTCTTGTGTCAGAAAAGAAGTAAAAAAAAGTGTAATGAACTTCAATCAAGTGTGAACTAGAGCAATAATTTTCAGGGAGAAAACAGTGACACAGGACCCTCTCTTTAATGGAAATTTAATGTTTCTTTCCTTCCCTTCCCTTCCTTCCTTCCTTCCTTCCTTTCTCTCTTTTTCTTTTTCTTTCTTTCTTTCTTCCTTCCTTCCTTTCTTTTCTTTCTTTCTTTCTCTTTCCTTTCTTTCTTTCCTTCCTTCCTTCCTTTCTTCCTTTCCTTCTTTCTTTCTTTCGTTCGTTCATTCTTTCTTTCCTTCCTTTCTCTTTCTTTTTTTTTGGGGGGGGGTCCGGTCGTGGGGCCTGAACTCTGGGCATGGGCGCTGTCCCTCAGCTCTTCAGCTCAAGGCTAACACTCTACCACTTGAGCCATAGCGCCACTTCCGGCTTTTTTCTTATGTGGTGCTGAGGAATCGAACCCAGGGCCTCAAGCATGCAAGGCAAGTGCTCTACCACTGAGCCACCTTCCCAGCCCCCCTCTCTTTCTTTCTTTCTTTCTTTCTTTCTTTCTTTCTTTCTTTCTTTCTTTCTTTCTTCCTTCCTTCCTTCCTTCCTTCCTTCCTTCCTTCCTTCCTTCCTTCCTTCCTTCCTTCCTTCCTTCCTTCCTTCCTTCCTTCCTTCTTAAAGAAATCTAATGTGGACATTTTAATTTGTGAAGTAGAAGTGGTTTCTCTGCCCTACTCAAAATTCCGGGCTGGAGTGTCATCTGCCTTCTTTGTTACCGACCCTCCCAGAAGGCTGCCTTGTGAAGCTGCGTGGCTGTAAGGCTCACTTTGTTACTGACCCTCCCAGGAGGCTGCCTTGTGAAGCTGCGTGGCTGTAAGAAGCACGGCACGGACACCTTGACCCAGGGACTCTCACTTTTACCATATTCCCCAGGCTTCAGAACCAGAGCCATCTTCCTTGTGCATCAGCTGCCAGCTTTACACCTGTACTCCACCAGGGAAACTGGAAAAGTGAAGCCTGCCCTCAGGCACAGTAAAAACTTTCAGAACCAGCTGAGCACCACTGGCTCATGCCTGTAATCCTAGATATTCAGGAGGCTGAGATTTGAAGATCATGGTCCAAAGCCAGCCTGGGCAGGAAAGTCTGTGAGACTCTGATCCCAATTCTCCACCAGAAAAGCTGAAAGTGAAACTGTGGCTCAAGTGGTAGAGTGTTAGTCTTGAGCACAAAAGCTCAGTGATAGCACCCAACATGCAGGCCTGGAGTTCAAATCCCAGGACTGGCAAATCAATCAGTCAATCAATGGATCAATCGATCAATCAAGCTACCTTTCCTCCTGACTGGCAAATGGCCATTTTAGTGAGCAATTGAGTCCCAGCGGCAGCCCATAACACTCTCTACCATTCCCAGAAGGCCTTGAGCTCATTTTCCTCATTGTATTCCAGAATGTACTCCCTGCAGGAGAAAACTAACACAGAGAAGTGACTATTCTATCTCCCTTTGGAAGGAGCCTTGTTATGACAGAAAAGTTATTTTCTTTTCTGTGGTTTCTTAAGGGTTCTCATGTTGGGTAGCCCGTGCTTTCCCTTGGTGATGGTAGTTTCTATATTGATATCTTTGTTCTGGTACTTGCACATCGAAGTCAGAAACCAGTAATTCAAACCAACAGAGAGTGTAAGATAATGGGGCTCTGATAAACCAGCACTGTTTAAAGGCAATGACCCCTGAAGTTCATGGGAGTTCCCTTCCATTAAGAACTTTCTCACCTGCACAGAACAGATGGGGTGTGGTATAGTCGACCCCCCTCTCCCCACCCCAGTCTCGTCTGCACATGGTTGAACTGGCCTGTTACGGGCTTCAGATTGGATTGCTCTGGAGTTTATTAACGTCTATTCACAGTTGAAATGCAGCTCAAAATCACCCCAGAAGTTGTAGTTATTTATTTATGTTGGCTTGACCAAACTATAAAGTATGAATAAGTATGAAAGAGAATGTAATAAAAACCTGTATTTTTACCAGCTGGAAATGTTAATTAACTTTTCAATATTGTCATACTTGTCTTCAAGTGTTTTTATTTATTTTTAATCTTTTTCTTTTCCTTTCTTTTTTTTCCTCCTCCTCCCTTCCCCTCTCCCCTCCTCTCCCCTCCTCTCTGCTCCTTTCCACTCCCCTTCTCCTCTCCCTTCCCCTCCACCTCTCCTTTCCCTCTCTCCCCTACCTTTCCTCCCCTCCTACCCTCTCCTGCCCTCTCCTGTCCTTTCCCTTCCCCTCCCTTCGTCTCTCTTCTCTTCTCTCTCTCTCTCTCTCTCTCTCTCTCTCTCTCTCTCTCTTTCTCTCTCTCTCTCTTGCTCTGGAGATGTACCCCAAGCTGTTCTCAAACTTGTGCTTTTCCTGTCTCAGACTCTTAATTGATGGGATAACAGCAGCATTCTCAGCTACCTGTAATACTATATTATAGATACAACTATAATCCTCTTTATTTAAAATAAGTTTTTTATTGTGAAAATACTGTACAGAGGAGTTACAGTTACATGAGCACGGTAATGACTACATTTCTTATCAAGCATTGTTGCTCCTTCTTTATCCTCTTTAGCTTCTAGCCCTAAGGACTGGGGTTCATTCATAGTCTGCTTGCAGCCTTGGTTGCTTAATACCTTTGTAGCCCATCTATTCCTTCCACAGGAATGGAATTCAGCGCCATTTTGGTTGTTTTTGAGTTTGTCTTTGAGACTGTCTTTGGTTTCTATGTGAATCCTTGTACTTACTTCCCCAGAACTTTGAATCTCTCATTTATTGCGGTCTCCTCAACAAGGCAAGCAAGTAGCCCATGGTGCTTCCTTCCAAGTTTCTTCTAGAAGCTTAATTTAATCACATTTCTTTCCTTTTTTCTTTCTTCCTTTCCTCCCTTTTTCTTTTCCTGTTACTGTTCTAGATTTCTCTGTTAATATGAATTTAGTTAAGTTTCTACCATTGTCTTAGTATTTCTTTTCTTACTGTGGGTCCTTGTAACCTATTCCTATATCAGGGATTTACTTTTCTTCTCATGGCAGGATGTTCTGAACCAGGGGTTGGTTGCCCCTATACCTTTGAAAGTATATTTTCTATGTCTCTGTTTTCGTTCTTTCTCTTTTTCTTTCTTTCTTTCTCTCTCTCTCTTTCTTTCTTTCTTCTTCCTTCCTTCCTTTCTTCCTTCCTTTCTTCTTTCCTTCCTTCCTTCTTTCCTTTCTTTCTTTCTTTCTTTCTTTCTTTCTTTCTTTCTTTCTTTCTTTCTTTCTTTCTTTCTTTCTTTCTCTCTTTCTTTCTTCCTTTCTTCCTTTCTTTCTGCCAGTCATGGGGCTTAAACTCTGGGCCTGGGCGCTGTCCCTCAGCTCTTCAGCTCAAGGCTAGCGCTCTACCTCTTGAGCCACAACATCACTTCCAGTTTTCTAGTAGTTAATTGGAGGTAAGAGTCTCACAGACTTTCCTGCCCAGACTGGCTTTGAACCCTGATCATCAGATCTCAGCCTCCTGAGTAACTAGGATTACAGGCATAAGCCGCCAGTGCTGGGCCTTTGTTTTCATTTTTAAAAGATGGTAAGTGTGGGCATAACTCAGCTATTTTGCTTTAGCTCTTTTAAGCAGTGGTATGGGGGACACTTGTGGCCCTCTGCTTGGAGCCAAAAAGAGGACTGCTTGAGCTCAGAAGTTAGAAGCAAGCCTAGACAACATAGCAAAAACTTTTTTAAAAAGCTCAGAATGAGTCAGTTTATAGCATAAAAAAAGGTTTTAGTCCAATTGCTGGAGGCCTATGCCTATAATCCTAACTACTTAGGAGCCTGAGATCAGGAGAGCAGAGTTTCAGCAGGGTGCCAGCTGAGCAAGAAAGTTGGGCAAACCCTAATACAAAAAAGTTTAAGTACTTGGTTTTTCCTTAGCATTTTCTTCATGAGATGCCTGCTATTTTTGTTGTTGCTGTTTATTTTTGTGTGTACTGCCAGTCCTGGGGCTTGAACTCAGGGCCTGAGCGCTGTCTCTGAGTTTTGTTGCTCCAGTCTAGGACTCTACCACATGAGCCACAGCACAATTTCCAGTTTTTCTTTGGTACTTAATTGGAAATAAGATTCTCATAGACTTTCCTTACTGGACTGGCTTGGAACCATGGTCCTCAGATCATAGTCTCCTGGGTAGCAAGGATTACAGGTGTGAGCTACTGGCACTTGGCTTGATTGTTTTTGTTTTTTGTTTTTTGTCGGTCATGGGGCTTGAACTCTGGCCTGAGCGCTGTCCCTCAGCTCTTCAGCTCAAGGCTAGCTCTCTACCACTTGAGCCACAGAGCCACTTCTAGTTTTCTGGTAGCTTATCAGAGATAAGAGTTTCATGGACTTTCCTGCCTGGGCTGGCTTTGATAAGTGACTCTCAGCTCTCAGCCTCCTGAGTAGCTAGGATTACCGGTGTGAGCCACTGGTGCCCAGCTAATAGCTTGCTTGTTTTAATAAATATCTATATTTTCCCAATAGCTGTTAGTGTTTTTTTAAAATTTCAACTTCTATTAAAATGGTAAATGATATTTTAAAATTATTAATTCTTAGCAAGTACTTTTGTTACTATTCATCTTTCTTTTTCTAGAAATTTCTAGACTTTCAAAATATTTTTTCTTTTATTCTCTATATATCCATTTACAGAAAATGTTTGAATTTGATTTCTATGTGTTTTAAGACATTATTTAAGTTTATTATTTAAAATAATTTCCAGGTTTTAATTTATTTTCTAGGTTTGGGAATGTTTTGCCTGTTCTGAAGTTTTATTCCAGCTGTGCTTCATTCATGAATTAATGGCTCTATAGTTTTGCTACATAGCATTAACTCTCTTCTTTCCTTTTTTCTTTTTGGCTCTACTGGGGTTTGAAGTTTGGACCTTGCACTTGATAGGTGGGCATTCTCTCACTTGAGCCACACGCCTTGTCTTTCTTTGATTTCAGTTTTATTTCAGATAGTGTCTTTCTCCCCCATTCCCCTGATCAGTTTTAGACCTCAGTCTTCCTACTTATGTCTCTCAAAGCTGGGATCACAGACATGTACCTCCATGTTCAGCTTCTTTTGTTGAAATGGGGGTGTTGTTAACTTTTATCTGACAAGCTTTGACTTTCAATCCCTCTAACTTCCATCTCCTGAGTGGCTAGGATAACAGGTATGAGCTACCATGCCCAACTCAGCAATGACTATTTCTTGTGTTGAGCACAAGTCATTTTTTTTCCCTTCTTGGAGGTAACTTGGTATTTCCTAAGGTGTCCACATGAGGTGTCCACATACATGGGGAGCAGAAGGTGGAGGAACTTCATTGTCACACAGTTCACATTTACTACATTTTTAGTTTCAGTCACTTTTTTCCTTTCCTGAATCATTACCTGTAGTATGGCAGAAATTGTTGGTCATTGCAACTATGACATTTTCCAAACCACATTCCAGGATTCACGAGATGACTGAAGGACTGTTTTATAAGTTGTCAATTTATTTAAAAACAAGTCTCATGAAACAAAACAAGCATAACAAATGTCACAATTGGTTGAAAATAATAATAAAAAATTATATGGATCATCAAAAAAAGTCACTGGGACTGGAGTAAACACTTCTGAATCTGGTTTTATGACCTAGGCATTGACAAGACCTAAACAAGCCCTTGTTTTGTAGGCCTCCTGCTGTGGGAGGTGGATGAACATGAACTACTAGACATATTTTCTATGGTTTCTTAAAAAAATTCTCTATAAACTATTTGCTGGTGATTTGGTCCTCTCAGATCAAAGCAGAGTCTAACAAAATATTCCAGTTATTTGAAACTCTTCTGCAGCCTGACTGCACCCTAAGGAAGACTTGAATTTTTCTGTATTCAATGCTTAACCACATTTATAAAGATGTAAACTGTATTCATTGTGAAATGTGCATTTGTAGACAAAATAAAGTTTACATTTCTCCATCATTATCTTCAAATCAGCAATGGCTGCCCAGGTTAGAAGTCCACTGAAGACTTTATTTTTTTCTTTGTAAATGGGAAATGAATAGTCTTTTCTTTGTTACTTTAAATGCTGGGGGTTTGAAAGGTTTGGGTTGTGAAGTCAAGAAATTATACATTCCAATCAAGAGCAAATATTCTGCACAAATTTTATGTTTTCTTGGTTACTAATTAATGTGCTAATGGTGTTTTAGTAGCGCTTGTGGTTTAGAGTAGCTGTGTGTGAGAGAGAAAGGGAGGGAGGTAGAGAGAAAATGAGGAAGCGAGGAAGGGAAGGAAAGGAGGGAAAGAAGGAGGGAGGTGAGAGATTGCAAAGTGGAGAGAGGTAGAGCAGAGAGGGAGGGAGGGAAACAGAGAAGAGTTAGAAGAGAGAGAGGGGAGGGAGAGGAAGGAGAGAGGAAAGATAGAAGGAAAAGGCACAGAGTGGAGGGTGGAGAGAAAGAAGGAAAGAGAGAGAGAGAGAGAGACAGAGACAGAGACAGAGAGAAACAAACCCAGGCTGACCTTTACCAGATTGCCTTTATAGACTTAATGACTCTGGTGCTTACCACTGAAAGACTTGTGCTCACCCTTGTTTGAGGGAAACTAATGAAGTTAGTCATCTGTGACTGTGGCTTGGGTACTCAAGGAAATCACAATAAGGATCCTTGTAATTTTTTTAAAAGACAAATTGTAGAAATTGCAAGCAAACAAACAAGTAAAACAGTACCTGTAATGTGTTCAAAGTTGCTGGGAGAACCAGTTCTTTCAAAATTAAAATTATTTATGGTTTCATGTTTCAAATGAGAGAGCTATGTATTCAACCTGGGACAGATGATGTATTAGAGTTACCTCGGCCCTCACTCCCACGGAGTCCACGTGTCACCGGAGTGCTCATGCCATGGCTCCTCTCCCCTCTCCCAGGAGTAATTATCTGATTACAGGTCACAATCTCTAGATGTCTGCTAGACAGGCACTTGTACTCAGATGCGCGCATGTGTGAGATAGGGTGCAGAGGAGAAATCTGCTAAGATATTTGGAGAAGGAAATCCCAGCAGCAGTAGAATGGCTGAGCTGAATGTGTGAAATATCCGCATTTTGTTTACCAGTTCATAGTAGGAAACACATGGGCAGTTATTTCTTTCAAAGGAATTACAATAAGGCTCAGATTAGAGAAAAGGAAACTAGGAAGGTCGACAGTGGCCTCCATCTGTTGCTGGGAACTCTCTGAGATGTGGAAGGTTTTGATACACTCCTGCCCTTCTCCACATTCCCCTGTCACTCACCCAGTCTCTTGATTCTACACTGATGAACCACACAGTTCACTGTCTTATATTCAGTCTTGCCTGGAAATATTGGTGGGAAACACCCAGGAATGTATCATTTCTTAGGGGAATTTTCTCTTTCATCATCATTGTATATAAACCTTAGTAAAGTGAGTGTAAGCCAAACATTTAAACTTGAGGGAAGAAAAATGCCCGAGATAAATTTAGTAACAACTCCTCCCCTCCCCCAACCAGTGTCTACCTACATAGCCCAGGGCACTCTCAAAACCACAATTCTCCTGCCTCCATCTCTTGAGTGTGAAGATTACAGATGTGCACACTATGCTCTTTTGAGATAATGTCGGTGCATTGTGTGTGTAACTCTACCAACCCCTGCAAGATTTTTATGCACAGAAGAATAAGTAACAATTGCTTCTCCCAACCTAAGAAGGCTAAGTCTGGAAGAGCACTAACTTTCAAGAGAGACACCAGGAGTGAGAGGAGCTAGATATGAAATCAGGGCTCCAACATTCTCAGTCAGTGAGAAAAACGGTCTTTTCTATCAAAGTGATTGCTTCCTTTGTGTCATCCTCATGAGAATTTTTTTTTTTTTTAAGTCTCAACTTTGGCCTAGTGTCTTGGCTCTTGTTGATTAGTTTGCTAAGACAATATCAGCAAGTAAAGGAAGTACCAAAGAGTATATGTAATTAAGACATCCTACCCTCTTCAAACTAGCCAATTGTGAGCAGATTGTGAATTCAAGCTCAGCCAATTACAGCAAAGGGGTGGGGCTGGCTGCTTTAGGGATAAAAAGGGAGCAGCTGCTCTTTCTGTGGGCTTGCTTGTCAGATTTGTGGCTGATGATGTATCCTTCTGCAGAAGTAAGCTTTGCCTTGCTGTGTTCCTTTCTAGTTGTCCTTATTCCTACGTGACACCTCAATATCCTGAGCTATTTCTAATAGTAGGCACCCAAAAGGACAATGGCCAATGATTTTTTAGAGTTAATTCAATTTCAGGCTTAATCTGAAAACTGATTAAATGGAAAGATATTTCACATGAGGAGTCAGCACATAGAAAATTAAAATTTTCTGCAGAAGAAGATAGCTATGAGGGAATACTGAGTTACCTTAATGTAATGACTTAATATAATGAAGTTAATAATAAAGACTTAATATAATGCACATTGAAAGCTCCTGACTCCAGTTTCATCAATTTCTTCCATCTAAATAGAAGAAATTACTATGCTGTATATTTTTAATATTTTTCAAAAACATTGGACATGGGTGCTAGTGGGCTCACGTCTGTAATCCTAGTTACCCAGGAAGCTGAGATCGGAGACTCACAGTTCAAAATCAGACTGAGCAGACAAATCTGCAACATTTAACCAGTAAAAAGCTGGAATCAGAGGTCTGGTTCCACTGGTAGAATGCCAGCTGTGAGAATAAGAGCTGAATGAGAGTGCAAGACTCTGAGTTCAAACACAATACCAACACACACACACACACACACACACACACACACACACACACACACATGCACACACACAAAGTCATTGATGGTTTGTATCAGTGCCATGAAAATCCAAGGACATCTCTCTTCCCTTGCCCTCACTAATCTGTGACTGCTGTGGCCTAGAAGGAAGCAAGTGGTAGCAGATAACATCCTTAGAGCTTCCTGTGATCACCTCCCTGCCACGGTCTTTGTGCCCCTACCTCCGATGACAGAATACTTTCATAATTACCCCAAGAGCCATATTCACCCAAGTTCACATTTTGCAGTAGGAGATGACAGAGATGGACAGAGAAGGCAAATTACCCATCTTAATGAGGACTTGGGAAATTCCCCATCTTACATCTCATTTTAAGCCTATATTTCTGAAGCTATAGCCCTTATGCTAGGTAACTGGGATGAAGAGTCTCTTGGATCTGCGTACCCAGGCTGTCTCAGAACTGTGATCTTCAGGTATTCTGAGTGGCTAGGATTACAGCTGTGAGCCACTGGCACCCAGCTCCATTGGTCTAAGCATATGAAGAAGGTCAAAGAAGAAGAACGTGGGATCAGCTTCCCTCTTATTCCTTTATTTTAAAATAACACTACAGAGTCTACATGTATTTGTCTTATTCAGAATCCAGCAGAGCACACTACTTTTCAACAGTCCAGCTAGAAGCAGTATGCTCTGTTTCAATGTTTGACTCATTTAAGTGTTTCCATAACAACATAAGAGTGTCAAATCACTTCCAGTTGGAATAAAGGAAATGACTTGAGAGGAGATTGTGCTAAGACCACCTTTGTGTTAAAAGTGTGAAGACCCTCAGATCTGACTTCATCCTAATTACAGACACCAAGCAGCATGGGCATGGCTGGGTTTTCACTGCTATTACTGAACCTTCTTTCCCATCCCCTTCTCCTGCTTCGCTTTCTAGGAACCAGCTCACAATACCAAAGTCCCAGCTTGACAACTGCCAAGCCAGGAGAGGGCAAAATGAGCAGAGGGTAACGGAAACAATATGAAGCAGAACTCTGTATTTGGAAGGATTTAGACTTCTAGAATGGTTGCTCTTCTCTTGTTAGGAACTTAGTCTTCCATGGGGTTCAGGCTCAGAGTCATGGATGAGAGAACACACATGACCCGGCATGAAGAAAGTGATGTGTTAGTTAGTTCTCCATTGCTGCGACAAAAGATCTGAGAAAACAACTTAATAACTTAAAGGAGTGTTGGGGCATGCCTGCAATCATCGCACTGAGGAGGCAGAGGCAGGAGGCTCAAGTCCAGACAGGGTTGCATAGGAAGACTCTGTAACAAAAGGAAACACTGGGCCCTGGTGGCTCACACCTGTAATCCTAGCTATTCAGGAGGCTGAGATCTGAGGATTAGCTGTTCTAAGCCAGCCCTGGCAGGAAAATCCATGAGACTTTTATCTCCAGTGAACCACCAGAAAACCAAAGGTGGAACAGTGGCTCAAAGTGGTCGATTGCTACCTTTGAGCACTGAATTCAAGCCCATAACCAACACAATAAATAAATAAATAAATCATAAAGCAAAATATAAAGGGAAGATGTATTTGGGCTCACGGTTTCAGAATTCTCAATCGATGGTCAGTTGGTCCCACAGCAGAGTCTCGTTCTCTCATGGTGACTGTGGAGCAGAAGGAGAAAGCATTCTCTTCAAAGGTTATCCCTTCAAAGATCTAACTTCCTTCCGCTAGGCTCTACCCCCCAAATTTCCACCACTACTCAAAAGTGCCATCAACAGGGGATCAAGTCTTCACACAGGAATTTTTGGGAAATAGGTAAGATCTAAACTATGACAATAACAGCAAGACAAGGCATTTGGGCTGGGCTGGGAGGGTAGACATCTTTCAGTAACAACCTAGAACAGAGAGATTCTCTCATCCAAGGCTGACTCAGAGGCTCTCTCCCATATTATTCATCTCTACTGTTCTCTGGTACAAGCTTGCTCACATCACTCCAAGTAGTCTGTTTACCTGAGTGATCTCTCCATCCATCTAGGCTGAAGACAAGTTTGGTCATTTACAGATGTGCCCCACATGTAACACATGCAGTGGGTTGAATACGATGGGAGAAAGAAAGAAAGGGTGAGCAACTGCCAAGATGCAGGTCCATTTTGCTCAAGTCTATACAGTGCTAGTGAGTCATAGGAAGAATGTGGTGCAGTGTGACTAACTTGGCTCCTGAGATGGTTTAGTTGATGGAAGTGAGGAGCTGATGGCTTGTTTCTCACCTTGGCTGGCAGCGTTCCTTGCCTGTCCTCAGCAGGTGTGAAGGCGGTAGCAGGACCTTCCTGGCCATGCCTACTCACTGATGTGGGAGGTAGTGTGGAAGCATTTTAGACAACGTGGGTCTTGCAGCTCCAGCTCCAGTTCTGCCACCTGTGTGAACTGGGAAGCATTACTTAAGATGCTGGAAGTCAAGGCTTTCTTTCTGGTCTGTAAAACAAAGCTACAAGCCAATATCTCTGATCTGTTTGAATAAGACAAGTGTGTAAAACAAGTTGCCTGGAATGCAGGCAAGGCTGTTATTACTGTAATTACAGATGATCCCACTTTAGGATGTTTCGACATAATGGTTTTTTTTTTTAACTTTTCTAATGGTGCATTCAATAGAAACAATAGTTCCAATTTTGCATCTGGATCTTTTCCTGGCCCGGAGAAATGATGTGGAGTATTCTCATGATGCTGGAGAATGGCGATCAGCAGTGAGTGATTGCAGCTCACAGGGAGCCACAGATGAACAGTAGAAACTTCTACCGTGCACTGGCATGGCTCAGGATGTCCTGAAGGACAGGGAATATTCAGTATATCTTCAACTTTGGATGTTTTCAGCTTGTAGTTTTTTCCTCATTTTTCAAAAATGAGGAGCATCGGTATGTACGACATGGGCTACGCACTTCATTGAGATAATTAGCCAGTCTAGCTGCTGTATCGTGGTCAGCAGTACTGCATGATGCTGACATCTGAGTCAGCTTAAGGGACTCTTAGGGGCCCAGAGCAACGTTGAACAGAAACTAGAGGTCAAAGTTGATGTATCCGAGGCCTTCTGTGCCAGTGTAAGCACAGCCAGAGCTTTGGCTCTGGGCTCAAAATCCTCCTCCAGCTTGTACGCCAGCTTGGCTAGTAGTCTTGAAACTCTGAGGGAAGGTTTACCGGGTGCTCTTTACATCCTTTCTCTGCACGAAATCTGAGTCAAATGAGGCTCATTACCATGCCAGATCTCATTAGGCAGTCAGTCTGTATCTTTGAATCTATTTCTCAAAGAGCTGAGATCAGAGATCAGAGCCAATGGAACCTTTTGTATTATTGTTTGGAATGAAACATAAGCCATCCTGAAGCCTTCCCCACTGCTGTGTCTCCTGGTTTCTGTTTTAGATGCCAAAGTTCAGCATATGAGACAAGTTTGGAACAACGCTGGCTGGTTTCCAAGTCCTCACCCTCATGGTGTGGTTGGTATGGCAGCTTTTCTCCTCATCAAGAGGTTAATGGTCACCAAGGGTAGTACATTTTCAATAACTCAATAGACGAGAAAAACCCATAGTTTGAATAGAGGAGGCGTTCACCAGAGTTCTAATTAAAAATCAATGTGATATATAATTAAATTCTAGTGATCACATATGCACCAGGCTGTCTCTTTAGCTTTTAGTCAAAGGCAGAAGAGGAATGCTACTATTGATCAGTGCAGGAGCCCTCTGAGCTTGTCAATATGAGATGTCTGGTCCCACGGCTCCCTGGCTGCACAAAGCTCTGCAGTATCCAGACACTGAAGGATACATCACAGACTCCAGGGAAGGGATCCATGATTCTGAACCACGGATGTACACTCTTCAATTGTGCCAGTTTCAGACCACCCTGCTTCACTGCTCCAAGAAGGCTCTGAGAAGGCTCTAAAAGGAGAGAGAACACCAATCAAAGCCTTCTAGGCCCAAACTGTCATTTTTAACATCCCCTTTTCTCATTGGACCATGAGAAAGTGCTCTAATTCTTTTTAGCAAGATCTAGCAAGGACACAATTGAGTCTGTTGACTCAGAATGACTCAGGCACTCGCTGATTAAAGCATGAAAGCATGCAGGCAGCTGGTGTGTTTAGGTAGGGAATCTAGTCCAGCCCAAGGATCTATCCATTCCTATTCGGGGCAGAACTATTATTGGTATTTTTTTTAGTTTCTTCAAAACAAAAAAGAAAGACATCAGTGTTTCTTTGAACGTAGTTATGGCAACCTTCTAACAATTTCACTGTTAACATTTACATATGTAATGGGTAGAATCCTTCTTATATGACTCACACACATACATGTTTGTTTGTTTTTTGTTTTTTTGGGTTTTTTTTGTCTGTTGTGGGGCTTGAACTCTGGGCTTGAGCGCTGTCCCTCAGCTCTTCAGCTCAAGGCGAGTGCTCTACCTCTTGAGTCACAGCACCACTTCCAGTTTTCAGGTGGTTAATTGGAGATAGGATTCTCACAGATTTTCCTGCCTAGGCTGGCTTTGAACTGTGATCCTCAGATCTCAGCCTCCTGAGTAGCCAGGATTACAGTCATGAGCCACTGGTTCCCAGCTGTTATTTTTAATATTATTTTTTGTGTGTGCTGGTACCGGGGCTTGAATTCAGACCCGAGGTACTGTCCCTTAACTTTTGTACTCAAGGCTGGCACTGTACCATTTGAGCCATACCTCCACTGGTAACTTTCTGGTGTTTAACTGTAGATAAGAGTCTCTCCAATTTGTCGGCCTGGGTTGGCTTTGAACTGCAATCGGTAGATCTCAGCCTCTTGAGTAGCTAGGATTACAGGTGTGAGCTGCTGGTGCCGGGTCTTTGTCTTCTTTTTCAGTCATAACAATTCAGCAAATCGAGACATGCAGCATGTAAGCATTTCTTCATCTAGAGGGCTAGGACGTGGGTCCGTGTTCAAGGGGCTTTTCACAGGGCTCTCTACCTTGTCGCTCTATGCCTTGTCCAGTGCTGCCCACTTGTTCATGGCTGGTGATCCAATTCCTGCTGGATGTCCTCTTCCTCCGAACCCTGGGTCTATCTCTTTGAAAGCAGAACTTAGCAAATGCATTTACAAATATATCTTCATTGTAATGCATTTAACCATGGATGAGAATGTAGAAAAGGAGGTACAAGAGCCCATTCATGACTTGAAACATGTATACCTCCACAGCTCTTCTTGATCCACAGGTCCACTTCTGACTTTTTGTTGCTTAATTGGAGATAAGAGTCTCACAGACTTTCTGGCCTGGCAGGGCTTTAAACTGTGATCCTCAGATCTTAGCCTCCTGATTAACTGAGATTACAGGTATGTGATACCAGCACTTGGCAGTGCCCACATTCTTCCTCCTTTGTCTCCTCTTCTTCCTCATTTTGCTTTTCTCTTTGCGGTTACCTTTTTCTTGCATCTCTCTTCTCTTCTCCACTCCCTTCCCCTTTCTGCTCCTGTTCTTTCTCTCTTTCTCTCTCTTCCCTGGCCCTTTCTCTCTTTTCATATGTATGTACATTAAATAAAATAAGTATATTCTTTTGCACAAGAGGGTAATAGGTTTAGAAATCTGACTTTGTGGAAAGGAGGAATTTCAACAAAACCTTTACTATAAAAAGGAAAAAGACTGAAAGCTTCCATTCTCATACCTATCCTACACTGCAGTCTGAAGTATGAAAGTAAGGTCCAACACCAATGAGGAAAAAGAGAAGTCTGATTTTCCCCCCAACAATTGGGCTTTGTGGGGAGATGTAGGAAGCAGAGGCAGAGTAAATCAAATCAAATTCCAGGAGTTACCTTTGATTTCTGTTTTTTTCTCCTATTCTTTGTAAAGTTGACTAGCATTCTCTCTTCTCCATGTTCATAACAAATCCAAAATTCAAACCACTGGACACTTCCCAATTTATAAGTTCACTTCCTTGTGGAAGTGATCTGCCAGTAGTATGTGAAATCACAAGAACCAATGTTCTCTGAACTAAATATTCAGAGAGCTTGCTAGTTGTATAGCACAGCCATTACTAAAATTAAAATAATAAAAATTTAATCATTAGATGACCATAGAAAGCAATATAGTAAATATTTTCAAGTCATCACTTTTGTTTTTGTTTTGTTCTGGTACTCTGTGCACTCCTGAACTTGCCTAGTGGAAATTCTTCATGATGGTGGGGTGTTAGCATCTTCTCTGGACCTTCCTTCCGTCTTATTGGCAGCTGGAGTGACTATGGTGGAAATACTAGCACCATGGAAATGGAGAAACATTAAAACCAATACGGTCACCATGTGATGAGTGTTGACTGTAGATGCTTCACTGTGAATGAACAAGTGCTCAGAGTCTGAAGCTACAACTTGTCAGACCTGAAGACACCACTCTCAACCCACACCTTTTCCTCTAATCCAGGGAAGACAAATACTGCTAGAGTTTGCCTCTTATGGGTCTCCAAAGGCGTCTGTGTGAAAAGTTTAGTCCCCAAGTTGGCAGTATTGAGAGGTAGTAGAAGTTGTAAGAGAGAGGACCTAATGGTAGGCCATCTTGGGCCCTAGTGCTTTTCCCTATTACCCTTTTACCTCCCAGCTGTTTGCTGTACCTTATGCTTGCCACCATCATATGCTGCCTGACACATGCTCCCAAAGCAATGGATCCATTCAACCCTGTACTGAAACCTTCCAAACTGGAAACCAAAACAAAGCTTGACATTTTATATTTGATAATCCTAGGTAATCTGTTACCATATCAGAAAGCTGACAAGCATAAACACTTGGAAGCTCAGCTAAATTCTCATTCTCATCGTTTCCCTCTATTTTATTTTCCTGTTCTTTCACTTCACAAATTCTTCTTCTATAGACTGGTACAGTCTTGGGATTTTTTTACTTTTAGTTGGTCATAGGGCTTGAACTCAGGGCCTGGGTGCTGTCTGTCCCTGAGCTCTTTTTCTTTAGGCTAGTTACTCTATCACTTTGAGCCACAGCTCTACTTCGAGTTTTCTCATGGTTAATTGGAGATATGAGTATCATAGACTTTGCTGCCATGACTGACTTTGAACTGTAGTCCTCAGCTCTCAGCCTCTGAATAGCTAGGATTACAGGCGTGAGCCACCAGCGCCTGGCTATCATACAGTCTTAATACTACTTGTCCTTTATGTGTTTGTGTTGTGTCACTATGTATTATGTGCTAAATAAGTGATGCAGAACAAAAGATGATAATGTCATCAAAAGTAGTGAAAATGGGTATGAAATAACACCATTTCCAGAGTCATTGTCATCCTATTTCGATGGGTTAACATTTTTTACTTTGTCATTTGTTCTATTCATTCACATTGGTGTCATTTCATTCATTCATATAGGAAGTAACAAACAAGTTCTACTTTATATACCAGGAAGTAGAGAAAGTTGCTCAGGCCTGGGTCTGAAGCTGAGAAGAGAAATTTTAGCTGACTATAGAAGGAAAATGCCTGAGGTTTCCAAGGTGAATTGAGTTTTTCTTGAGAACTACACTTAATTATGGAGAACGCTTTGGTGGTACCAGAAGCCGTGGTATTAAACACCCTTGTTTCCAGACACAAAGGTTAAAAGAGGTGTGGCAGAGAGCAAAGAAATGGAGAGACCAAAGGGTGAACATACTCAGCAGTAGTACTCACTAGACACTATGTTGAAAATGAACTAGACAACTTGTGGGTAGGGACAGGAGGGAAAAACTGGAAGAAAATAAGGGAAGGGATAATGTCGTCCAAAAAGAACTGTACTCTTTACCTGACTTATTAAGCTGTAACCCCTCTGTGTATCATCTTTATACTAACAATGAAAGTATAAAATTAGGGGGAAAAGGTGTGATAATGTCTTCTCTATAGTCTCAATGTCCACACAGGGTTTCTGTGTTTTTGACGTGATTTGCACAGAGGAGTGACACACGTTCACGTGGTCCATTGGAAGTGATTTTTTTTTCCTCCATGGATATTTGAAGTCAAGAGCAATGGATACCTTTTTGACCTAAGCAGCTATGCCTGCCAGAATTTTTGTCACATGAGAGAAACAAGTTAAAAGCAGCAAGGATTTATTTTGGCTCCTGGTTTGGCAAGTTTCAGTCTGTGGTCAGTTGGACCCAATGTTTTGGGCCCAGGCATGGCAAAATAGCATGGATGTGAAAGCAGGTGACAGAGGCTACTCACTTCATAGCAGCCAGGAAACAGAAAGATAGAAGAAAATGGGGAGTGGCTGTCGAGAAGGGCTTTCCTTGGGATTGACCCATTGGCCCTAATTAGGCTCTTCCCTCCATATAAAGACAACATACTGTGAACATACTAAGGGATCAACCCATTGATTAAGTCACTTCTAGAAATCCCATCAGACGGCAACCAAGCCTTAGACACATCAGCCTGTAGAAGACATTTCATTTTCAAACATAACAAAGACATACATCATTCCTACAACCGATTGAAAAGGGGCTGGGGGGGGGGTGCCCAGAAGGATTGAATCACTGACTAACATGTGGGCTTTAGTGACCCAGTTCTTCTGGGTGTAGTCAATGCGAGGCTCAAAATCAAGTCATACAAGTCAACCCTAAAACCATCTAATGCTCTTTTGCTCTTAAAGTTTGCATCTCTTCTGATATGTTCAGATCCTGTATAAGGACAGTAGCAGAAAGACACTAGACTATGGAGACAGATGCACTTGAGGTTTAGCCTTGGCCTTGACTCTATTAATGGCCCCTAGAACAGTTACTTGCCTCCTGGCCACAGGTTCTTCATTTGCATAGTGGGGATATTAGGATATGAGATGAGATAAAATATGTGAAAAGTCTAATGAGCTATCTGGCATGCGGTCAGCATTTGTTAAGTCTAGGATTCTTCCAGAAACAAGGGTCAGGGACCCCCAACAGGCATTTGGACAGTCTCGCTTGAAGTCAGTCTTCCTACCAGTTTTACACTGGGCTGCTTGCTCCTTGGCATTCCTGTTTGCCGGCTCAGGCCTGGGGCAGCAGTGAAGCTGCAGTCCCTTTCACGGAGCGCATGTGTGTGACAGGGTGTGTCCTGCTCTTAAGAGTGCTTTGATGAAAATGCCTTTGTGCTAAATGCTCTATAAATACAAGGGAGCAGACCTGGGCGTGGTGTTTCCAGAATACTCCCAAAGTCAGGCGTCATCAAAGGCTCAGGTCAGAGAAGAGTTGGAAATGGAAGTAGTTTGCCACTCCAGTGACTCTCCAAAATCAAAATAGCTTTTCTTTTTTACCTTTCATTTCTGGACTCACTGAGCATGACTGTACAAGGCCCATCTTGTCTCTCTTGTGTCCAAAGCTACAAAACCCCTGATTTCACTTATTCTTTTTTTTTAAAAAATACTTTACTTGTAAAAATGCTGTACAGAGGAGTTACAGTTAGATGAGTAAGGCAATGAGTACATTTCTTGTCAAGGATTGTTACCCCCTCCTTTGTTGTTCTCCCACTATCCCTTCCCTCCCCTACCTCCCTCACTCCTCACCCCCTCCTTGAAGTTTTAAAGTTCATTTCCCATATACTTTGTGGGTATCTTTTTTTTTTTTTGTCGGTCATGGGGCTTGAACTCTGGGCCTGAGTGCTGGCCCTCAGCTCTTCAGCTCAAGGTGAGCGCTCTACCACTTGAGCTACAGCACCACTTCCGGTTTTCTAGTGGTTTATTAGAGATAGGAGTCTCACAGTCTTTCTTGCCCGGGCTGGCTTTGAACCTCAATCCTCAGATCTCAGCCTCCTGAGTAGCTAGGATTACAGGTGTGAGCCACCAGTGCCCGGCTTGTGGGTATCATTGTTGCAATAGGTCATCCTGTGTCCTTGTTTCAGTGTTTTGTTATTCCCTTTCCCCTCCCCAAATTAGACAAATGTATATACAAGATGCAGGGTACCAAAATCAAGTACAAAGACAACAGGGGATATATCACAGGGGGTAGAATATACAAAGGAAATAAGAAATCACGTAATACATTAAAAACAACAAAGAGACCTCTTGTGTCTATATCTTGGGGTTCATTTCACCTAGCATCATCTTATATGGTCATATGTACATAGCTTTTGAGCTTTTCTGCTCATCGGATACAATTATCCTAGACCTATACTAATTATTGCAAATGATGGAAACCATGGGACCTATATTTCTTTGGGTCTGGCTTACTTCACTTAATATGATTGTGTCTAAGTCTTTCCATTTGCTAACAAATGGGATGGTATCATTCTTTCTGATGGAAGCATAGAATTCCATTGTATATATATATATATATATACACCACATTTTCTTGATCCATTCGTCCACTTAGGGGCATCTGGGTTGGTTCCATATCTTAGCTATGGTAAATAATGCTGTGATAAACATAGTTGTGCCTCTCCACCAAACCAGCCCTAAAAAAGATACTTAAAGATGTCCTATACATAGAAAACCAACAAGAACATGATGAAGGCAAGGAAATGGCCCCCAAACAAAGAATCAGAAAAGCATAGTCAGAACCCAATAGCCCCCAAGAAGGTGGATAACATGGCAGGTACTACCAAACACCTCTCAATCCTAACTCTCAATATTAATGGACTTAGCTCTCCAATGAAGTGAAACAGATTATCTAGTTGGACCAAAAAGCAAGATCCTTCTATCTGCTGCCTTCAAGAGACACACCCTGCACTTGTTCTTTAAAAGAACTACCAAATGCATGTTCTCTATTCATGTCTAACCCTACGTTAGCAACCCACTCTCCCACACCATTCAGCAGCTCCCCCTCGTGGCCAGTGTGGAAAGCAATTATCTGGCCCCACATCTGGATCATCTTCCTTATCCCTCAGTAGGGATCCAACAACTTCTTAGTGGTTTACTAGTATGTCCAAACATTTTGATAGATTCTGAAAGTAACCATGACATAGATAGGATTCCTATCCTCCCAGAGTCACTGCACTATGGGAAATGAGACTAAAAAGCGATTTAATTAGTTGGGTGCTGGTGGCTCACACCTGTTATCCTAGCTACTCAGAAGGCTGAGATCTGAGGATCACGGTTCAAAGCCAGCCATGGCAGGAAAGTCCACCAGACTCTGATTTCCAATAAACCACCAGAAAACCGGAAGTGGCATTGTAGCTCAAGTGGTAGAGTGCTAGCCTTGAGCTGAAGACCTGAGAGACAGTACCCAAGAGTTCAAGCCCCATGACCAACAGAGAAAAAAAGGGATTTAATCATACAGTGATTGTTACAAAACAAAAGTATATCCTAGTTGTCTTGATAGCAGTAAGTAGGGACCCAGAGACATGTTTATCCTGAGTCCTCTAAGTTAAAGCTTTAAGATCTGCTCATTTACCAGAGTCCTTTCTGAAACTCTAATAATGGGTTCCTGTGATTATGTATTTTTTAAATTAAACTTGTACTATTAAGCTATTAAAAATAAATTAGGATATCTCTTTTTTCTCCCCCAATTAAACTTTTCCTGTCATATTTTTCCTCCCATAGGTAGCATGAATGCTGTGAAAGATATTTTTGAACTAGCTAAAGGCAAACCAAGTTGGGCACAGGTTCCATTCAGGTTCCGTGAGATGTTTTCACTTGGGTCATAGTGAAGTAATTGTGAGGCCTCCTTGTGTAGCAATGGTTTCCATAAATACTCTTATCATGAAGTGCTGTGACTCAAAATCCCAGTGATGTAAAGTTCCACAATCAAGGGTTGTAGCATAGTGTAGACATGTCTTCCACCTCCTGGCACCAGAAGTATGAGTAATAGCGGGGAGATGTAATTGAAATGTATGGAGCCAGAAGCTAGACTGGAATGTGCTTCAAATGATTAGACATGTCATCTTGGAAGTAAAGGCTTTGTTTATGGAAAAAACAGAGAAAGTCTTCCCCAGTTTCAAAGTCAGTCTTAAAATGTTATACGATACAACCAATCCTGAGTTGGGAAGCCAGAAGAAATGTTCTCAGTCTATAACCGAAACCAAATGACCATACTTTATGCTTAAAGGGAATGGATCATTCTCTTCTCTTTAGAAGATTATCTCAGGAGGAACTGATCAGGAAGTATATAGCTACAACATACAGGAAAGAGAGGTGAGTATTATAGAGGTATGTAAGGCAAATTGTACTTTTCAAATTTTTATTTTACTTTTTAAAATATCTTTAAGTAGTTATATAAAGGAGTTTTTACTGAACAAAATAGTTTATGAATACAATGACTCTTGATAGTGTCACCCCTTTTAACATTCTGTCCCCAGATTTTTAAATATCTGTGGTTTGTCAGATATTTTCATAATCTGTTATGATTCTCAATGTTCACTTTCATGCCTAATTTTCTCACTGTAGCTCTGTATTCTTTTCTGGAAAGAAGGCCCACCATACTCCACAGATTTCAAACCATATAATACTTGGGAGTAGGTCTTCTAAAGAGACTCTCAGCCAGGCACCAATGGCTCACACCTGTAATCTTTGCTACTCAGGAGGCTGAGATTTGAGGATCATGGTTTGAAGCCAGCTAGGGCAGGAAAGTCGGTGAGACTCTAATCTCCAATGAACAAACAAGAAACTAGAATTGGAAGTGTGACTTAAATGGTAGAGTGCCAGCCTTGAATGAGAAAAGCCAAAAGAATACCCAGGTCCTGAGTTCAAGCCTCTTAAGTTTGCCTTCCTAAATAGACCTGGTGTTAAAAAAAGAAAAAAAGAAAGTGAGATTTTTCCAACCAGTGGAAAGTGATAAAGAGACTTTCAAGGCATAGGATTAAGATAAGCGACAGTGAGTATATTCTCTGCCACAAAGTAATTCTTTGCGACCAAGGGCTTGGGGAGGCTAGGGAGATCCCCCCAAAGCTCCCATCTGGGAGAG
Organism: Dipodomys spectabilis; assembly: GCF_019054845.1. Classification (NCBI taxonomy): domain Eukaryota; kingdom Metazoa; phylum Chordata; class Mammalia; order Rodentia; family Heteromyidae; genus Dipodomys; species Dipodomys spectabilis. The sequence goes on from NW_024870773.1 coordinate 4,265,962, forward strand.
CTGCTTGCGAGCCAGAAATGGAGGAGCCCTGGGAACTGAGATGCAGCTCTGCGCATGTGCCAACTTCCTCTCTGTCATTTGCAGTTTTTCGTTCATTCAGGGAAATATTCCTCTGGTCTTCCCTCCTCCCTACTTTATCCACCGTAAAGAAGAGTTTATTTCCCCCTCCCCGTTTCTTTGTGACGCAGGAACGACTTTGATCATCCAAGTGAAACAGCATCAGGGAGTAACCATTGGGTGGCAAGCGCCAGCAGAGTAATTTGGTAACTGAAGCAGTCAAGATGGTGCCTGCAAAGACTGGTTCAGGAGGAGACTCAGCTCAATAAGCAACGAGACATTATTTTTAGGAGACACCCAAACAGAATCCCTATGTCATCTCTTCTTGTCCAATGGTAAAATGGATGCTGTGAGCCTTCACCCAGTCTAAAATGTTATAAGATACAACCAATCCTGAGATGGGAAGCTGAAAGAAATGTTCTCAATCTATAACCCATGTCCTCTGTTCGAGAAGCAGCCTTTATGAGGCATGTATTTTGGAGTAGGGTTATTGCTATTGATGCTCTGTTGCTATACCATTCTCTCTGTCTCTCTTGGATCTTCAATATTTCCATTTCTGTTACTTTCTCATCCTGGTGTTTGCAGGATATTGAAAGAGCCAATCTCAATTCAATATACAAATACCTTAAAAGAAATTTTCTAAGAATTTGAGTGTCCCAAACGGCAAACTGTTGTGAAGATATTTTACAAAGGGTGTTGCTTAGCAGTAATAAATGTGCCTAGCAGGTACAAGGCCTTGAGTTCTATCCCCAGCTCCAAAAGCAAACAAGCAAGCAACTACAAAAAAAAGATGATGGAAATGGAGGAAAAGAAAAACTTACATAAATACAGTTATGGGGAATGATTTCTCAACGGTCTTATGGCTTGCATGGCCACTGCTATGGTTGCCCATTTCTTCTTTTTCAGTGCTTTGTCTGAATTCTATTTGTAGACAATGAAAATAAAACTTCTGCTCTACCTGGTGTGGTGGTGAATATCTGTACGTAATTCCAGCTACTCTGGAAGTTGAGGTAGGAGGATTGTGGTCTGAGGTTAGACTGGTCAAAATTAGTAACACCCTATCTGAAAAACAAGTAGAAAAGCAAAAGCATTAGAAGCATGGTTAAAGTGGTAGAGTGACAAGTAGAGTTCAATTCTAATACCACACAAAAATAAAGTTACACACAGATTAAGGCCAAATTTTGCATCTTTTTAACATATTGATTCACTTCTAGATTTGGGGAGTTTGTAAGTCTAGATGATTACTTTTACATGCTACTTCATAAGATGGAGAAATCTGAAGTGTGAATGAAATAAGAGGTGCTAAAAGTCAGCTTAGGCTGTGGAATCATGGACAGTACTCAACCAAATATTCTGTACTCTGCAGAATTTAAAAATATTTTTTCTAACAATGTCCAAGTTGCTTTAGGAGCCTAAAATTCTAATATATTGCTGGCTTTGTCACGTGATCATATTTCAAATCTGCACCATCTCTATAGCCATTTCTTACTGTGAATCTAAGGGGATTTGTTCAACTAGAAATTGGCTGATGAAGTTATTTCCATTTCTAAAAAGTATATTTTCTTCTCTTGCCTTTGCACTGTGAGTTTGCTTTGTTTCATGTGAAATATTTAAAGAACAGTGTCTCCCTAGAGTGCCCTGGATTTTACAACTTAAGGGAATTCGTGCAGATACATTCTCAAGTCTCTAAATAGGAAGAGCAAAATGACTTGAGGCTTTCATAAAACAGTTAAAACACACTATGCTATTTGTTTGGTAAAATTCTACCATTTCATATCACTATGACATGTTTGACAGTTTCTTCATAATACTTGCTTCTCAATGAGTCTCTCTCTCTCTCTCTCTCTCTCTCTCACACACACACACACGTTTAATAGAATGTTTCATCTAAGTAGAGAGAGGCAAGTGAAAAAAAAAACCCACAAAGCAGCATGCTAGATGACTGGGGTACTTATTTTATTCAAAAAGAGAGTGAGCTGGACTCTAGTGGCTGATATCTGTAATCCTAGCTACGCAGGAGTCTGAGATCTGAAGATAAGGCAGCCCAGGCACTAAAGTCTATGAGACTTTTATCTTCAATTAACCATCAAGAAGCCAGAAGTGAAGCTGTAATCAAAACAGCTTGGTACTGGCACGAGAACAGGCCTCAGGACCAATGGAATAGAATTGAAAACCCAGAAATGAACCTACAGACCTATAGCCATCTAATCTTCGATAAGGGAACTAAAAAAATAGAATGAAAGAAAAACAGCCTCTTCAGTAAATGGTACTGGCAAAATTGGTTAACTACTGTAGAAAACTAAAGCTAGATCCTTATATATCACCCTGCACCAGAATCAACTCCAAATGGATCAAAGACCTCGAAGTCAAAGCAGACACTCTGAAAACATTACAGGATGGAATAGGAGAAACCCTAAGTCTCCTTGGCGCAGGCCGAAATTTTCTTAATAGAGACCCAGAAACACAACAAATCAAAGAAAGGTTGGACAAATGGGATTGCATAAAGTTGCAGAGCTTCTGCATGGCAAAGGACATAGCTAGCAAGATCAATAGAAAGCCCACAGATTGGGAGAAGATCTTCACTGGCCATACAACAGACAAGGGTCTCATATCTAAAATATACTTGGAACTCAAAAAATTAAATCCCCCAACAACAAATCCTCAAAGAAACAACTGCCCAATAAATAAGTGGGCTAATGACTTAAAGAGAAACTTCTCTGAAGAAGAAAGAAGGATGGCCAATAGACACATGAAGAAATGCTCAACCTCCCTAGCCATAAAAGAAATGCAAATCAAAACAACATTGAGATACCACCTCACCCCAGTTAGAATGGCAAAAATCAAGAACTCTAATAACAACAGATGCTGGAGGGGATTCGGACAGAAGGGAACCTTACTTCATTGTTGGTGGAAGTGTAAACTTGTTCAACCACTTTGGAAAGTAGTATGGAGGTTCCTCAAAAGACTCCACATAGAGCTCCCCTATGACCCAGCAGTCCCACTTTCGGGCATTTACCCAAATGTTTACAAACAAGACCACACTAAAGCTACCAGCACAACTATGTTTATTGCAGCATTATTTACCATAGCTAAGATCTGGAACCAACCCAGATGCCCTCAGTAGATGAATGGATCAAGAAAATGTGGTATATATACACAATGGAATTCTATGCCTCCATTAGAAAGGATAACCTTGCCCCATTTGTTAGGAAATGGAAAGACTTGGAAAAAATTATATTAAGTGAAGTAAGCCAAGCACAAAGAAACACAGGTCCCATGATTTCCCTTATTTGCAATAATTAGTATATGTATGAGTCAAGCAGAAAAGGTCAGATAAGGTGATGTTAGGAAAATGAACCCTTAGATATGTATTTTAAATGTTTTTTTTCTTTCATGCATTTGTTTCTAATGCAATTATAAGATTATTTCTTTGTTGCTTTGTATGTCCCTCCCCCACAGTATTACCCCTGCTTTCACTGTATTTGATGTCGGTATAATTTGTGGAGGGGAAGGGGAAAAACAAGTCGTTTAAATAAGGATACAGGTAGACCTGTTGCAACAATGAGAAGTACAAGTTGTCATGTCAAAAACGAACTTTACAACTTGGGGGGGGGGAGGATTGGGTGGGGGGCGGAGGGAGGATGGGAAGGGATGGGAAGGGTAAACAAAGGAGGAGGCTACAATGCTTGATAAGAAATGTACTCACTATCTTGCCCATGTAATTGTAACCCCTCTGTACAGTATTTTCACAATAAAAAAAAGAAGTAGAGCACTAGCCTTGATTTTATATATATATGTATATATGTATGTATATACATACATATATACATACATATACATATACACGTATATGTGTGTGTGTGTGTGTGTGTGTGTGTGTGTGTGTGTGTATATATATATAGCTTAAGGATTGCATCCTGAATTTCAACTCCCCCCCGCCCAACACCCTGAAATTAAAAAAAAAAAAACAAAGAGGTGAGAAGAATATTTGTCCATGTAGACTTGGCTACATGATGTTACTTACTGAGAGCCTACAGGTGTTCACCACCCTTTCCTGTGTTAGGGCTCATGCTTTGTCACTGCCCATCCTCCTCACCCCTTGCCCTCTCCCCAGATGCAGTCTAGTTGCATCCTCCTGCAGTATAGGGATCTCTTTTCTCAGACACCTGCTCTCTGTCTATACAGAGACACTGTACTTCATTGATCTGTTCTTGCAATGTTTCCATTATCACTCATTCTGAAAAGGGACTTGCTCAAATAATGTCTCCAGGACAAATAGCATGAAAGTCTTAGCCCCCTAAATATTTCCTGCCTGTGTGCATTTTCAGGTATTGACAAGGTCTGCCTGATGATGAATAAGATGACCCTTGGAGGGTCGATAGCTTCTGGGTCTTCAAGTGCCATCTGGTCTACTATCAATCCATGGAGCTGTTTTTAGAAGACACAAATTGAGCAACTTGAGTGTGTGGACGTTAAAGTTGCACTAGCTGAAGGACTTCCCCACACAGGAAGGGGAAAACATTGCTTTTACTTATTTAGTAAAATCAAGAGTTGTGTCTTTTGATTCCTTTGTGATTTTGCTGGGTTTTGTTTTGCTGTTTCTATTTTTAATAAGTAGGGTCCAAAATGTGTAATCTGTGAGGAAGAAGTCTTCATGTCATCAGGAATTGTTTGGCAAGAGGCAGTCCTATCCGTGTTTGCTCATTTGGGAAGAATTTGCAAGTACATATTTCACTTGAAAATATATCCCCATACCAATGACACGCATTGTGTCAATGCTCCCTTTCTCCAGGATTTGCTCATTTAACAAATATTTCTTTGTTTATATTTTTATTTATTTTTTTGGCCTGTGGCACTAGGGACTAAATTCAAGGCCTTATCCTTGCTAAGTAGGTGCTCTACGACTTTAGACATATCTCCAGTCTTTTACACTTTATTTTTCAGACAAGGTCTTAGACTTTTGCCTAAGGCTGGTATCTGACTTTAATCCTCTGATCCTTGCTTCAGGAGTAGCTGGAGCTGGGTGTGAGTAGCTCTCGCCTATAAACCTAGCTACTCAGGTGACTGAGATCTGAGAATCCTGGCTTGAAGCCTACTGAGCAGGAAAGTTCATGAGATTTTTCTTTTTCCCCCTTAGGTCCTATACTGGAAATCAAACTTGGTACCTGATTCTTTGACTCATTGGCTAGTGCTCTATCAAGTGAGTTGCAGCTCCAACCGGACATGAGATTCTTTTTTTTTTTTTTTTGTGGGTCCAGTCGTGGGGCCTGAACTCTGGGCCTGGGCGCTGTCCCTCAGTTCTTCAGCTCAAGGCTAGCACCCTACCACTTGAGCCACAGTGCCACTTCCAGCTTTTTTTTTTCCTTCCTATGTGGTGCTGAGGAATCGAACCCAGGGCCTCATGCATGCAAGGCAAGCGCTCTACCACTGAGCCACCTTCCCAGCCCTGGACATGAGATTCTTATCTCCATTAACCACCAAAAAGCTCTAAGTGGAACTGTGGCTCCAGTGGTAAAGCAGCAGCCTTGAATGAAAAAGCTAAGGGAAAATGCCTAGGACCTTCAAGCTCCAGTACCAGCACAAAACAAACAAACAAAGACCCACCACTCAACAGAGTAGCTGCAATTACAGGTGTTAGCCTTCATATTTGCAAATTTTGTCTACCAAATTCTCTTTGATTGTCCATTCTGTGGGATGGCCTGTACACACCCTATGTAGATAAACATTTTTATAGTCTGGCCCTGTTTCCTTAGAGAACTTGTGAAGTTGCAAAAAGGTAAAAAAGAAAAGGAAAATGTCACCGAGGAGCTATTTACTTCTAACACTACATTTGCAAATTTAATAATAATGCCCCCATGTTAATAGTAAACAACTTTCCAGCCCTGAAGGCTTCATGCCTGCTGAATCTGGCTAAATGATTTGCCACAAAATATTTCATTAGCAGAAATTCATTTATGGTTTATATGGGCTAGAGCAAAAATGTGAGTGCCTCCAGAATGTCTTCTACTATCTAAAGTAAGAGAATTCTGAGCTTGTTCCTCTTAGTAAAACAGCACATCTCCTTCTGACTTCTTGTTGAACCTTAAAAATGCAGAGTAAGAGAAGCCAGTGCTTGCCAGTATGATTCATACCTGTAATTCTATCTACCCAGGAGGCTGAGATATGTGGATAAAGTTTAAAACCAGCCTCAGCAGGAAAGGCTAGGAGACTCTTATCTCTAATTCACCAACAAAAGGCCAGAAGTGAAGGTATGGCCCAAGTGGTAGAGTACCAGCCTTAAGCAGAAAAAGCTAAGGGCCAAAGCCCAGGCCCTGAGTTCAAGTCCTAGTATCATCACAGAGTGAGAGAGAGAAAGAGAGAGAGACAGAGACACACAGAGAGACACAGAGACAGACAGAGACAGAGACAAAGAAAGACAGAGACAGAGAACCAGAGACAGAGAGAGAAACAGAGAAAAAGACAGAGACAGAGAGAGACAGAGACAGAGAGACAGGCAGGCAGACAAACAGGTAGACAGAGACAGAGATAGACCCCAAGTTCAAGCCTTAGTACCATCACAGAGACAGATAGACAGATAGACAGACAGGGACAGAGAGAGACAGACCCTGAGTTCAAGCCTTAGTACCATCATAAAGAGAGAGAAAGAAAGAGAGAGACAGAGACAAAAACACACACAGAGAGAAAAATGCTCAACGACTGAGCTTCATTTCCAACCCTTTAAGGGAGCAAAGCAACAAGTCCTAGAAAGAAGTACAGTTCATGGACCAAGGTATATAGTTTTGTTTGGAAGACTAGTCATGTACAGAAAAATAGTCACCGTGACCTTCTGATCAAACATCACGAAGAGAGGAAGCACAGTAAGAGAAGTAGCTGAATGGCTCTGAGTAGGTGGTGGCTGTGTTCTCTCTAGGCTGCACTGCAACTTCATTTGTGGGGTTTTCTCTATTGTGTTTCTTCTGTGTACAACAAACTTAAGAAGCTGTGCCATGTGGATCAGTAACCTATGTGTCCACATTAAGTTTCAGAGAGGCAGTGAATTGGAGACATATATGCCTCTCTTTAATAGTTCATTAATCATGTTAACATTTATAAGCCATAATGTTTCTACTGTTGGAGAGTTAAAAATCTGAAAACAATATTTATACAGATTAAATTTTTTATGAGACCTCAGTTCCCCAGGAATGATTTGTGAGAAAAGCAGGGCCACAGACTTAGAGTGTTAGAAGGTTTTAAATCTTCACTCTGCCCAGTTCCCATGTCTTTTTTTCTAGTGTGCGCTATGTGTGGACATTTGTCCCCAAGTAGTAAATGAGTTTAAGGAGAGTTTGTAACCCTATAATTGCTTGGCATGTACATTTCTGTCCCCCAGCCCCATAAAACCACACCAACATTATAATTCATAGCACAATTAAAAATTAGATTTTCTACTTTGTGATCACCCATAAAGGCAGCGCAAGGAGCAAAGGGAGATTTAGAATGCAGATTTTTACTTCTGTTTTTGTTTGTTTTGGAGACAATAGTCTCACTAGCTGGCCTAGGTTGGCCTTGAACTTGTGACCTAGAGTGCTAAGATTACAGGTATGCATCACCACATCTGGCTAAAGAAAGCAGATCTTAGTTTATTAGAGAGAATGAGAGATTTGTCTGTAATCTGAGTCACTGAGAGAGGTGATGGACACTCTGTCACTTGGTCCCTGCAGGTGAGAAGCATCAACATGTCTTGGAGGATCAAAAGGGAGGTGCTGAGTGGGGGGTTGTGGCTCAGGGCTAAACCACTTGCTTAACATGCATGAGGCCTTGGGTTCCATGCCTAGCGCCACAGAAGAAAATGTAACTACAAAAGCAGTTGCTGACATGGGAAGCAAAGGGGTAAAAACTCTTCTTTCTGGCCAGCCACATACCTAGCAGCACTGAGGGCACTGGCTTTCATTTGGGGCCTCTGGCAGCTGGCATTTCCAGGAGAAGACCAGCCCACAGTGCAAGGGAAAAGAACCATTTTCTCTATTAGGCATTTGCTCCAAATGATTATTTCTGTCGCCTAGGATTAGGTCCTGGGCTCTGGGTAGACTTGACTTTTGTTGGGTGCACTAGTCAGCTCTCTGTGATTGTAATAAAAACCTGAACATAGTCAAGTTATCAAGACAAAAGGCTTTTTTTGCCTTTTGGTTTTAGAAGTTTCTGTCCAATTGGGGAAGTCCTGGCACACCATGGTGAAACCGCAAGGCGGAGCCACTTATGGCAGGGACAGGAGGAGAAGAAAAGGGGTGGGGACTCAGAGTCATCTTCAAGGTTTATATCCTTTCTATCACCCACCAGTAGCACCTAGCTGGGGACAGAGCTTACTAGCCTTTGGGAAACATTTAAGAGCCAAACCACAGTGCTGGGCTCTGAGGGCCCATGTGTGCGTGTCAGAGTCCACATCTGCTAACTTCATGGTGTCACTGGACTACCTGGGTGGTTATATGGGTGGATAATCAAGTTTTCAGGTAGAGACTGTTGGTGGGCTCTGTGGGGCAATGGCCTGAGAGTCAGAATCCAGGTGGACATCATAGGGGAGGGGAGGGAGGGAGGGAGAGGAGGAGCACTCATTGTCTTGTTAACACAAGATGGAAAAATGCCTGTGTTTCAGAAATGCAGCTCCATTCACAGTTCCAGGCTCTGGGCAAGTAAAATCTAGAATAACACAGGAACATTTTCTCATCTCTTCTGGTGTCCCTGGGTAGTTTTGCTGAGGAAGGCAGGACCATGCAGATGGCACCCGTTCTGTCTGCCCACTGAGCTGCTAACATTGAACTCTTGATATAGCACTGCAGGGTGAGTTATAGCTTATCTGCTTGAGGATATGGCTTTCTAAGGACACTTATGGAGAAGACGGAGAACTTTCTGGAAGATTCAGATGATTATTTTTTTGATAATTATTTCATTTACTGTGACACAAATAGGCAAGACATCTTTCCTTAACATGAGAATAAGCACTGCTAGTTAATATTTGAGGGTAAAAGTGGGGCTCCAATATTTTCTGTTTCCTTCCCCCAAATGCTTCAGAAACATATGATGTTTTATTTGAAACATAAAAACATTCAACATTCACCTCTTATCACCATAAACAATGTAACTATATATGATATATGCCTTTATTGTTATAGATTGACATTCCCTTTTAGCATATTTCATTTCATATGTCATTCAGCATTTGCTCTAACATTATTTCAAGTTACTATTACATTTCATTCTGTGCAGATGTAAAAACCCAATTCATTCATTCATTTCCTATTTTCGTGCATTTAAGTCATTTCCAATACTACTGTCATGCTTATTCATTTTTAGCAGTCACAGGATATATATTTCTAGTATCAGAATAACTTCCTTTTCCCTAAAAAATCATCTTCCAAGAGAAGACTCATTAAAAAAGATAAAAGAAATCAATTAAATGGGGGGAGGGAGGACTAAAGCCTCTTACTACTGCTTAAAATGACACCATGAAGCTTGGTACCAGTGACTCACCTCTGTAATCCTAGCTACTCAGGAGGTTGAGATCTGAGGACCATGATTTCAGGTTTCCAGCCTGGGCAAGAAAGTCTGTGAGATTCTTATCTCCAGTTAGTCAGAAGTGGAGCTATGGCTCAAGTAGTAAAGTACCAGACTTGAGAGAAAAAGCTAAGAGACAGTGGTTAGGCCTTGAGTTCAAGGCCCATGACCCACTCTCATATACAAAATGTACTATTTAGGTAACTGGTAGGGCTGATAATAAATAATTTCAAATGTATGTTATCCATTTGCATATCTTTGCAAATTCCACCTGCTGGCTTTGCCTGTTTGGGGAGGGGCGTGTCCTTTTTTCTCAGTTATGCATACAAGGTTTTGAGACTATGTTATGGATGTGGTCTGCTGCAAAGAAATCTAGCATTTTGTCACTTGTCCTTCAATTTCATTCATAGTTTTTTTTTTTTTTTGACATGTAGAAAAAGTTAGCTTTAGTAGTGTCAAAACTTTCAAGTATATTGGAAAAAATAATGAAAAGGAAAGCTGGTTATAGTGGTACATGGCTGTAATTTCAGCACTTGGAAGGCTGATCTTGAGTTACAGGGTATCCTGGGCTACCTGTTTCTAAAAAGAAACAAAATAGCAGCAACAAGAAAACTAACAACCATATAAAATAAAAACAAACAAAAGCCCCAACCCAATTGCATTATCTCTGCCATCTTATCTCTCTGCCATTCTGTGTTTTAGGAATCTACAACAAAAGATAGATATGCTAAATACACAATATAGCACTGAAAGCTGCAGCTTTAAAAGGGGTTGACTGGGAGGTGATAGGCATTCTTAGAATTTAAGGGAGACCCTCAGTGCTGTGGAGCCTCATGCTCCTCCTCTCCTGACTCCTGATCACAAATTTCTATTATCAGGCTGGGCAGGAATAAGTGTGATTCATCACACACAAGTGTGATGGTGCACTTGGGCTGCGCCTCCTGGCAGCTTTGAGTTATACTCTCTTCTCTGCACAACCATCTTCATATTTGTGCCAGCACATGGGATGATCTCAGTTATATAAACTGTGTTTATCTTTGCCTCATGAAAACTTAGCAAAGCATCTGGCAAAGCATCTAGGGAGAGGAGAATGAGTGTTATCTCCAGTTATTTTCTTTCTGGGACTTTGAAGTTCCATCTCATTGTGTTTAATCATGGACCCCTGCTTCTCTCTAAGCCTCTCAGCATGATGCACTGCACACAGCACACTGGCCAGAATTCTTCACAGTGGTTTTTAAAGACTCAAATCCAACAAAAACCCAGTATGCCAGTTCTGGGGCTTGAACTCAAAGCCTGGTCACTGTCCCTGAGCTTTTTGTTTGCTCAAGGCTAGCACTCCACCACTTGAGCCACATCTTCACTTCTAGCTTTTTCGGTGCTTAATTGGAGGTAAGAATCTCATGGACTGGCTTTGAACCTCGATCCTTGGATCTCAGCTTCTTGAGTAGTTAGGATTATAGGCATGAACATAGGTGCCTGGCCCCAAACTCACCTTTTTCTGAGTTTGGAGGAGAGAGGTGGTATTGCTATGGCTTGAATGTGTGTCCCTCACAAATCCTTTTTGAAACTCAGTGTCCAATGTATTACTTATTAATTCCAGCTGTTTGGGAGGCTCAGGAAGGAGTATTGCAAGTTCTAAGTTAGCCTGGGTAAAGTTACCAAGACCCTATCTCAAAAATAAAATGAAACAAAACAAAACTCAAGGAGGTCGGTGGTATTGCTCAAATGAGGTGTTATTCAAGTGGCAGTGCTTGCATAGTAAATGCAAAGCTTTGAGTTTAATTCCCAATGATGCAAAAAGGAAAAAAGGGAGTGAGGGAAGCCAAAAAGAGAGGGATATAGGATGTTTTGAAGTGATAACATCTGAACACTCATCTGCTGATTCATACCTTTTTTAAAGGGGTCAAGCAATCAATAGCAAAGAACGCCTACTTTTACTGAAGACTAATGCTCTACCACTTGAACCAGAGCTTTACTTATGGCGTTTCACTGGTTAAATGGAGATAAGAATCATGGAGCTTTCTGCTGGGATTGGTTTTGAAGGGCAATCCTCAGATCTCAGCCTCCTGAGTAGCTAGGTTTACAGACCTGAGCCACCTGCACCAGGCCGGAGTCAAACTCAAGATCTTTCTGCTCTTGAATGCCAGGATTACAAAATGTACAACTGATACCAATGTTATAAATAACTATGTATTTAATCAAACCATTTGTTTCTTCTTAATCCTGATTGAAGAAATGAGGGATCTAAAAGGTAGCTCTAGGAAAAGTGGCTTGTTCAGGGTGGGTTCCCTGTGTGTGGTTCGTTCTGCATAGTAGGTGCCATTCAGAGAGCAGACTTTTTCAGTTTCAGTGGTGGTCAGACAGTGGGATGCTGGAAACAAGGACTCTGAAGTAGTGGGGACTGGCATAGTACTGGATTTTTCCAGCTTCCATGGTGTAGATGCTCCCACTGTGAGTCATTGTCAAGTACCTCTGGGAAGGAAGTCATTGTGTACACGGCTAGGAAGATCATGTACCATGTACTCTCCTGAGCTGTGAGTTGATGGCATCCTGTTTCTATACAATTCATTCATTCATGGATCCATCCACTCATCCTTCCATATACCCATTTCACTCATTTATCCATTCATCCTTCTATCCACCCATTCATTTATCCATCCACCCACCCACCCATCCATCCATCCATTCACTCATTTATGCATCTATCCACTCATTATTTCACCACTCATTCACTCATTTATCCATCTATCCATCATCTGCTCATTTATCCATTCATCCATCCATTCATTCTTCCATTCACTCCATTATCCATCCATCCATCCATCCATGCATACATGCATACGTACATACATATATACATACACTCTTTTATTCATCTATCCATTCATATTCGCATCTACCATCAATCCATTCATCTTTCCATCCACCAATTCTTTCATTTAACCATCCATCAATCAATTTACAGCAGGACCATAACCACTCCTACCCCAGGAGATAGAATGCAGGGCTCCATGGAAGGCCATGCTTATAAAGTAGATGGTGTTCATGGTCCAAGCACATAAACTGGACCCAGAGCCTGTCTTTGGGGCAGTAGGACCTAGTGCTAAGGTAGAAAGCAGAAGCAAACTTCACTCATGACAGGGCAGTAGGAAAACTGTAGTGAGCACCTGGTCCTCTACTCAGGCCAGTTTCAAAACCTTCATCATGATCCAATGGCTGGCACCCATGAAGCTGTGTATGACCATCTTAGCTCAGACCTAGCTCAGACACAGACTAGGGGACCCAGCTCAGGGAAACCTCAGGACTTGAAAATCAAGACTTCAATATGCACTCTGACATTAAAAATACATCTTAATGTGCCCACATCTGAGGAAATGAGGTATCAGTGTTTACAATACATTGTCATTATAGGAGTAACATTATATAATTAGTTCAATCAATAAATACGTGAACAATAGATGCATTTTGCTGTCGTAGGCATTGCATTCTTGTAGAGAAAGTAAATCATTTCTGACTGAGAAGAAAGATAAGTAAGGCTGATTTGGGACAGAGATGTTTTACTTCGATAGAAGAAAAAAAATTGAACTGAGGCTGGAAACAGGAGAAGAAACTACTTGCTCAAAGTGCTGGGACACAGGCAGAAGCTGAGCAAGCTCTAAATCCTAAGGCAGGAAAAATGAATAAAAAAGCACATTTCAGGGAAAGTTTGGAGAGTAGAGTGATGATGTGAAGTAAGAAGGAGATGATGAGGTAGAGAATGTTGTAACCAAATACTGTAGGCTGGTGGTTTAGACAACAGATGTTTATTTTATTTCTCACATTTCTGAAGACTGACAACATCAAAGTTCTTCTCTTACCTGGTAGATAATCACCTTCTAACTCAGTTCTTGCATCATGATGTAGAGAGATAGACAGAGAGGGAGGAATGGAGAGAGAGAGGGAAAGAAAGAGAGAGGGAGGCAGAATATTTCTCTTTAGTGCAATTAGATTTGGATACTGTTACTTTATAGATCTATAAATAAATGAGCACATATATAAATCTTTTTTTCTTTTAATTTGCTGCATAGGGTTTGAACTCCAGGGTTTCATACTCTTACCTGGTTTGCTTAGTCACTTGAGCCAAACTTCTAGTCTAGCATTTTGCTACTATTTTGTAGATAGAGTCTCAAAGACATTTTTGCCTTGGCTTGCTTTGAACTAACATCCTCTGAATCTCAGTCTCTTAAAAACTTAGATCATGCTGGGCACTGGTGGCTCACATAATCCTAGCTATCAGTATTTTAAATGATTTGTTTTTATTATGGATAAATGGGATTTTCTTTATCTACTTCCCTTTGGCAACTGAAAAGTGATTTGCAAATACATATTTATATGTATGTGTATACATACATATATGTATACATATATACACACATATGTATATGTATATATATATATAGTGTGTGTGTGTGTGTGTGTGTGTGTGTGTGTGTGTGTGTGTGTGTGAGAGAGAGAGAGAGAGAGAGAGGGAGAGAGAGAGAGAGAGAGAGAGAGTGAGTGAGAGTATCCTGGGCTTGAACTCTGGGCCTGGATGCTATCCCTGAGATCTTTTTGCTAAAGGCTAGTGCTCTTTCACTTTGAGCCACAGCTCCACTTCCTGTTTTCTTTTATTATTGTATATCAGTTCTGGGACTTGAACTCAAAGCCTGGTCGTTGTCCCTGAGCTTTACTTGCTCAAGGCTAGAGCTCTACCACTTGAGCCACAACTTAACTTCCACCTTTTTTGCTTTTTAATTGGCGATAAGAGTTTCTTGGACTTTCCTGCTTGGGGTGGCTTTGAACCTCCATCCTCAGATCTCAGCCTCCTAAATAGCTAAGATATAGGTGTGAGCCACCAGTGCCCAACACAATTATTTCTTAATTCTTATATCTATTCCTCATAGTATACTGAATAAAAAAATAAATATGGAAAATAGTGAACTTGAAATCAAGCTGAATCCTTGGTAGGACAGGAAGCAGGAAGAAGTTTGTCAAACAGAAGTCTATCAATGTAAGACATCAGAGACAGAAAGAGAAGTTTCATACAGCTTTAAAATCAAGTGTTGAACCTGTACATCCATTAATACATAGAACATGACATTTCCTTTTCAGTATAAGAGTCTGTGAAAACCAAAAGTTTCGGGAGATAGCTCTGTGGTAAAGTACTTGACTAGCAAGTACATGGCCCTGGGTTCAATCCCCAGCACTAAAAACAATAACAAAGTCCACAGAACAGCAACAAACCCCCAGTGGTGTCTTGGGTCAAGGCTTTTAAAACTGCTGTAATCAAAATAAATAATGATGCTTATATAGAATTAAGGTCCCCCTCTGGACATTTGCAGCAGCTAGCAATACAATTCTTCAAACACTGTAAATTGGGAAGTTTTTAGCAACATGGCAATAAGGAATTACAAAGGCTGTATTGTCTCCATGATGCCATTTTAGCTAATTATTTCTGGTACAAACCCCAGTGGAAACAATGCATATTTTGTTATGAAACTCTAGCCAAGAACCTCTGGACTTCAGACAAACTGGCAAAGACTCCGGTATAAAATTGTGGTATGTAAATTCCCATGTACATAAAATGAAGAATTAATATAAAATGTCATGCCAAGAGCATACTACTTAATATTTGTGCTTTTTCTATTAGAACTAAGCTTGCTTAGAAGATAACTGATTTTCTCCATGTGGTTAAAAAATGTTACTTCAGGAATTGTCAGATACAAATCATTTCAAAGCATGTCATTTGAAAATTTACCTAAATGAATGTTTAGTGGTGGGTGTGCTGGCACATGCCCGTAATCCCCAAGCTTGAGAAGCTGAGGCAGACGTATCAAGAGTTCAAGGCTAGCCTGAACTACATATGGAGACCATGTCTTGAAATAAATAAATATAGGTATGTATATTTAGAAGCAAGGAGCATACATTTGCAGTTAGTAGAAGCTGTTGCTTTACATTTAAATTGATACAAATATGAGGATGCTAATGATACATTTTCCTTGAAGAGCATCGTGTTCCTAGAATGCAACTTGTAATTTGGAATATGTTATAAACTACTTTTTCTATATCTACAAAGAATCTCTTGCTAATACTTTGGTAGAAATTGTACCAGCCCTGTTAATGCCATGTTTGCCCTGTGAAGACTTTTAATCTGTATATTACATGTTTCTCCACTCACTTAGATCTTATTTAATTTCTTTCATCAGCATTGTAATGTTTCAACAGTCCAATACTTTTTCCTTCCTTCCTTCCTTTCTTCCTTCCTTCCTTCCTTCCTTCCTTCCTTCCTTCCTTCCTTCCTTCCTTCCTTCCTTCCTTCCTTCCTTCCTTTCTTCCTTCCTTCCCTTTCCTTCCTTCCTTCCTTCCTTCCTTCCTTCCTTCCCTCCCTTCCCTTCCTTCCTTCCTTCCTTCCTTCCTTCCTTCCTTCCTCCTCCCTCCCTCTTTCCCTTCTTTCTTCCCTTTCTTTCTTTCTTTCTTTCTTTCTTTCTTTCTTTCTTTCTTTCTTTCTTTCTTTCTTTCTTTCTTTCTTTCTTTCTCTCTCTCTCTCTTTCTTTCTTTCTTGTAATGGTACTGAGGCTTCAACTCCCTCTCTCAGCTTTATCAGTCACATCCAATGCTCTACCATTTGAACCATGCCTCCAGTCCTAGGTTTCTTTGGTTCATTGTAGATAAGAATTCTACTGATTTGTCTGTCAGGGCTAGCTTTGGATCTCAATCCTCAAATCTCAGCCTTCTGGGTAGACAGGATTACAGATGTGAGCCACCAAGCACTCTACTTGATCTGCTCCACTTCCAGCCTGGGCTGGTTCATCTCTCTCTAAGCAAACTGGTGTTCTCTCTGCTCCTGGGAAGTCACCATATTGATGCCAAACAGTGTGGACACCCGAACTCCTGGACTCAAGCAATCCTCTGGTTTAGCTTTCCAAGTAGCTGGGATTACAGGCTCACACCACTGCATTCAGCCAAGCAATTTAAATATAAACACTTCAACTTTTTGAGCAATTGTAAATGTATTATCCTTTTAATTTTCAAGTCTACATGCTCATTGCTAATATAACCAATTGGGTTTTGTATACTTCTGTTCTGTAGGCTTGGTGATCTCATTTATTAGTTTTGGGAGGTTTTTCTATAGATTGGGAAGCAGTCAAGTTTTCACAACTGAGTATAATCCTCCTCCTCCTCCTCCTCCTCCTCCTCCTCCTCCTGCTCCTCCTCCTCCTCCTCCTTTTCCTTCTCCTTCTCCTTCTCCTTCTCCCTCTCCTCCTTCTCCTCCTCATTTTCCTCCTCCTCCTCCTTCTTCTCCTCCTTCTCCCTCTCCTCCTTCTCCTTCTCCTTCTTCTCCTCTTCCTCCTCTACCTCCTCTTCCTTTCTTCCTTTTCCTTTGCCTTCTTCTTCATAGTTGTACCATTAAGCAAATCCATTAATAAGTACAATAGCATCTTGATCCATTTCACCCCTTTCATCATTCTTTCTCATCCCCCCTCCCCCAGTCCAACATCTCCCCTCTGTTTTTCTAGTTTCATAGGATATGCATTGAATATCGTGGTTGTATTTTACTCTCCTTTCCTCTCTTTATTCATCTATTTTCCTCCCCTTGACTTCCCCCACCCCACATCTCAAGTACTAGCTTCCTGGTATTTATTTTGTTGGACTGTTAGTTTTTCTAAGGAATTACACCGTTTGAATTCTCCCCAAGCATATGCCATACTTCAGTTAATACATTTGCAATGCAATTTCATATGTGTACACTGATTTAGTTTAATTTAGACCTAGCTTCTACATATGTGAAAAAGCATGTACCTATGGGGAAAAAACAAGTCGTTTAAGGATACAGGTGGACCCGTTGCAACTATGAGAAGTACAAGTTGTCATGTTGAAAACGAACTTTACAACTTTGGTGTGGGGGGGGAGATGGGGGGGCAGGAGGAGGCTGGGAAGGGATGTGAAGGGTAAACAAAGGAGGAGGCTGCAATGCTTGATAAGAAATGTACTCATTATCTTGCCCATGTAATTGTAACCCCTCTGTATAGTGTGTTCACAAAAAAATAAAAATTAAAATTAAAAAAAAAGAAAAAGCATGTATCTTTTGTTTCTCTGGGTCTGACTTACTTCACCTAACACAATTTTTCCCAGGTCCATCCATTTCTTTGTAGATGATGTAATATTGTTCTTCCTAATGGATGAGTAAAATTCCATTGTGCATATATACATCACATTTTCCTGATCCATTCATCCATTGATGAGCATTTGGGCTGTTTCCATACCTTGGTTATGAGGAATAATGAAACAATGAACATGGTTGTACAAGTGGCTTTACGGTATCCTAATTTGTAATCTTTTGGATAGATGCCCAAGAGTGGCATTGCTGGATCATATATAGGGTACTTTTATGTTCAGTTTTTTGAGACACCTCCAAACTGCTTTCCAGAATGGTTGAACAAGTTTACATTCCCATCAACACTATACTAAAGTTCCTTTCTCTCCACATCCGAGCCAGCAACTGTTGTTTTACCACCACCTCCTCCTCCTCCACCACCTCCTCCTCCTCCTCCTCCTCCTCCTCCTCCTCCTCCTCCTCCTCCTCTTCCTCCTCCTTTTGTACCACGAACTGAACTCAGAATCTCATACTTGCTAGGTGGTCCTGGTGTTTGAATCCAGAAGTTTATCTTGTGAGGAAGTGCTCTACCACTTTAGCCATACACCAGCCTCCACAATTCAGTATAACATTGAATTATGTTTTGGTATATACTGTATTAAGATAGATATTTTCATTATGAGATTTAGCAATTTAGATTTATATATACATATATTTAAATTTAGATTTTATATGTATTTACATTTAGCTTTACTTGTATATTTAGACTTTATGAACATTGAAATTTTTGCTATGATAAAGATCTTATTTTTATTATTTGGACTTTGAATACTTTTTATAGTAAGCTTTATAGTTGAGTTCTGATTCTTTATATCAGATGGTATAAAATAGAAATCAACTTTCAGAAAATTTGTCTTAGCATTCATCTTTCTTTCCAAGAATCACAGCCAAATCAAAGGCTGGTAGAAAATATAGGAAACATTTCCACAGTTAGTTAAAACACACACACACATCCATACTGAATTAATTTTCTGAAAAGTCTTACATTCATACTGTCTTTCATTTTGTTTTTAGCACCAAAATGTATGAATATATGAATACAATGAAAGCATAGAAAATACACAAAAATCATTCTCAAAACAAAAAATGTCATATATGCCTAGTTATTTACCCAATAGTCATTTTTGATGGTCACATCAGAACAAGTAACATGAAATTTATCAAGAGAATTCTGTTGAATTTCACACACAAATTAACATGAAAACCTTCAATAGTGCAAATTTGATTTTCTTACAAGTTGTTAAAGATGACTTTGGTCATCTATTCCCACTGGAAAGCTGTTGTATTGTTTTCCATTCCTTGAGATTACTACGAAGCATACTACTTCCCTAGAGAAAATGTCTTCTCATCCTTACTCACCAAGAATAAAAGTTAAACTCAGGGCAGAGTTTAATGAATGAAAGATTCTGTTCTTTATGGATTTGGGTGAAAATGGTTGGGAACCAGCAGAGATAGGGACTCTGGGCTGACGGGCCACACAGTTCCCCCTTCTCTGCTCAGCCCCTTGTCTCCCAGGTTTATGGAGATCTGGTGCTTCAGGCTTACATCACAGGGCTAGGGTTAGGGAGCTGCAGAACAAGACCAGTGGCATTGCCCTCTTAACCTTCCTTCCTGGAGTTCCCAGACCCATAAGTGTCTGAATGTCTCTTCTTGCTGGCTAAACTAAGCCCTACCCAGTATGGAACTCTTCTGGGTGTTACATTTTTTACTCTAACCAAACAGATCTCCATCTCAGACCCTATTTTCAAGTACAAATTAAATAAAAATTGGGCCAGTTCTAGACACCAGCTTTATCTATGTGCCAGAATGACATTTTGTTTATTTAGGTTTTTTTTTTGTTTTTTTTTTTTGATCGTGGAGCTTGAACTCTGGGCCTGGGTACTATCCCTGAGCTCTTCAGCTCAAGGTGAGTACTCTTCCCCTTGAGCCACAGCACCACTTCTGGTTTTTTTCTGGTGATTAATTGGCAATAAGAGTCTCACATCACAGACTTTCTTGCCCAGGCTGGCTTCGAACTGCGATCCTCAGATCTCAGCCTCCTGAGTAGCTAGGATTATTGGCATGAGCCACTGGTGCTTAGTTATTTAAGGTCTTCTTTTACAATGCTGTTTTAAAAACTTTTAGGGGCTGGAAAAGTGGCTCAGTGGTAGAACGTTTGCCTTGCATGCATGAGGCCCTGGGTTTGATTCCTCAGTACCACATAAGCAGAAAAAAAAGCTGGAAGTGGTGCTGTGGCTCAAGTGGTAGAGTGCTAGCCTTGAGCTGAAGAACTGAGGGACAGTGCCCAGGCCCAGAGTTCAGGCCCATGACCGGACCCCCAAAAAATATAAAAACAAAAAACTTTTAGGCTGCTACTAGAGCTTGAACTCAGGCCCTCATTCTTGTTTGGCTTCTTCACTTACAGCTGATGCTCTACAACTTGAGTCACACCTCCTTTCCAGCTTTTTGCTGGTTAGTGGAAGACAATTCTCACAGATTTTTTTTTCTGCATGACCTGGCTTAGAATCTCAATCCTCATATCTCAGCCTTCTGAGTAGTTAGGGTTATAGGTGTGAGCCACTCGTGACTGGCCTATTTGTTTAGTTTGTTTTAGTTTGGCAAGTGGAGTTTGTACAAGAAAGTTTCAAACTTCCTTGCTCTTATTCTGGTCTTTCTTACCATACCTGACTCCATGTCCTGACCTCTCATTTGGTTCTTTCTCTATTCTCTCCTCTGAGAGTTAAAACGCAAAGGGATGCAGTCACCCAGCCTACAACATGAGAAAAGTAGTTCATAGCTGGAGAGTATGTGGCAAACATAAAGCTCCTTTTCAGGGCATAATTTTGATTGGATTCTGGCATACCAGGTAACCAGTCATTCCCTTGTGCAGCTTTGTGATTTCCATGTTGTGTTCTACATAACCTTGAATGAAAACAGTCTTTAGTGCCTTCATAGACCCTTTAAATACTCCTGCCTCTGAGAAGAGAACTTAGATTTGTTCTTTTGCTACTAATATGTCATCAATTGTTCAAAGTGATTTATGTTTTTTTTTGTTGTTGTTGTTGTTGTTTTTTGGGTCCGGTCGTGGGGCCTGAACTCTGGGCCTGGGCGCTGTCCCTCAGCTCTTCAGCTCAAGGCTAGCGCTCTACCACTGAGCCACCTTCCCAGCCCGATTTATGTTTTATATAACACAAACAATGACCCTGATCTCTGGAACTGGGTTGGAACTATGCAAGAGTTTTCCAGTTCTTCTTTCTTTTCTTCTCTTTTTTCTTTCTTTCTGTTCTTTTTCTTTTTCCCTTTCTTTTCTTTCCCTCTCTCTTTCTTCTTCCTTCCTTCCTTTTTCCTTCCTTCCATTTTTTCCCTTTCTCTTTCTCCTTTTTAATGGTACCAGGGTTTGAACTCAGAGTCTCTTGTTTGCTTGGCTTGAATAATGCTAGGCTAGCACCCTACTACTTGAGCCACATCTCCAGTCTGTCATTTTTGCTGGTTAATTGGAGATAGAGTCATGTGAAGTTTTTTGCTGATGCTGGCCTCAAACTCCTTTTCTCTAAATATTGGCCTTCTCAGAAGCTAGAATTACAGGTGTGAGCCACTTATACCCAGCTATCAATCTTTCTTAGCTACGGAAGCCCGATAAGAGGGTTGGGTACTGAGGGAAAGCCTTAGTATGACTGTGACATGAAGTTCAAACAAGTGTCCAATGGACTGATATCCCTACTGGCATGGATACCTTCTGATGTTTTCTGGTGCATTGAATACTGTAAAAAGCTTCCAGAATATAAGTTTCAATTTGATGGGTTAGAAAGGAACTATCTCTAAATTGCTTCCAATTATAAATTGCTGTTTAATACTACTCAAGAGGCTGAGATCTGAGAATCTGGGGTCTGAAGTCAGCAGAAGTTTGTGAGACTTTTATCTTCAAATAACCAGATGTGGAGTGGAGTTCCAGACTTGAACTGAAAAACCCAAGTGATAGTACCAGCCCTGAGTTAAAACCCCAGTACTGTACTGGTATAAATACATATTGGGGGACAGACAGAGGGAGAAAAATGACATTGATCTACCTACTAGGCAGCCTGGTGCCATCCACCATCCTTGTATGGTTAGCAACTAATGCTTTCAGCAAAATTATTTAAGCAAGATTGTATTAGCTCTTGGCTAGATTGATACCTCTGGAACAATATATATATATGTTGTACTTACCTCTGTGTTCCTTTACCTATAACAAATAATATAGATTTATAGGAGGTACACACAAGCAAGATTTTTTACAAGCACATTTGTGTCTTTCATTTCTGGAGAAACAGCTGCTAGTGGCTATGTCTGTCATTGAAAAGTGGGGCCATAGCACAACTACAAGTTAAGTTTGTGCTCAAGTAAAATGATTGCGGAGCTGCAAAGTATATAAAGGTAGAAAGGCAGAACAGAGGTCATGAATAGGATACATGGAGAGTGATGGTGGTGCCTGTTTTTGTGCCAGTTTTCATTATTTAAAATATTGGTGTCTGCTTCCTCAGAGCCCGGTCAATGGCTTTCAGTTTTTCCTACTGTGTTCTGTGTCATCAGATTGCCGGTGAATGCTTTTGATGGATGATGCATGGTATAAAAGTAAACAGAGACAATGCTGAGAGTTTCAAGAAAACAATGTGTTCAATCATTTATAACTTTAACGTTAAGAAAGCAAATATATCACATTGGCGTGATTACGTGACAGTCTGATTGTGGAAGACCTGTGAGTGAGACTCCATCTCCAAAGCTGGATAAAAATACCCCCGTTGCTCCATTTCCTTAGGGAAAACATTGTATATTGGCAAACTGAGATGTGTGTCAAGTTATAGGGTTGATTTAAATGCAGTCAATCATATCTGAGCAGTCAAAGAGTAACTGGGGAAGGCAAGATGGTTCTATTGTGAATGACTGTTGGAAATCTTACCTGAATCTTTTCAGGTCATTGTTTTACTATAAAGTGTTTTGTGGGGGGAGGATTGGGGTGGGGGCTGGGGAAGGCTGGGAAGGGATGTGAAGGGTAAACAAAGGAGGAGGCTACAATGCTTGATAGGAAATGTACTCATTATCTTGCCCATGTAATTGTAACCCCTCTGTACAGTATTTTCACAATAAAAAAAAAAAGGTGTTTTGTGAGTGGATTGTTGTTGAGCTAGTGAAGGAACTGGTTTCAAAGCAGTTAATTATGCAGTCCAATTTAGGCAATAAAAACATTCTATGAATTGAAATATAGTGTACTTTGAAAGAAAACCAGGCTTCCCAAGAGGCTGGTAAAAATGGTTCTACTACTGGCTTTTTGGTTGCAATGCTATATGTTGCAATGTTATATGTTAGATGTTGCAAACATTTACTTAATTATATTTGGTTGGCTCTGAAGCTCTTCTGGTACAGACTGCAAAGAGATTTACAAAGAAAACCTTGCAGAGGAGTTAGCTGTAGAGAAAGAAAGCTGGGTTGCCGAGAAGAGGTAAGATGGGTCCAGAGCGTAGACAGTTGTTCCTACAGTGCCTTCTTTTGACTTTGGATCTAGTTGACATTCCGGTCTTTCACACAAAGCAAACTACAGGTGGCTCATGCCTCTGAAGAGTCTCCATGTAATAGGAAATACATGCTAGGACATACAACTATTGACGCTTTGGGGGAATTCCTAAATTGTAAACTGCTATTCTTTTTCTTTCACTTTTACTTTATTTTATTTTTTATTTCTGCTGGATGTTTGGTGGTAAAAGAGCATTTCCTATACTCAACCATTACCCCACTTGAAAAAATTCTTTGAGTGGGTTCAGCAAGGTTTACAAACAAATCACTGCTGTAAAACAGGGTTTGTTGGAGGCCCTCCTGCTAGTGACGGATGACACTAGTCTTCTGCTGTCATTCACCGAGCAGTTTAGGAGGGCTTCCTTAGAACATAAAAATGGCGACTGTAGCTGGGCATCCATGGCTCATGCCTGTAATTCTTAGCTACTTGGAGGCTGATATCTGAGGATCGCAGTTCAAAGCCAGCCCAGGCAGGAAAGGCCATGACATTTTTTTTCTCCAATATACTACTCAGAAAAGGCCAAAAGTGGCACTGTGGCTTAAGTGAAGTCTCACGGATGGTTGTGTTAGCTTTCATCACTATAACAACGTGTCACTATAACAAAAGTTAATTTATTTACAAAGAAAAAGGTTAGCTGGGAACTGGAGGCTCGTGCCTGTCATCTTAGCCACTCAGGAGGCTGAGATCTGAGGACTGAGGTTCAAAGCCAGCCTGGGTAAGAAAGTCTGAGACTCTTATCTCCAATTAACCATCAGAAAACCAGAAGTGGAGCTGTGGCTCAAAGTGGTAGAGTGCTAACCTTGAGCAAAAGAGCTCAAGGACAGCCAGCACTCCTCTCTGCCCCAACGTGCATGATAGCTCAGCCAAGACGAGCTCTGATGCCTTGTCAAGTAAGGGTGATGGCCACTGAGTGAGTAAACCCAGACAGGCCTGGAAATAAGGCCAACTGACCCACAGACTTTTGAGCAAAATACATGTACTCATCACTGAGTTCTGGGATATTTGGTACCCAACATCATTGTGGTAATAGATTACTAATAAAATGCTAATACATTACTAATAAAATGCAATCAGGAGTCTCTTGACAATTTTACACCAGGGTAATGATAGCAAAAACATAGTAATTTTATCCAGTTTTGGAATAAGGAAATCTAACTATTTTTATTCTAATAGACATGAAAGTGTAGAGGATTGGGAATATATTTGCATTCTTACAATATTGGTTGTATATGTATTTGTATAACCAGGAAGAGTAGAGGAGGAGGAGAAAGAGAAGGAGCAGGAAAAGGAAGAGGAAAAGAAGGTGAGGGAGAGAAGAAAGAGGAGTTGGAGGAGAATGAAGCGGAGGGAAAGAGAGGAGAAAGAGGAGGAGAAGAAAAGAAAGAGGAAGAGAGTAGATGGAGAAAGGATCTGGGGTATGGTGAGCATAGGAGTGTTTCTAACAAAAAAAATATTAGCATTGCGTTCAGATACAAAAATATACTATTGTTCTATATACTCAATTTAGATTAAAATAAATAAGAAACAACAAAAGCAAAAATAGCCAGGCTCTTGTGGTTTTCTGTGCTTTGTCTTTTTTTGCATAAAAAAATCATGAGACTTGGATCATTTAATTTTATGCTTGCATGCATTCAGGATATGTGTGAATTCATGATATATTAAATACTTCATATATAGATGGGCAGGTTCTTTATAGGCAGCAGAAACTGTCACTAAATTAATCAGAAAAGGCACACATTACAATCGTACAGGGAATTCACAGTTTCCAGAAGAAGCCCCGAAGGCCAGATGGCAACACATGGAAAGGATCCAAAAGGAACAGAAAACAAAAAGAAGAATGAAGGCAAATTAAAAAAAAAAAATAGAGCCCGCTTTATATGCTTTTGTTTTAATTTTCCATCAACAAGTCCTTCTTGTCCAAGTTTCCCTACACAGTAGAGGTCTCAAAGACACTTTGGTGTCTTGCTTATAAAAGGAAATGCTGGCTGAATAGCTATCCAACAATAACTGGATTTCTGGGCTTGGTGGTACATGCCTATAATCTTAGCATTGGAAGCTGAAGCAGGAAGATTATGAGTTCAAGACAAGCTTGGGCTACATAGGAAGATCTTATATCAAAACAAGAAGTATCAAGGATTGTTGAATAATTGAATCTGTCCTTGAGGTGCCCAGGGTTTAGAGGGAAAGCTGAACTCCAAATCCACGCTTTGTGGTCTTGATGGCAACACTTGGGACCAACACTGTTCAGTGAGGGTGGCATCAGAAGTCGCAGGTGAGGGACCGCTTCCCAATGAACTGAAGGACTCGAGGGTTTCTCAACCTCTCTGGGCCTTAGTATTCTTATCTGTCAAGTGAAGGTAACAGATAGAATTAATACCTTAAGGGGTTGCAACAAACACTGACCACTAAAACTTGCTTATTGATTCTCTGCTCCAGGCAGGTGGTGCATCCTGCTCACAATTACTCAGCTTGCTGCTTTAGGCCAGCTGAGTCTGTCTCTCCTTTTTGATTGGGCACAGATACAATGCTCATTCTAAGCATTGTGCCCACAGATTACCGGTGCCATGGCGGTGGCATTATGCAGTTTCATCCAGGTACTTTATGATGGATGGCAAATGAGAAGAACTGATTACCTAAGCAGGCCCATCCCCTCACCAAGATCATCCACCCAAGGCTTCTCCTTTGCCCTCTTCCTTCTCCCTGCTCTTCTCTTCCTCCTCCTCTTTTTTCTTCCTCTTCTCCTGCTCTCTAAAACCTCTTTCTCTTCTCCTCTTCCTCATCTCCCTCCTCCTCCTCCTTCTTTTCTTCTCCCTCTTCCCCCTCCTCCTCTTCTTCCTTCTTCACTTCTTCCTAAAACTACAGTGAAATGAACTTAAGGTGTGAGTCGCCTCTTCTCTTCCATTTCAGGCCAAAGTACACAGAGGGAGAAAGGCTCATGAGGTTTCTTTGGCACAGAAACACAAGCAAATCCACTCAGCTAGAACATTTTGGACATTTTGTCATGACATCCTGGGCCAAATCTATCCAACTTCTGGCCACATTCTTACTCAGCTTTTAGAGTTGAAAGGATGTAGGGGAGGAACAAGGTGAACAGGGGTGACTGATTTTATTGGGGAGGGGGAAAAAGGAAGAAGAAAGGAAGGGAGAGAACAGAAGGCGTAAAGACAATCAGATGAAGGAAGGAAGTAAATTAAAGGCCTTTCAGAGAGCACACATGAATTGAAATTCCCCAAATCAGAATTCCCATGTATACACAGGCAGGGACAGCGCTGCATCTACACAGGAAGCTCCCTGTGCCAGGACTTGCCTCCTCCACCCCTTCGGCCTGCCCTCCTTCTGGCAGATGCATGCATCCTCTTCTGTGGACTAGAATAGAGATGCTCTGTCACTCAGAGTGACACTTGTTAAAGAGAAGAGTTGAAAAACTTGGCAGTCTTTCAAGTAAAAAGCAAAGAGCTCTCTTTGGGGCAAAGACTGAGTAAAAAGATAATGAGATGTGGGAAATCTAGGATAGCCTAGTACCTGTGATTTATTTCCCAGGTAGAGCTCGAGGTTTGTTCTTTGAATGGGTGAGTAGAAGGGGGATGAAGGTCTTGAAGGGTTGACATAGATCAAGATGCATTGCACACATAAACTTAAAATTAAGGTAAGTAAGGGAAGGGGTGAGTTGGGAGGGGTGGATGAGAATGTTGAAAGGGTGACACTGATCAAGACGCACTGTATTTATAAATGGCTTTGGTAAATGGAAACTGCTCTGTACAACTACTTAAAGATAATAAATATATTTAAAACATAAATGAATTTGTTAAAACAATGCTGACCTTGTTTCTCCTTATGTACATCAGATGGCCAGGCTCTCATTTTTGTCTCATTTTTGTTCCGGTTGCCTCTGACTGGTTCTCTGCTAAGGTTTAAAAGCTTCTGCTTTGGTTATAGAACTGATGGTTGGATGGATCCCATATATTGAGTGTCTCGGGTAGCAAGTTGATCATTTAACTTTTTTAGGAAAGAAGAGAACTTTTTAACAGCTAACCCCAATCTTCAGTCATTTTTTTGTGTTGTTGTTGTTGTTGATCATGAGGCTTGAACTTAGGGCCCGGGCACTGTCTTTGAGCTCTTTCGCTCAAGTCTAGGGCTCTACCACTTTGAGCCACATCACCACTTCTTGTTTTTTCAGTTGTCAATTAGAAATAAGAGTCTCACAGACTTTCTTGCCCAGGCTAGCTTTGAGCTCAGATCTCAGTCTCCTGAGCAGCTAGGATTTTAGGCGTGAGCCACCGGCACCCAGCTAATAATCTTATAAAAAATTTTTTTTGTCAAGGTGATGTACAGAGGGGTTACAGTTACACATGCAAGGCAGTGAGTGCCTTTCTTGTCAAACTTTTCACCTCCTCCTTCATTGTTCTCCCAATTTCCCTCCGCCACAATCCTCCTTAAGTTGTACAGTTTGTTTCCAACATATTGTCTTGTGAGTATCACTGTTGCATTGATTCGTCCTTTGTCCTTTGTCTCCCCCATTTTGTTGTTCCCCTTCCTTTTCCTTCCCTAATTCAGATAAATGTATATACAATACCCAGGATACCAAAATCAAATACAGTGGCAACAGGGGATAACCATAGGGGAAAAAACACACAAAAGGAATCACATAGTACATTAAAAATGACAACAAAAAAGAAAAGCCTCTTGTTTCCATGTCTCAGAGTTCATCTCCCTTAACATCATCTTATATGGTCATATGTACATAGCTATGGGGCTATTCTGCTCATCTGCTAGGACTATCCTAGACATATACTAATTATCACAAATGGGGGAAACCATAAGACCTATGTTACTTTGGGTCTGGCTTACTTCACTTAATATTTTTTCCTAGTCTTTCCATTTCCGTATACATGAGGAAATGTCATTCTTTCTGATAGAACCATTTTCTTGATCCATTCATCTATTGAGGGGCATCTGGGTTGGTTCCAGATCTTAGCTATGGTAAATAATGTTGCAATAAACCTGATTGTGCTGGTAGCTTTAGTATGGCTTTGTTTGTGGTCATTTGGGTAAATGCTCAGAAGTGAGATTGCTGGGTCATAGGGGAGCTCTATGTGGAGTCTTTTGAGAAACCTCCATACTGCTTTCCAGAGTGGTTGAACAAGTTTACACTCCCACCAACCTTGAAGTAGCATTCCCTTTTGGCCACATCCCCTCCAGCATCAGAGTTGCTACTAGATTTCTTGATAATGGCCATTCTAACTGGGGTGAGGTGGAATCTCAAAGTTGTCTTGTTAGTAGCTAAGATTTATTTATTTATTTATTATTTTATTTTATTTTATTTGAAAACATACTGTACAGAGGGGTTACAATTACATGGGCAGGAAAATGCATACATTTCTTACCAAGCATTGCAGCCTCCTCCTTTGTTTACCCTTCACCTCCCTTCCCAGCCTCCCCCCTCCCCCCCACCCAATCATACCCCCCCCTCCCTCCCCCCCACCGACATTGTAAAGCTGGTTTTGACATGACGTTTTGTACTTCTCATTGTTGCAACGGGTCCACCTGAATCCTTAAACGACTTGTTTGTCCCCGTCTCCTCCACATGTTATACTGACATCAAATATAGTGAAAGCGGGGGTTACACTGTGGGGGAGGGACATACAAAGCAACAAAGAAATAATATTATAAATGCGTTAGAAACACATGCATGAATGAAACAAAAACATTAAAATACATATTTGAGGGTTCGTTTTCCTAACATCACATTCTTTGACTTTTTCCGCTTGACTCATACCTATACTAGATATTGCAAATAAGGGAAACCATGGGACCTATGTTTCTTTGGGCCTGGCTTACTTCACTTAATATAATTTTTTCCAAGCCTTTCCATTTCCTAACAAATGGGGAAATGTCATTCTTTCTGATGGAGGCATAGAATTCCATTGTGTATATATACCACATCTTCTTGATCCATTCATCTACTGAGGGGCATCTGGGTTGGTTCCATATCTTAGCTATGGTAAATAATGCTGCAATAAACATAGTTGTGCTGGTAGCTTTAGTGTGGCCTTGTTTGTGGTCATTTGGGTAAATGCCCAAAAGTGGGATTGCTGGGTCATTGGGGAGCTCTATATGGAGTCTTTTGAGGAACCTCCATACTGCTTTCCAAAGTGGTTGAACAAGTTTACATTCCCACCAACAATGAAGTAAGGTTCCTTTCTGTCCACATCCCCTCCAGCATCTGTTGTTGTTAGAGTTCTTGATTTTTGCTGTTCTAACTGGAGTGAGGTGATATCTCAATGTTGTTTTGATTTGCATTTCTTTTATGGCTAGGGATGCTGAACATTTCTTCATGTGTCTATTGGCCATCCTTCTTTCTTCTTCAGAGAAGCTTCTCTTTAGGTCTTTCGCCCACTTACTTATTGGGCAGTTGTTTCTTTGAGGATTTGTTGTTGGGTGGTTTAAGTTTTTGAGTTCCAAGTATATTTTAGATATGAGACCCTTGTCCGTTGTATGGCTAGTAAAGATCTTCTCCCAATCCGTGGGCTTTCTATTGATCTTGCTAGCTATGTCATTTGCCCTGCAGAAGCTCTGCAACCTTATACAATCCCATTTGTCCAACCTTTCTTTGATTTGTTGTGTTTCCGGGTCTCTATTCAGAAAATTTCGGCCTGAGCCGAGGAGACCCAGGGTTTCTCCTATTCCATCCTGTAATGTTTTCAGAGTGTCTGCTTTGAGTTCAAGGTCTTTGATCCATTTGGAGTTGATTCTGGTGCAGGGTGATATATAAGGATCTAGCTTTAGTTTTCTACATATAGTTAACCAGTTTTGCCAGCACCATTTACTGAAGAGGCTGTCTGTCTTCCATTCTATTGTTTTAGCTCCCTTATCGAAGATTAGATGGCTATAGGTCTGTAGGTTCATTTCTGGGTTTTCAATTCTATTCCATTGGTCCTGAGGTCTGTTCTTATGCCAATACCAAGCTGTTTTGATTACTATGGCTTTATAGTAGAGTTTGAAATTTGGTATTGATATTCCTCCAGCAGTGTTCTTTCCGTTGAGGAGCGTTTTTGCTATTCGGGGTCTTTTATTGTTCCATATGAATTTTTGGATTGCCTCTTCTATTTCCTTGAAGAATGAGGGTGGAATTTTGATAGGTATTGCGTTGAATTTGTAGATAGCCTTGGGAAGTATTGCCATTTTCGCAATGTTAATCTTTCCAATCCAGGAGCATGGGAGGTTTTGCCATTTTTTAAGTTCTGTGTTGATTTCCTTTTTCAAGATTTTAAAGTTTTCATCATAGAGGTCCTTCACTTCTTTAGTTAAGTTAATTCCTAGGTATTTTATTTTTTGTGGGGCTATTACAAATGGAGTTGCTTTCCTAATTTCAGCCACACTTTTCTCATTGTTGGCATACAGAAAAGCCATGGATTTTTGGGGGTTAATTTTATAACCTGCTACTTTGCCAAAGTTTTGAATCAGCTTAAGTAATTTGGGAGTGGAGTCTATGGGATTCTTTAAATACAAGATCATGTCATCTGCAAAGAGGGAGAGTTTTATTTCTTCTTTCCCTATTTGGATCCCCTTTATGTCTGCATCTTGTCTTATTGAGTAGCTAAGATTTATTAAATGTATTGAGTTGCTAATTTGCTGCCAGTCACTGCATGGAGAGTTTTCTCTGGTTTAAATGACATTAATACTTGTTAGTGCCGGTGGGTTATTCTGCTTTTGTTTGCAAGAGATCCCAAGAGACTAGAATAGTGCTGGACAGAGATGATACTCAGTTCATCCATCAGAACAGCTCTGCGAGGAAGTTTGTAGATGAGAAAAACATGATTCTTTGAGGCAAAGTGACAGTCTCAAGATTACATGACTAGAAAGGGAAAGGGCAGACACAGGGCACAACCTAGCCATCTGCTAGAAACTGTGGTCTTTGCCTCTGTAAGGCATGGTCATGCTGTGGAAAGACTGATCCCTGCACAATAATACCACACCCCTGGCACATTCCTGCCTTGAGCTTTGCCTCTATCCCCTAATCCAATGCTATTCCTCTCCTTGATTGTTTTTTTTTAAATACTCTCTCCTGCAGGCACCTATTATATCTCATGCCCTCCAGTTACATCAAAAGCCCCTAGGGTAAGAATCTCAGATGCTTAGCTCTGCACATAGTTGTTTAAAGGGGCAAGAAAAGAGTGGCCAGTCACCATTCTCTCCCACAGATCTTCTCTATGAACTATTTACTTCCTTGTGTTTATGAAAGCTCATGTCTAAGGGGGTTAAGGATTAAAGAAAGGCCAAATAAAACAGGGGAGAAAGTCAGAAAGATGATTTAACAAAGCTGTGAAGTGTGAACATTATCCTTTACTTTCCTCAAGCTGGGATTCAGAAACTCAGTATAAAGGGTAACGAATTATCCCAGAATAGCCATCATTAGCCATGCCATTTCTCTAGTCACTCATAAGCTGCAATACAGGTATCAGGAAGCCTCATCGATGTTGGGAGCATCAGCTTCCAGGACAGCTACACCGCATAGACACAGGGGATTGGGAATGTGGAATGGGCTGCCCACCTATTTCCATGTGGCCTCTCCATTTCTGCTGAATTCTATTGGCCACAGAAACCACATCTGAAACAGTGAATGATGGGGCAACGTAAGGACAGTGATGTCAGGGCGTACCGATCAGTGGCGACCATCATAGAAGCTCGCTCCTACGCCCACCACTTACAGTTATGTCAAATCAGCCAGTCTGTGAAATAGAGTTGGATGAATTCAATGACTGAGTGTGGGCAAGACGTTTGCACCACTCTTCAAATATGGACTTATCACTAGAGAGTGTAAATTGACCACAGAAGAGCAGAAAGGAGGGAGTGGATGGGGTTGTGAGTTATAAATTCACGGAAGTTGTACGAGTTTGACTCGGACATGGTTTGCTATGCATGCGAGTTGCTAGACAAGTGTCAATGTAGCGCATTTTCTATATCACCTTTGGGGTCGTCATGCTTCTATCTCACACCCAACGCACTTCCCATGATCAAAACGATTTCTGTGCCCCTAGACATGTGGCGATGATTGTGATGGTGGTGGTAGAATTTACAACTTTGGGAGAAGGACATGGAATCTGAGTTATTTGTTGAATTATCACTACACCAGAAAACCAGGATGAGCTACATCCACGGCTGATTGCTCTTTGGTTAAAAGCTTAAATGGAAAGAGTCAGACAGACAAACACACTCACAAACATACTCCTTGATGAGTATCTCCAGTTTTTCAACAAGCATATTTTTGAAATGCTGTGTGCTCTGCAAACTTGGTAAACCTGGTAACATGTTTCATTTTTGACATTGCATTCTTATTTCAGAGATGATTCACAACAATGTACTTTCTTAGACAAAGAACGTTAGCATTTTGGGGTTAAAATTTCCTTCTTTGTTGTTTCTTTCTCATTCCACTCCAGTTTTGTTTTTCATCAAGAATTTAATAATCTAAAAACACTCAAATCCATTAACTAATGACCATAAAAAGAAGAATCTCTTTATGGTATTATTAATTCATGGCTCTACTGGGACCCTGAGGTCTAGCATGTGCTCAGAGGACAGTATTGTGGAGACAGGCAACTCTGACTTACAAATGCAGACTAGACATAGGGTCCATCAACTGCTAGGGTTGCCTTGTCTTGAAGTTTTCTTAGTAAGCTTGAAAAACAGAAAGACAAAGTTCTCAAAGCCTCATGCAGCCTCCTCTATTACAGTAACAAACACTGGAAGAACGTCTACGAAGAGAGAATCTCTATGTGTGCTCTATTTTTATTTTTCCTCTCTCTCTCTCATCTCTCTGTCTCTCTCTCTGTCTCTCTCTGTCTCTGTCTGTCTGTCTTTCTCTCTCTCTTTCTCTCTTTCTGTGCATGCACACATGCTGGTACTCTAGATCTTGCTCAGCTTTTTCAGCTCAGAGCATTCTACCACTTGAGCTATAACTTCACTTTCCTTTTTTTTTTTTTACATTTTTGCTGGTTAGTTGGAAGAGTCTCTTGTATTTGTCTGTCCCAGATAGCTTTGAGTCTGGATGCTCAGATCTCAGCCTTCTGAGAAGCTAGGGTTATAAGACTGAGTCACTAGCATTAGGTTGAGTTCTATTTTTCAAAGAGAAAAGAATATGAGACTTATTAAATATGGAGTGCCTTTCCATAAATTGCACTTTAGAGTTCAATCTCTGTCTTGCCAGATGAAAGAGCTGTTATGATCAACCATGTTGCAGGCAGAAGTAGAGTAAAAGAGTCATTTACCTAGGGACCTCACCGTGATAAGGAATTCAACAATTGCCTGAACATATCCCCAAATTCTGTCTCCTGAGGTTTGTCTTCCAATGCCTTCTAAGGCAGATGAAAGATGGCTCAGCATTTCTTGTGACTTCTAATAAGAAGTGGGGGCCTATGTTTCCCTTTCTTGAGTCTGAGCAGGCTCGGTGACTTCTTTGAAAAATAGAACAGCAATGGAAATGACACTGTGCCCAGGTTCAGGCCCAGATTGTAAAGGCCTCGAGTGGCTTCTACTTTGTTCAAATAGATCTGCGCTGTCATGTAAAAAATCCAACTACTTCAGTGGGAAGTTCAGCCGATGTTGGCTTTCCTGATGCCCTTGTGAACCTGACACTCATGGTCAGGGAGCCATCTTGCACAATCCAAAATGATGAGTGTCTAGTACCCTGGTCAATGTCACGTGCATCTGCATTGCCTACTGTCCCTGCTGACTTTCTGACATATGGAATCTGACAAAATACATACAGTTTTTCTGTTTTACTTTGTTTTTTTGTTTCTGGAGAAGCAGGTTTCTGATAAGAACCTTTGAACTGCCAAAAGAAAAAACAAATATTTTTCTGTTTTAGGAACTCCCAGCCAAGACACATGACTCATTGAAAAGCCACCCGTAGATTACAATCTACAGCACAAATTCCAGGCAGCACTGGGGCATCTAAATTTGATTAGGTGAACAAAAAAAAAATCCTATATTAAATTCTTATCTGGTTTTGAAAACTTTCTCAAAGCTTCCTTGAGTACTGAAGCAATTCATTCTGGTTGACCTTTGCCCAGCTGATCCTAATCACCTCCTGGCCAGAAAGCACCATATATTAGAAGAAGTCATAATTTTTAATAGGCTCTTTCAGGAGCAATATATTAGATTTGTAGCAACTTCATTCCAGAACAACAAGAGTGATTTTATTGAGGAAATGGAGGATCTAAACTCTTCTACCTCTATAAGAATTTAAAGGTATTGGATGGCTTAAGTCACAAATTGATTTGATCCACTTCATACTTGGAGATGTTGATTATTTCACTTAGTCTTTGTTTTGCTGCGTTTTGTGTTTTCCACAGATTGGACAGATTCTTGTTTATTGAAAATGGTTTGTAATGGAATATTCTGCCAATTCAAATATCTACCTTAGTAGAAAATTCCTGTCAATACCATTCAACTTTGACCAAGTTCAGGCAACTACAGCTAAATGAAAGTTCGTATGTTTTCACTAATACCTACTTTTCCCACACTTGATTCAGAAGGTCCTTGAATTTCTATAGTGTGCTCAAGAGCAGGGGAAGGAAGCTGTCAATGTAGATGAAGAAAATTCATAAAAGAGGGAAGCTGTACTATTTCGCCTTTAGAATTCTTGCATAGAATTCATCCTCATAGCAATTTCTCGACATCTTCTCTTTCCTTTATTTCATAAAAGTAGAGCTTGGAAAAAGTGCCTTTATCTGTGGGCTTTAATTTGCATAACCGTAGAAGAAAAAGAACTAAACAACCCAAAGACAGCGATGGGAAGGGAGGAATGAGAGGGAAAGCAAAAGGAAAGAAGTGTAAACATCACCTGATGTGGAAGAAATAATTGTATTGTCAAAGCTCATAGAATTCACCAACTTTATAATTCATGATAATGACAATTTGCCTTGTGAAGGTTAAAACGTGCTTGTGACTTTAACTAAGTATCACTATTCCACAATACTGTGAAATATGTGAAATTTATGTAATCACCTAATCTCAATTAAAAAAAAAAGAAAGAAAAGTGAGAGAAGGGATGGGTTAGGGGCGGTGGGTGACAGTGTTGCCAGACACCTTGTATTCATATATTGTTTTGTAGAATGGGAACTTCTTTGAACAACTACTTAAAGACAATAATAATAAAATGTAAAAAACTACTTAA
Source organism: Dipodomys spectabilis (assembly GCF_019054845.1). Taxonomy (NCBI): domain Eukaryota; kingdom Metazoa; phylum Chordata; class Mammalia; order Rodentia; family Heteromyidae; genus Dipodomys; species Dipodomys spectabilis. Next base: position 4,301,422 of record NW_024870773.1, read on the forward strand.
AGACAATAATAATAAAATGTAAAAAAGTAGAAGAAAAAAAGATGCGTCAATCAGAAACTCATTATGGAAGCCACGTGAAGAACAAGCTTTGTGTGAGTGAGCAGTAAAACTGGACATGAGCACTTCTTTGCTGGCATCAGAGTACCACAGCTTGAGTGCAGCGTTGCCACTGGCCCTTGACTAGTGACATCAACCACTCTAAAGATCTGCTCTCAAAGCACTGTATCCTCAGAGCACTTAGTAACCATACAGAAGAGTTAAGGTGGTGGTGTCATGCCACTATTTGTGTCTTCATCTTTCATTTGGAAAGGGAGAAGGAGGCCAAGGGAGGAGAGAACTCTCTCATTTCAGGAAAATGTCTATGAAATGGATCTCTTCTACAGGCCCAAGGGTCTCAGGCCAGGTTGGGAAAATACCTGTTTTGTCCTGGAAACAAATCCCTCCAGGTGAAATCTGCTTTTATCTATGTCTGTCTGTCTGTCTGTTTGCTTGTCAGTCTTGAACAGGCTTGAACTCAGGGTCTGGGCTCTGTCTCTGAGTTTTTTGGTTTTTTTTTTTTTTTTTTTTTTTTTTTGCTCAACGCTAGTGCTCTACCACTTTGAGCCACAGCTCCAACTTCTAGGTTTCTGGTGGTTCATTGGTGATAAGAGTCTCATGGACTTTCCTGCCTGGGCTGTCTTTGAACCACAATCCTCAGATCTCAGCCTCCTGAGTGGCTGGGATGAGAGGCATGAGCTACCAGCACGTGCCTAAAATCTGATTTTAATATTTGCTTGTCACTGTCCAGATTAAAAATCAATATGAGATGCCACTGGATTTGGTAACTGAGTTCTTTCAAGGCCAGCCTTGGCCACCCCTCTAAATCTATCCCTGCATTTGGGAAAGCAAACATTTCACACTGTCAGTACCAGATGGTCAGGACAGCCAACATTTGGGATTCTCTTCCCTTTCTTCTCCCTCTTTCTATTTCTTTCTTTCTTTCCCTCCTGATTTCCTTCCTTCCTCTTTCTTTCCTCTTTCCTTTCTTTCTTCTCCTTCCCTAGTTCTCAACCCCTCCCCCCCTGCGTACTTGCTTGCTTTCACAGAGTTTCACTGCACAGCTCAGACTAGCCTTAACCTTATGATTCCTCTTCCTCAGCCTCTTGTGTGCTGTGATTGCAGGTGTGCACTAATCCATGTCTGGCCAGCCCTTGGATTTCTTTCCTAAAGCTTTGGAGACTTAGTGTTGTTCATGGTAGGCAGAGCCCTACATTTCTAACCAGTCAGGATCTTCTCCTTGGAACACATGGGATCTTGAGATCAGTTCCTTCATTATGAAGACCTTTTTTTTTGTCAGTTGTGGGGCCTGAACTCTGGGCCTGGGCGCTGCCCCTCAGCTCTTCAACTTAAGGCTAGCGCCCTACCACTTGAGCCACAGTGCCACTTACAGCTTTTTTCTGCTTATGTGTGCTGAGGAATCGAACCCAGGGCCTCATGCATGTGAGGCAAGCACTCTACCACTGAGCCAACTTCCCAGCCCCATGAAGACTTATTTTAAACAAAAATATGATGATAATAATAATTACTGTCAAGCCAGAAATTCTTGTGCTTTCAAGTCTCTGCAAACATAAATCATGACCAGCGTAGCCTCGCTGCTTGGTGTGCTGACTCATTAGTGTCCATATCTTGTGGTAAACCTTCTGATAGCTCCTGAGAGGGGAAATGGGGCTGTGTAGCAACCAGAGAGCAGATACATGTCACACTGTTGATGTCTAGCTGATGTTTGAGTTCATTAATTGATTGAAAATCTTAGATCAAAAGTCATTGGCTTTTCCAAGCCTCAGTTTTAGGACCCTGGGAAATCTTTCAGGTTGCCAGGCAGGCGGCTTAAATCACCAAGACGTTCCTACAGAATGTGTAAAATACCTGTGATGTCATGCCTATGACATCATGCCAGTGACATCAGGGAATGCCTAAGGGTTTAACGTAGTGGTGTATCCTCTCTAGATTTCTAACAAAGGATGCTGGCTGCCTTGTGGAGAAGGCATAAGAAGGAACAAAAATTGGAAACAGAGTGGTTAAGAGGCTACAGAGCCCAGGAGGGAGGTGCTGGTGAGAATAAGGAGAGAAAAGTGTCTTCACAGTCCTGTCCTCTTTCTCTAGGAAGCGCCTTATAAAGCACACCATTCATTTTTACTATGCAAACTACTTTAAAGAGGTAAGCACAATAGGATGCCAAAATCATCCAGTCAGATGAAACACACACAAAAAAATTGAAAACATAATACCCAATACCAAATGCCTTCTTCTGAAGTTGAGATTCTTTCTTGTTTAGTCATTAAACAGACATTGTAAATACTTTATACACATTAATTCTCTGAAAATTTATCTTTACAGTGCTAATAAGTGTTATTATTATTATTATTATTCCTGTTTTATTGATGAGAAAACAGGGGTACTGGGGATTGAACTCAGGGCCTCAAGCTTGCTAGACCAATATTCCTCCATTTAAGTCATATCCCCAGCCCGTTTTCTTCAGCTCATTTTCTTTTTTCAGATAGGGTCTCTACGAGCTTTCTCCAGGATGGCTTTGGAGCCTTATCTGCTTCCATCTATTTTCTAGGGTATCTGGGATTAAGGGTCTGAGCTAACCAGCCTGACCCTCAAGTTTAACTTTAAATAGGAAGCTCAAAATCAGCCTTATCAGAACAAATACATAAAACAAAACAAAACAAAAAACCTGAGGAGGTTTTGCCATCCCATTCTGCCTCTTTTCCTTCGGATCTCAGGTGTGGGGACTGATTACGGTGTGTGATGGGGGCTGACTCCTTTTCCATGCAGGGTCCTCTATACGACACTGAGGGGAGGATAGTGTGATCAAGTGCTACAAAGACCAGAAAGAAGGGGTTCAGGCCTGTAAGGATCCACAGTTCTGTCAGCCCTTGGATGAAGCTTTGGACGGTAAAGTTTATAAGCCACAAGTGAACCCAAGACTCTGGCCAACCAGACTTTAAGACACTTCCCATCTGTTTTGTGTTTAAAATGGGATTTTCATTTGTGGAGAAGTTTCAAATCAGGATTATGTTCATGCCAGAGATGGAAGCATTGCCAAAGTTAAGATGATTCAGAGGGCATTCCTGGATCCTAATCCATAATCCTTGTCCCTCGTGAGTAGGTGTAATCCTGCTTTGTCCTTCTCTAGAGAAGACTTGTATGAGCGGGGATGGGGGCGGGGGAAGCAGAGGGAAGGAACAGGGATTACAATCAGAGAGAGGGACACGGGGACAAACAGACAGAGAAAGAACTGAGAATGATTAAAGTCAAACCATAGCTCATGATGGCCTCCACACCTGGACGGTGTTAAGAAACTTGAGCTGTCTACGGTTTATACAAGTGACCCTCTCCTTTCAGTTTGTCTTCAGTAAGCTCACCGTAGCATCAGAGTTCTGCTGGTCAATGTCTGTCCATCCACTTCTCTTTTTTTAATTTTTATACTTTATTGTAAGGGTAATGTCAGAGGGTAACACAAGTCAGGTAACGAGTGCATTTCTTTTTGGTCAGTGTCACCCCTTCCCTAGCTCTCTTGCAGTTTTTCCCATCACCACCCACAGTTTTTTATGGTTCATTTTCAACGTGGTGTCTAGTGAGTACCAATTCTGCATTTGTTCACCTTTTGTCCCTCCATTTCTTTGCCCCCTATATCCACTCCTTAAGGAGGAATGAGACACATATTTTGATTATTTGCCTTGTCCCTCCATCCCAAAACACCCATGTATAAAGTTAGACAAACAAAATATGCCCAACACGAGTGGAGCACTGTGTTTCCACTGTCATTAGAGAGCATGGATTGCCGTCTAGAGAGCCTGAAGGCCAAGCTCCAAGGCCAATTTGTTAGCACCCAGAGAATAGCATCCTTAATTACAAGGAGCTCAGGGAAGATGGTTCCCCGCTGGGCTCCATCTCTCCCCTAGAAGACACCATACAAGGAAGTAGGCACTGCTGGCAATAGGAAGGCATAATGTAAATAGTAAAAGCAAACCCTGTGCAGGGGGAAGGAATCTATAGTTTTCCCAGGGCCTAGAGCCTAGGAATTTTTTAAAAAAGAAATTTATCCTGAAAGCACCTCTTTGGCTCTAGAAATGACAGCGTTGTCATTCTGGTGAAACAACAGTGATTGTTTGATCCACGTTTGACTGCTGTGACATTTTTATATTGAGTCCTAAAGCCCAGATCACTCTGTCTTTAGAGAGAGGTACAATAGGAAACAAAAGGACAGAGTATAGATGATAGTGGTGATGGTAATGATGGCGATAGTTAGAAGTATTGATGGAGGTAGTGGTAGAATTGCTAACAAAGGTGGTGATGGTGGCACTAAGTTAGGTAATGGAGGATGTCCTGGTACTGATGGAAGTAGAGGTACTGATGGTACTGAAAGAGGCCATGGAGTGCTGATAATAGTATTGATGGAGGTAGTGGTGGTACTAGTTTAGGAGGTGGTAGTGATAGAGGTGGTGGTACTGCTGGTACTAACAGAAGCAATGGAGGTGCTGATGGGGATGGTAGAAGTACTGAGAGAAGGGGTGGTACTGGTGGAGGAGGTGGTAGTACTGGTGGAGGAGGTGGTGGTTCTGATGGAGGTGTAGTACTTACTGATGGAGGTATTGGTATTGATGGAGGTGGTGCCTCAGATTGATATGTGCATGTATGTTTGAATGCCTGAGCATATGTCTGCCTGTAAGGGCATAGTCTTGTCAAAGTTGGCCCGTTTACAGAGACACTTTAATTTCATGAGATCAATGAGGGAGACACACAGCACATGGCACGTGTTTGGCCATCCTATCTCCATTGTTGTACCTATGAGAGTTAAAGACAGAATCTACTGCCAATACAACCTGACTAAATATGTTTTTCTGAAGGTAAGCAATGGAGGATGAAATTGCCATATGGTAACGAGACTTCCGCTTTCCAGAATTCCACAGAGGGATTTTTCTGTAATGAAGAAGGGAACTCACAGCCTTTTCCTTTTGGTTTCTCACCTGAAAAAAAAAAACAATTTGAGAGACCCTGTGGGACTCAACTCTCCTTAAGTGTGTCATTTGGGACTAAGAAAATAATAATAAGTTGGATTTTTTCAGAGAATATTTGCCCCTGTTGACAGGAATCAAATTTATAACACCAAGAAGGTCTGGTTTGCATTCTTGCCATCTTCCTGGGATAGTGGGTGGTTGGTTAATAAAGTCAAGCTCTCACTTCTGCAATTGGATTGTGTTCCCAGATCTGAACCATGTCTGCATTTAATTTGGATCTGTGCTCTCTGACTAGGAACAGGGCTTAATGAATGCACTGCAGCCCTGGCTGAGGAGTACTTTCCTGTGTTACAGGTCTCTGAAGACGCTAAAGTCTTGAGCCTTTGCTTTTCAAAAGCTGAGTCTGTCCTTCTGCCAAAGAAAGAGTGGCGGCAGCAGTGAGGAATATGGTGCTTCACCAGGAGTTATAAAAAGTTACATTTCGCCAGACAATTCTCTCTGTGCTTATATATCTAGGAAATAAGCCAGGAACTTAGCAAAGAAGCAGAGTGATTACTGATACCGAGCAGCTAAAAAATATCTCCTCCTTCTAAGTTTCTCTCTCTGCCAGGGAAAGATAAGGGGATTTATATGCAGAGGCAGCTGTTTCCATAGGATTCCAAATCTTGGCATGCATTAATATAATCCATCATATGAACAGAATTCAAAACAAAAGTCACAGGATTATTTTCAATAATGATAGAAAAACATACTAGACAAAATTTATCACCCATTCACGTTAAAAAGACAGGAGTTGAGAAAACTTTCCGAGCATGATAAAACATGGAATCTCAACCCAAGGGTTGCGTCTTACTCCGTGGGGAGATATGGGAGGCTTTTTTCTGTAAGTCGGAAACAAAACAAGAGTGTTACTTCTTCTTGTTACTATTCAACCCTGGATTGGAGGTGCAAGCTAATGCAATTGCACAAGAGAAAGCAAGTTAGAAGTATAAGAGTTTGAGAGGAAGAGACAAAACTATCCCTATTACAGATGATAGGATTTTATATTTAGGAAACCTAAAAGAATTTAATGGCAAATCTACTTAAATCTACTTTAGTACAGTTTTTGGGAGCCAGTAGTTCATACTTTAATCCTTTTTACGCAGGAGGCTGAGATCTGAGGATCTCCGTGTTTTGTTTTGTTGTTGTTGCTGTTTTTCCCAGTCCTAGGGCTTGAACTCAGGGCTTGGCCACTGTCCCTGAGCTACTTTTGCTCAAGGATAGCACTTTAGCCATGGCTTTTTCTGTGTATGTGGTACTGAGGAATCGAACCCAGGACTTCATGCATACTAGGCAAGCACTCTATCACTAAGCCACCTTCTCAGCTAGGATCCCTGGTTTTTAATCAGCTCAGGCAGAAAAGTCTGTGGGACTCTTTTCTCCAATTAACTAGCAAAAAGCCAAAAGTGGAGCTATGGCTCCATTGTTAGAATGCCAGCTTTGAGTGATAAAGCTAAGTGAGAACATGAGTCTGTGAGTTCAAGCCCCAGTACCAGCACACACACACATACACACATACACACACACACACACACACACACACACACACACACACTTTAAGTACAATGAAAGCATGTAAATTCTTATTTGAAATAAGATTCGGACACATACAAACTAGTGTGTACACAGATACACACAGTACATAGGAAAAAATACAGAATATACATTTAAAACAGCAAAAACACAAACCATTTAAGACTGAAACTGATCTGAACTGTCTATACTAGTATTAGAAGGAAACCATAAAATATTCTTTAAAGCCATAAAGGTAAACCTAAATAATATAAGGTGATCTGTGTTTTTCATAGTAAGACCTGGTACCTATCAGCTCTCTCTATGCTAATTTATATATTTAAAGCAATCCAAAGAAAATTATCAGGATTTTCTTTACTGCAGGTAGACAAGTTGGTTTAACAGCCCGCTTAGAAGGACAAATTTTAAAAAGTAAAAGAAGAGCAAGAGGTGAGAGCACTAGCCCTACAAGAGTCTAAGATAATTTTAGTTGTTTTTAATGTATGAATTGATGAATGGAATCAGGTAGAAACTAGAAATACACACAAGTACAGATAAAACTTTAGCATATGGTAATGGTAGGACATTAAATCTGTAGAGGAGAAAGATGTCTTAGTATGTAGGTAAATAGCCACATAGGAAAGTGAGAAATTTAGATCTTTACCAGGATAAATCTAGTACATCAAAAATCTAAGTGTAAAATTATTGGATAAGAAGAAAAAATGTGGGTGAATTCATTTATAGCCCTGGAATAGAAAACTTGCCTAACTGTATTCAAAGCTCAAGTTTCAATAAGAAAGAAAATGGATAAATTCAACCCCATTAAAATTGAGACAGAACTTTGTTAGGCAAAAGGCCAAAGAAATAGAAAATTATGAGATTAACTATGTTATAAAGTAAAAGTGCAAAAAAATTATCAGAAAAAATGAGCTAATCTCTCTAATATAGTTTCTAAAGCCAGTGAAGAGACAAACAATTCAAAAGAAAAATGACAAAAGGAATATATCGACAGTTCCTTGAAAAAGAAATGGAAATTTCTCATAAAAATAGAAAGACATCCAACTTTACTCCATTAAATAGGTCAGCATGTGAATTAAAATTATACAGAGATAATGCTTGTCATCTCAAGTGTTGACAAATGTCCAAAAGGTACATAGCAGGAATAAGGAAGAAACTGTCACTGGATAACTGTCAGGAGAAAATGAATAATACAGCCTTGTAGGGTGAAATTGGCAAGGTCCATACAATGTTGCATTTACTTTTTGACCTCACAACCTGTTTCCAGAAATATGTCTCCAAGATGCACTGATGAAAGTCTGAAATACTATTTATATTTATTTCAGCCCGATTTGTAATATCCAATGACAAAGTCCACAAAGTCCATCAGTGAGAAAATTAAATAAACTGCCACATCCTTGCAGTGGATTACTATGTTGTTGAATCAGGAAGACGCCAAGCTTTGGTGGCTCACACCTGTAATCCCGGCTACTCAGGAGGCTGAGATCTGATGATCGCAGTTCAAACCCAGCCTGGGCAGGAAAGTCTGTGAGACTTTTACCTCCAATTAACTAGCAAAAGGCCAGAGCTTCGACTCAAAGGGGTAGCCTGGAATAAGAAAGCTCGGATACAGCAACCTGAGAGCCCTGGGAGCTAACACAAGGACTGGAACAACCTTCCCTTTCTGCCCAAACAAAGTAAATAAGGAAGAGTTTTTCTTAGGGGTGGGGGAACTGATATTTGAGTTGGAAGTCAGGATCTTGAACTTGTGTCACTGGTGCTTTACCACTTCAGCCTCCAGGCTGACTTGTTTGCTGGTTAATTGGAGATGAGTTTCATAGAATTTTTTTTTAACCCTAGGCCAGCTTCTATCTGCAATTCTCCAGGTCTTAGCCTCCTAAGTAAGGAGGATTACAAGTATGAGACACTGGCACCCAGAAAAAAATTTTTTTTTGATATAATCTCTAAAACATGTGAGGGGAGGAAAAAGTAACAAATAAGGCACAGAAGGATATGTATAGTTTCTCCATTTCGTAGAGGAAAAGGAAATTAATACATATACAAATTTATATTTAATTAAAATTTCAAAAATAGAAGGCAAAAATGTTTTAAAAGTGGTTTCTGAGGAAGAGAGAAATAAACATTAGAGAAGAGGGTAACAACTAGAATTCAATATTTTCACTTTGGATGCACGTAAGTATTTTACAAAGTTGAAAACCTTAAAGCAAAATTTAAGCAAGCAATCTCAAGTAAACAAGTAAAATGAACAACTAACAAAATAGCAGATTTCAAACAGTTCCATCATATACTCTTAGCTGAGTGTGTCTGAAAGGTCAAGCATCTATAAAGGAATCTTGAACTGTATTTAGTATTCATTATTAGAGTTACTAGTATTGTAACTTTGAAGCTATTATGTATATATATATATATGTATATATATACATTTGTAGGATAAAGTGGATACCATTTTGTTCATATTTCAAGAAACATGACATTTCAATTTAGCAGAAAAAAATAGCAAACAACCCAGGAATCAGTAACTCTCCTCCATTTCCTGATGCCCCATGGAGCTTATATTGTAAACTCTAAAATCCATTTCTACCTAGAAGAAAAGCTTGATGTCAGGTCTGGGGCAGGAAATGATTACACTTGAAGTTCATTTTATGTTAGGAATCAACGTCTACTGGAATATATTAAAAGAATGCCAATGGGAAATGAATTTAGAAGGCGGAAGAGCCAATTTGAAGTGTCTCCCATCGGCTAAAAATTGGATAATGTAAATATTGAAAAAAACTGTAAATGCTTAAAACATGTCAAATACAGGAAATCCATGAGTTATAACTATACTCTAAAAATTAAGAAAAACAATCTTGATCAATCTGGAGGTAGGTAGGAGTTCATTATTCTAAAAGAAATATATATACATAAGAAAATACAAAAGGTTTGTCCTGACTTTCCTATAAAGTTTGTATTTTGAAATAACTGAATAATTGAGTGAAGAAATTCCTTCCTCAGAGAAGAAGTGAAAAGTTAGCAAAATAACCATCTTGCCCATCTAATGGAATAATACATGTTACCAACAGTAACAATAGCTAAACCATTAGATGAAATACTGAGGGAAAACATTTTATGAAAATAGTTATAATACTTACAACTTATAGCAGACAGATTGAATAGTAACTGAACCTGATGCTGTGTCTCAAAACCCCAAGATGGGGATTAAAGTGTTAGATGATTTCTGATGTACTGTGTTAAGAACTACCACTGGGTATTGTGGTGCAAACCACAACAATCTCATCTAGTCTGGAGGTAGAGGTGAGGAGACCATGAACTTCCAGGCAAGCTCAGGGAAAGTTAGTGAGACTTCACCTCAAAACAAACAAAAGGGCTGGGGGTGTAGCCCAAATGTTTGAGTGCTTGTCTAGCATGTAAGTTGCCCAGAGTTCTAGTGCTACAGATGAAATTTTTATCTAAAACTTTGACCTTGAATGTAGCAAAGCCCTTACATGTCACTCTGAATTTATGAAGGGTAGAAGAACATGGTAAACAAGATCATGAGGTGAGAGAATGTCTGCTGGACAAGGAAATCAATCTCATCAACAATTACAAGACAAAGTAATAAAGGAGAAGACACTATTATGGATTTAAAAAGGCACACCTGTCATCCTAGCTACTCAGGAGGCTGAGATTTGAGGATCGTAGCTCAAAGCCAGCCCTGGCAGGAAAGTCCATGAGACTCTTATCTCTAATTAACCACCAAAAAGCCAGAAGTGGAACTGTGGCTCAAGTGGTAGAGTGCCAGCTTTGAGCAAAAAAGCTAAGGACAGTACCTAGGCCCTTATTTCAAGCCCCGGTATCAGCGTGCGCACATGCGCGCGCACACACACTCGTAACTTAAGCGATCTAACAATAAAGTACTGTGCATCTTTTTATTTACGTTCAGATTTCAACAAATTATATAGAGAGACCTTTTTAGACAACCCGGAAAGTAGGAACTACTGTTACCTTTGTGGAGTATGACAGTGGGTTGGTTTTGTATTTGCAAGTCCTCATCTGTTAGAAGCACAGGGAAATAGTCATGGGAATGATTTAATACATAGGACTTAGTTTAGAGAGGGACAGATTCCTTTGAGGCAGGTAGACCAGAATATACATACATACATACATACATATATATATATATATATATATATATATATATACTCGTATATGTGTATGTATACCTATTTATGTATATATATATGTGTATATATGTGTCTGTATATATGTGTTTATATACATATATATGTGAAATAGTGACAGGTACTCATGATATCTCTTTCTCCTTTTCTTCTTTTTGCACATTTAAAAAAAAATCTTGCTGTTAAATCTGAAAATGCCAGTTAATATTTTAATTGAAACTTGCAAAATGAGAATGAAGAATTTATGTCTTCTGAACTCAAGATAAGACTATTTGGTCACAGCTCTAAATTTTGACTGGTCTCCAAAGTGAGTTTGCAACTCTCCTCAACATTCCCTTCCCTTCAGCTCTCACACATCGGCTGGCTGACAAGTCCGAGCAGCTTCCGTCCCTCACTAAGGGTGAAAGTTCATGGTGAAAGTTCAACCAAAGCCCAAACACTTCTGTTTCTGAAAGCCAACCCATCTCTGAATTCCATGCTCCTGACACACGAGATTCAAATACCCACTAACTGTGTTCCATCTTGTCATGTAGCCCAAGGATTCAAACCTGAGAACCTGAACTCTTCCTGCCTCAGCCTCCCAAGTGCTACTATTACAGGGGTGTTTCATCACATCTGGTTTGAATCTACATTTGTAATCAGTTCAAGTCACATTGGGAGTTTGAAGGCAAAATCTACATGAAGTCCATTCATCTTCTTTCCTAAGAAAGAGGCATTGACCCAATTAGTAAAAAAATTGGCACTATTAAAGAGAGGCTGGGGAAAACAAGGAAGAAAAGAAATATTTTGTAAGATATTTCCTGAGTATAATTTCTAGCCTTCATCCTGAAGCAAACTGATAATAAATATTTTTAGAGACACATAGACTTTCGTGTCCTAGAAGAAAAATAAAGGTCATTTGGGTAATAATATACTCTGCATTCTATCTATAATAATACATACAATAAGAAAGAAAAGCATGTATCATGATAGTTATGACTCTCCAAGTGTTACTATAGTTTACTAAAGTGCAAAGGAGCAGCTCTCCAAGGTGTGATCTGAGTAATATTTTTCTTTTGAGAACTCAAAAGGGAATGAATACCTATTTTTTTAACTTTGAGGATGATGCTTCGATTAATTTAATCAAGATATAAATAACAAAACTAGTCCTTTAAAAACTCCTCTTTATCAGAGTTATCATTTGTATATTTGTTCGGGAGTTAATGTCATCTGTATTTTATCGAATTGTGAAGAGTTTTAATATGATAAATTAGAGAGTTACTGTTCAAGGGTGTCATAAAGCACCGAACTGTGCTGCTAATTTTGCTAGCCTGAGAAATGACTTCAGAGATCCCAATGATAAAGTTGTTTTCACTCTGCCAAAGTGATAGGAAAAGTTAGCAGCATCTTGAAATGATCAAATCTTCCAATACTCCACTAGATTACTCCCTGAAACACTAAACCCTTTGTGAATGAATATAGTTGAGATGAATTAATACTGGACAGTTTCTCAGGAATATTTTTGAAAATTGAGATGTTTGTGTAGATAGTGCAACACTTTCTTCCATGGCCCAATTATTAGAGGTTCCTGAACGGATGGCAATTCAGGCAAGTTTCTACCTTTACCCATATGGTGCAATGCTATCCTTTTTTATTTATAATTTAGAACATTCACTGGATTTATTCAGTGGTTCATGAAGAATTATAATAGCAATTAAAATAAGTAATAAACAGAAGAGTGACTATGACATCTAAACCAAGCATAATGTTCCAAAAGACAATATTAGCAATATCCAGGTGATAAAACAAATCCATTTAAAAATAAGGTTCTTAATCTTAGCTTTAGGGTCAGAAATTCCCAGGAAAATATGCTTTTTTAATTTTGCCGATCCTGGGGCTTGAACTCAGTGCCTGGGCTCTGTCATGGACTTTCCTGCCCAGGCTGGCTTGGAATCATGATCCTCAGATCTCAGCCTCCTGAGTTACTAGGATTACAGGCATGAGCCAAAAATATGCATTTTTTGAAAAGACAGTTTGATCCTTCACGATTCTCAAAGTGGTCATTGGCAGTCTAATCAGATTAAAGTCAAGTCTGCAAAGTCAACCTGTGCATAAGATTAATGTGGGGCTACTGGCTCATGCCTATAATCCTAGCTACTCCGGAGGCGTCGATCTGAGGATCATGGTTGGAAGCCAGCCCAGGCAGGAAAGTCGGTGAGACTCTTATCTCTAAACAGCAAACAAACAAACAAACAAAACAAACAATAAAACAGAAGTGGAGTTGTGGCTCAAGTGGTAGATTGCCAGCCTTGAGTGAAAAAGCTAAAGGACAGCATCTACACCCTGAGTTCAAGTCCTGGTACCAGCACAAGACAAACAACAAAAGAATAACAACAACAAAATCAATGTTGATTGCACAAACTAACCCAGCCACTATCAGAGAACTAAATTTTCTACCCTGGATATGCTAACACTATTGTTATTGTTCTTTCAGAGATGGAAATTGAGGCAGTGTGGTTGAGCTCTACAAAGCCACACTCAGAGGCAGAGCTGGGGTCCAGGATCAGGAGGTTCAATTCCAAAGGCTACTTTTTTCTTACCTCCAGGTTAAAAAAAAAAAACTTGAATTTTCTTTTTTCTTTTTTTGTCAGTCCTGGGGACTGGACTCAGGGCCTAGGCACTGTTCCTGAACCTGTTTGTGCTCAAGGCTAGTGCTCTACCACTTGAGCCACAGTGCCACTTCTGGTTAATTGGAGATGAGAGTCTCATGGGGACTTATCTGCCTGGGCTAGCTTTGAATCGCTATCCTCAGATCTCAGCCTCCTGGGTAGCTAGGATTACAGGTATGAGCCACCATCACCTGGCTGAAGTTTCTTATACTTGGAGAAAGTAAACAGTGGAAATGAATACCTTGTTTGATGTTACTTTCTTTTCAACATCTGTGTTCTCGTATCCATTCATCCAACTTTAGACTTGTTGGTCTGTTTTGTCACCTGGACTTATAGAAGTCTCCTTAGCATAGAGGTGACATTTTTTGTTTTGTTTCTTTTCTTTTTTTCCCCTTTACTGTACCCACTGGAGTTTAGCACAAAGTCTATACACAGTATGTTCAAAATGAGTATTTGCTGCATGCTTTGATATATCTTACTTTCCTGTTTGGCTGTACACAAATCTGTTGCCTCATCTACATTATCTGCTTGTACTTAGCTAATTAGCCAACAAGGAGTGGATCAGCTCAAGGAAGACAATGTTCCAGAAAGCTGGATGCTCTCCAAACCGTACCCTGACTTGCTTTCTTACTGGCATAATCTGAAAATAATAAATAACAGGTTATTACCATAAGGTTCAAAATAAAATCCTGTTGTTAGGCAATATGTAGCTCTAGCCACTAACCTGTATATAGTTAAGAAGAATGCATAAAAATAAAACAACAACTTAACAAAGAACTCTAATGTATTTATCTTTTCTAGGGACTTAGAGTAAGGTCATATCTATCTATCTAGCTATCTATCTGTCTGTCTGTATCTATCTCCATTTTTATCTATTTCATTTATCTACCTATTTGTTTGTTAATTTATGCTGGTACTGGCGCTTGAACTACTTAAAGCCTCCTAAAAGTTGTTTGGCTTTTGCACTTAAGCCTAGTAGTGTACCACTTGAGTCACAGCAGCACTTCCCACAAATGCATGCTTACATCAACTCCCCACTATGGTATGCAAAATTTGGTTGCATTATGAGCAAGTACTTCGCTAAGAGAAAGTTCCACCTCTCCTCAGTGGGTCAAGCTCCATAGCACATTGAGGGTTGTGAAACACTGTTTCAGTCAGACAGTATGCTCAGATGACGATAACTGCATCTTAGTGCTTGACTGCACTACCAATACACCTGAGTCAGAGCCTTAGTCAGCTCAGCAATTGTTCTTGTATAATTTTCTCCTCCCTTTCTACTGCATAAAGTCACTGAGAAGAAAGAACATATTTTCGTTCATTTTTGTGTCTTCAACAGTGAGCCTGAAGCCTAGCAATAAAAGGTTCTCAGTGGAAAAAAAAAAAAGCCTTGAAATCAATGAGATGATACAGTCTTCTGAAATCTTCTGGAGTCTTATCAAATTGAATAATTCTTTATTATCATGCATCTTAGTTTCTAGCTCAGAAAATAGGGCAAATATTACATACTATTAAGGAACAAATAAGAAAGCAATTTCTGAGCTCCTTCAGAGACTGTAAGAATCATGATAAATATATAATATACATACAAATATGTGTGTGCATGTATGTATGTGTGTGTGTTTTCTTGAATCTATTTGCTTCACATTTTAATTAAAAAATATTAAATGCCTAGGCATTTTTCTGACATGGTTGGCCAGCAGAATTAAAACTGTGAGTTTTTAGAATGTTGTTTGTGGCACAAGTGTTTAGGGAACTTTTCTCTAAACTTCCTAAACCTTTGTATTTTGTTGCATGCTTTTATTGATGCTTCCGGAGATAATCTAGTCTAGTAACTCAGAGGGCTGGAAAGAATTTGAGCTTTATGAGCGGAGCAATCAGCCTTGGATGGGGAAACAAGAACTTAGGTCTTCATCTAAATTCAGCATTAACTCAGAGGCGATCTTAAGCATGCCATTTAATCTCTGAGGGCCGACATTTCATCAATGTGTAAAGTGAGAGGGCTGGCTTCGATGACCCTTTAGCACTCTTTCAGTTCTCACAATCTATAAATCTTTAACCTAGTTCATTTCCTCTTTCAAGCAGGGACAGAGCAGTTGAGCCTGACAGAGTCTAATGAGAAGCAATCCGTTCAGATTAAAGTTCATGTACTGGATTTCTACCTACGTGTTTCAGATCCATTCCTGTCTTTCTTACCTTAGTCTTTGTCCCCAGACGCTGACCTTTAAGGATTTAAGAGGCATCACCAGCCTGCATTGACCTGGGGAATTTGGTTAGAATTAACCAGCCAGATGTCACAAGATAGAAAGGAAGTTGGAGAGAGAGGTTAAAGTCTCTATTCCCTGTTTCTGGTCTCCTCTGGGGGTGGCTGGTGATAGGAGCTGTTCTTCTTTGAATCTTCTTTTGTGATTCCTGTGGGGAAGCCAGGCCTATTGTTAAGTCTCTGGGAAATGTGCCCATTTTTCTTGTTAGGTCGATGGATGATTCCATCCCTAAACTCCTCACCACTGCATACTATTGGGTTTTCTTCATCCCATAAACAGATCTTTATAAAGTGATGGCTTATTAAATTCTCTTTCATTCTTTTTCTTTTGGAGGCCAGATAGAATATGTCTACACACTCAAATGGAAAAGTGGTCCTGAGAATCTTTCCAGCTTGAAGTTTATGTTATTTTATTGTGTCAGGACTGGGGCTTGAACTCAGGGCAGAAGGAGCTGAATTGGGAGAGGGCACTAAACATGTAGCTTCTGCCATGATTGTGCTATGCCATAAACCACCTTGAAACTCACGAGTCTGAACACCAGGACTCTTCTCTTGGCTCTGGCTCACTTATGTAGCTGGGCACAGCAAGATGGCTCTGCTTTGGGCTGCCACAGACGGAACAGCTGTGCTTCTCCCGAGAAGTCTTTGGATGAATGGGGGGGGGGAGGGTTCATCACATGATCTTCGCCCCCCTCAAGTTTACATCTGTCCAGGGCATGTCCTCCCAATGTCAGTGGCAGTACAAGGACAACAGAAATGCACGGAGCCTAAACAGACTAGTTTCTGGATAGGTGTGGTCAGCTCTACCTTTACGCTAAAGAAAGTCACCTGACTCTGTCCCAAGTCAAATCCCAGAGCAAGGAAGTATGTTTGGTCCACAGAAGGTTGTGGCAGTGGTATGAATGTTGCAGGGGTGAAAACCTGGGACCTATAATACAATTTAGAATATACTGCTCTCTGATATTGACATCCCTCCCATGTGAAGCATCTAGGATCCCCAAAGCCTCATCAAATTATGCCATCAGGCTGAAAGCCCAAGATTTCATCATTTGTGTGGAGTTTGAATGTGGTTCTTTCTCATTCAGAGACCGGAGAACTAACTAGACAGTTTATGTGAACCATGCTTGGCCAACACAATGATGAAAACTGTGATGAGATCAACAAACGCACTTCCGTTAGAAAAGAGGAAAAACCAGTGCAGGTGGCTCATATCTGTAATCCTAGCTATTCAGTGCGAATCCAGCCCTGAAAGAAAGTCTGTGAGACTCATCTCCAATTAACTACCAAAAAAGCTTTAAGTGCAGCTATGGGTCAAGTGGTAGAGCACTGGCCTTGAGCAAAAATGTTTAGAGACATACCTAGACACAAAGTTCAAACCCCAGGATCAGGACGAGAGAGAGAGAGAGAGAGAGAGAGAGAGAGAGAGAGAGAGAGAGAGAGAGAGAGAGAGAAAGAAGGAGAGGAAAGAAAAGAGGAGGGGAGAAAGGAAAAAAAGACATAGCTTTGGTCCATAGTAATTTGGAAAACTCACCCACAGAATGATGCCAGGGCCAACTCCTTTGTCAGAGAATGCTCTTCAATCAGATGTGGATTGTTCCTGAGAGTGACTTCTTAATCCTTTGTTATTCGTGGCACTTAGTTCTTTATTCTACATGCCTTTTTATTTCTATCATCTTTCTTGGCTATTTCTGAAGAGAACATTGGAAATATGCCTATGGCTGAGTAGCTTTCCAAGAAAGCTACCTTTCTTGTAGCTTGGACTCTTTTAATCAAGGCTGCCAGCTCTTCCTTAGAGATCTTTGTTCCTAGACAGCTAAAATTAATCATTTTATGCTTTTACTACTTCAAAACCTATCTTGCCCAAGTCTTTGAGTTTACTATATACCTTGTGTATCTTTTATTTATTTATTATTTATTTATTTATTCTGATACTAGGGCTTGAACTCAGGTCCTGGTCACTGTCCTCAAGATTTTTCACTGAAGGAAAAACCACTTGAGTTACAGCTCCACTTCTGCTTTTTGCTGGTTAATTGGCAAGAAGAGTTTCCTGGACATTACTGCCAGGGCTGGCTTTGAACTGTGATCTTCTGTTCTCTAGGATTACAGGAGTAAGCCACCAGCACCCAGCTTTTAAATTTTTATAAGTAACATTCTTATCAATTTCTCTATCATCACATATCATAGTTTACCATTGTTTCAGCCATCTTTATACTTTAATCTCACCCTTTAGCCCTTCTGTAACTATGTCTTTGCCTCTTAGGCATGAAGACTGTCCTAAAGCCAATATTCCATGTTCCATTTTTCTTTTGAAAGCACCCTACTGTGTTGTATTGTTAGCTGTTGCTAATAATGTCTTCATTGGTTAACTCTTGCTACAAAAATGGCATTACAAAACTCAGTGGCTTAGGGTGACCCTCCCATGGATCTGAAAGTTGGATGGCATATCGCTGGTCAGGTTGTAGTTGATTGAGCAGAAGGAGGTCATGTCCACAGTGTAGGTGCAGAATGCTTACTGCTTACCATGACTTGTGCAAAAGAAAAAGAACAGGCTAGATACACTGAGCTTGTGAGGCCTGTGGGAGACTTAAGACAGGGAAGTTTGGAACTGTAGTTTTGTGAGGCGGGGAGGGGGGGGGAGGGGGGGAAGGAAGAGATGTAGGAGAGGGGGAAAGAGAGAAGGGGGGATAAATAGACCATCAGATAGTAAAATGTGACTAAGGATATGGAAATAACTGCTCACCTAAGACAAACACATGGAGTGACAAGAGGCAGGAACATAAAACCCTAAAATGCACCAACATTTAAGAGGTGTGGAAAGGAAGTGAAGCTTGTGAAAAAGAATTAGAACCAAGATAGTGTCATGGAAGCCAAGAGAGCAAACGTTTATTATTGAGGAATTGCGTGACACCATAAAATGCTGCAAAGCTGTCAAGAATTATGAAAATCGAAGCTGCACAGCAAGGCTTATGCTTGTAATCATAACTCCTTGGGAGGCTGAAAGTGGGAGGATGGTGGTTCAAGGAAAACCCAGACAGAAAAGTTTGTGAGATTCTTTCTCATCCCAAAGCTGGATCATTCCAAACTATGGGGAAGACGGAGCGTGGAAGGATCTTGATTCTAGGTGGTCAACTCGGGCAGAAAAGTCTCCCATCTCCTTGGGGGGAAGTGATGGCACACACCTATAATGCCAGCAAGGGCCAAGAAGGTAGATTGCAAAGCTGGGCATTAGGGGCTTGCACCTGTAATTTTCGCTACTCAGGAGGCTGGGATTTGAGGACTGTGGCTTGAAACCAGACCAGGTAGGAAAGTGTGTGAGACTCTTGTGTTCAATTAGCCAGCAAAAAGCCAAAAGTGGAGCTGTGGCTCAAGTGGTAGAACACTAGTCTTGAGCAAAATAGCTCAGGGACAGTGCCCAGGCCTTGAGTTCAAGCCCTAGGGACTTGGTGTATGTGCGTGCATGCACGCACACATACACACACACACACACACACACACACACACACACACACACATAGAGGTAGACTACAGGAAGGGAGATCTTATACTAAAAATAACCTGTGAAAAACAGGGCTGGAAGCATGACTCAGAAGTACTGCCCCAGATCAGCAAGCCCAAACCTCTGAGTTCAAACCCAAACGCCAGCCTCCCTCCCTCCCCCCCCCACAAAGAAAAAACTGAAAAAGAAAGAAAAAAGAAAAGAATTCAGGAAAGAGTCTTTGGGTTTGAAAATCAGCAGCTTATTGGTGGGGAGACCAGATGATTTGTTTTCCAACTAGGACACATTTGAGAATGAGCAGAGGTGCTATTAATAATGACACCAGAACAACACGTATTCTTGGGCAAACAAAGCCATATGGCCACGTTAGTTCCTGGGGATCTTTGCCAGGGTTTTCTGTAGGATGAGTGGAGTGGGAGCTGGCTCTGCAGAGGGCAGAGCGCTGATGTGCACTCTGGAAGGACTGAGATTGCTAGCGTTGATTTTATTTATATTCTTGTGTTTTAGCAGTTTGCTAAGACAAGGAAATGAAGACAATGAGAAAATCCACAAAAGATTCTCCCAAGCTTCGCATAACAGAGGACACCCAAAAGCTCTGCCAGACTGTGAATCCTTATCTAGCAAATGAAGAGATTTTCTGAGAGAATTTAGAACAATCAGTATGACCATTGCACTCATTGTAAACAACCATATGAAAAGGTCTCTAGTTAGCCAGGTGCTACTGGTGGCTCATACCAGTAATACTAGCTATTAGGGCCATTGAGATCTGAGGGTCTCGGTTCAATGCCAGGCCTGGCAGGAAAGCCCAGGAGATTCATATCTGTAATTAACCACCAGAAAACCAGAAGTAGAGCTGTGGCTTAAAGTGGTAGAGCACTAGCCTTGAGCAGAAAAGCTCAGGGATAGTATCAAGCCTTGAGCTCAAGCCCTCTGACCCAAATAATAATAGTAATAATAATAATAATAATAAAATAAAAACCTCTTGTTACAATATATTAGGACACAGTGGACAAAGAACAAGAATTGGTGGGCTGGGAAGTTGGCTCAGTGGTAGAGCGCTTGCCTTGCATGCCTGAGGCCCTGGGTTCGATTCCTCAGCACCACATAAGCAAAAAGAAAAAAGCTGGAAGTGGTGCTGTGGCTCAAGTGGTAGAGTGCTAGCCTTGAGCTGAAGAGCTGAGAGACAGCGCCCAGGCCCAGAGTTCAGGCCTCACGACTGGACCCCCAAAAAAAAAAAAAAAAAAAAGAATAATCATTGGTGTCAGGTTGGTATCTCTTTCTTAGCAAAAGCAAAATCTTATTTGTACCCATGGGCTTTGAAATCATCTCTTGTCAATGAGCTTCCTTATGCACTGTGGAAACCCAGTGCAGAGAGAATTGAAACGAGATAGACTATGAAGTAGAGTTGCTAGTAGCATATTCATTCATTCTCTGACTCTGCAAACCTTTCCTCCCCCACCACACCCACTCCCCCATTAAAAATCATTCTAAAGCAGACCCATGGCACCAGTCCCAGCTTAACAAATCCTCTTTGTTCACAGCATCAGTTGGCTCAGGGGTTCCTGTGAGCAGGCATCAAGAACAATTTTATGATAATCGAGGTCGAATTTTCTCTTTCCCATCAAGGCCAGAGAATGCGGGAGCCAGCAGCATTGATCTCAGGAGCCAGCATGGGCACAGGCCTGGCCTTTATCTGTGTAGTCATGTTTCCTTTATTGGTCTGCCTATGGGGAAAAACAAAATCCTGGCTCTCAGGCCTCGCTGTGAATGATTCTGAGAGCTTTATTTGATCTCCATCCCTATCAGGGGTTTTCCTGCAGTTTGGTCCTTTTTCTTTTTCTTTTCTTTTTCAACCCTTTCAGTTCATTATCCACTAATAGAAGAATGGTATGTGAGAAGCGAAATTACATTTGTAAAAGAATCTTTTCTTGTAGGATGGAAAAGATAGCTGACAGACCACAGTGAAACCACTCCAGCTGTAAGACTGCTAGAGATGGAGCCAGCCTACAGATATTTCTTAATGTCCCCAAAATTTCAGGGCACTTTGAAAAAAATGTAAAGGACAGAGGCTTTAAATGCAGGAGTTGCCTATCAAACATACTTACGTTCTAACATTGCGGCTCTTCCTCCTCTTTTTGCATAAGAATAGAGAAATAAACATATTTCAGAGTGCTCTGCAGTAATATAAGCTCAGTGGCTAGTTCAATGGCTGGATTGTCCATTAAAAAAAATAATCTGTGTTACTTTAGGCACCTGAATTAACCTGTTTGTGTTTTATTTACTTTTTTCCTTACTTACAAGTAGGGAGACATCATAGCAGCTACCTGATTGAACTCTATTGCAAATATTAAATGAGATTGTATTTATAAAGCACTTGGTATGGAACTTATTATGCTCTAATATGAAAAGCTTCATAATTGTGATCTATAGTGCTATTTCTCTTGCAGAAGCTGCTTTAGGAGTGCTACTGAGTGAGGGGAAGAAGGGCACAGAACAGGACCTCTGCTTCCCTCATAGCTCTGGGACCTGACTGTCTGAGGTATCAGGATTTCACTTCCATGAGATGCACATCTTAGCGCTCTCCACATTATTGGCTTGGCTCTTGAGTCCCAGGCCTTTTTGGGCTCCCCTAGGCCTGTGGCCATAAAACCTTTGACCTTGCCTCCTAGCTCTCCTACAGATGGCATCAGAACCTTCCTCCATAGTGCCTGCCACTCAACCCCCTGGGAAACCCTCCTCTCTGTGTTTGTGGGGGGAGCGGTGAGTCTTGGTCCCCATGAGAACAAGACATTTTATCACTAACGATATAAGGAATCAAGTGGCATATTACAAATATGTAAACATTATCCTTTGCCAACCAATCTTGTTAGTGGGTTTTTTAAATTTATTTTTTCTTCCTTGTTTAATGAAGTGTTTCTGTGAGATTCTTGCTTAAAACACAACACACGTAAAATGACACCAGAAAAGTCAGTTTCGAATGACTCTTTATTGTGACTTTTGGCCTATGCTGGAAATCTCTGCAGATGACAAAGGAAAACTCCTGGGAGCTTAATTTATTAAAATAGTCTTAAGTTCTTACAGTTGAAGGGAGGGGACTGTGAACACAGGAAGTGTTCTTTGTCAAGTTCCAATAGAACAAAGGACCTCAAACAGGGGAACAGTATGGATAGCAGATGTTCTGTCTCCCCCAAAGCAGGTTGTACAGAGCAGTAGAAATCATATGATATATGGAGAGAGAGAGAGAGGGAGAGAGAAAGAGAGAGAGAGAGAGAGAGAATAATGGCTAGGTGAAATAGAAAGTATGTTTGAGAGTTTAGGCCATCATAGGGTAAAAGTACAGTAAATAAGCAAGAATCAAAACTATGGATGCAGCAAGAAGCAGGTTATGACACAAACTATGATCCAGAGTCACACTTGCATTATTTGTAAAGGCGGCAATTTGTTACCAAAAAAATTCCTTGCTTCCTTGCTTCCTTCCTTCCTTCCTTCCTTCTTTCTCTCTCTCTTTCTTTCTTTCTCTTTCCTCCCTCCTTCCTTCCTTCCTTCCTTCCTTCCTTCCTTCCTTCCTTCCTTCCTTTCTTTTCTTTCTTTCTTTCTTTTTCTTTCTTTCTTTCTTTCTTTCTTTCTTTCTTTCTTTCTTTCTTTCTCTCTCTCTCTCTCTCTCTCTCTCTCTCTCTCTTTCTTTCTTTCTTTCTTTCTTTCTTTCTTTCTTTCTTCTTTCTTTCTTTCTTTCCATCCCTGAGCTTTTTTGCTCAAGGCTAGCTCTCTACCACTTCGAGCAACACCATTACTTCTTGTTTTCAGGTGGTTAATTGGAGGTAAGAATCTCATGTACTTTCCTGTCCAGGCTGACTTTGAACTATGATCCTCAGATCTCAACCTCATGGGTAGCTAGGATGATAGGTGAACCACTAGCACCCAGCCCCAATTTCGTTACACATAAAACTTCAGTGACCATATTTACATGTTTATCTATCCATTCAATTGTTTTCTTAGGATACGATACATTTTAGGAAGGAAAATTATTAAGTCAAATCATTAAGTCAAATACTATAACCAAGCTTAAGACTAGTCTTGTAGAAAGTCTTCTGGCATTTACATGTTTAATCTTGTCTCATTTTCATCATTCAAAAAAATATCATTAGGGCTGCTGTGTTGCTCAGGGGTACAGTACTTGCTGAGCATGGGTGAGGCTCTGGACTATGCTTCCTAACACAGCACCAAGAAACCAGTATCAATTAAAGGCTCATGATGTATCATATAATAACAATGAAAATAAAAGCAGCATATTCACAGTGATATCTACGTTGTACACACTTTCAACTACATGTTAATATTTTAGAATTTTCATGGGTTTCCTTTCTGTTATCCTGTGATTTTTGTATCCTTCTTTGTGCTTTTCACTATGTTCTACATATTCCACACTTAACACTAGCATCTGTTAATAGTAATAATAAGATAAATGAATCTCAAGCGAACGAGACTGGGAAACACTGTGAAAGTTTCCAGAGTTTGCTAGATTGGCCAGTGCTCTGTCTGCATCTCCGTGAGATTCTGAGGTAGGTATGTCCAGAAATGGTTACATTATCTTACAACATGAACCAAAGATTGACCTGATTTTCACTTTTCAAAATGCTTGACTGCTTGAGAATCCAGCAGGAGCCAGAAGACCACTTCCCTTTTCTGCTCATGGCTTGTTACCTACAGCTTACAAATAAGTTTTCCCAAAAGCCCAGGTTCACTTCAACTTAATGTGTTATTTGAAGCATGAGGTCTTGCTGGGTGGTTTTGTTCTGGAATCTGCCCAAAGATTCCAAACCCTAAACATTCTTTCAGGGGATCAAATGTCTTAAAACAATGACTAGCACAGCTATTTACTTATTAGTGCTACGAATGGATAGTCTGCTCTAAGTCTAAAAGAAAAAGACAGACACAAATAAACCCCCACCTTCATGAAGTAGCTATTCTAGTGTGATGGAATAATCTAAAAGATAAATAAGTAGGCCATTTGGTGATATGGACAGTGATAAGTGCTCTAGAGCAGAAGTCGAGTAAGAAGAGAAGGAGTTGAGGAGCAATGGTATCTGTGATGGGACCAGCTAACATTAGTCTCGCTGAAAAGCTGCCATGTTTTTGACAAAATCAAAGAGTCTGCACTCTCAGGGCCTTGAAATGACCCAACAGCAGGAGGTTGAATGAATTGTTGGACTCTTGTTCTCGTTGATATCTCCCCCATATTCCTTGGAAGTCCAATGCAACTCTGGCTCTCTTTATTTCATTTATTATAATTTTTTGTCTTTACGTTAGTGTACGAAGGAGTTGCCATTCAACAAAGGAGTCTATGAATACAGTGCATCTTGACCAATGTCACCCCGTTCATCATTCTCTAAGACTATGAGCCCAAGTGATGGGTAATCAGCAAGTGGGAAAAGACAGCTGCAGCATGGCTGAGTCCCTGGGAGGGGCAATCGTAAGAGGCTGGGAGGGCATTTCCCTGAAGCCAGGAGAGATGTCAGAGACATCTTTGTGTTAAGTAAATGGCCACTCCTCCTTTGTGCACACCCCCTTTTCATCTCTGCTTTGTAGTTCTCTGGCTAAGCTCTGACTGCTTTGCAACACCCTCCAAGATAAATAACCAACACTCAGATATGTTTAGAAATGGTCCACGGTAAATTGTTCTTGAAAGGCAACTGGGTTTCTTTGTGTCATCATCTTTTCCAACATAGAAAAGAAGTCATGTTTCAAAGTAACAGTGCTTTTCATACACAGAACAAAAAAAAAGTTAATACAAAGGAACCTGTAGCATTAAGAGCATCTTCTCCTTGGGGGCAATTTATGACTCCTCGTTGCTGGCTTTAGGAATTTGTTCCCTTCTTCCCACTCTCACTTACCTATGTGGTTGATATAGTGCTTACAGCTCATCTTCTGTGTGCCAGTACTTGTTAAAGTAAACACTAGTCTACTAACTGTGAGAACTAATGATGAAATAAATGCAGGAAGAGAATATAGATGACTTGTAACACATACAAAATGCAGGCTATGGTGGTGGGTCGAACCCAAGGCTTTGTGCATGCTAGGCAAACACTTTACCACTCACCTGAAGGAAAGTTAGGTATCACTGGGTAAGAAATTAGGGGCAGATAAAGGGTCTAACATGGTGTGGGATGAAATGATGCAGAAAAATATGCATCTGTTTCTGTAAACCTTGCTTCCTCCTAGTCCCAAACTCATGTGCCTTTTGTAGCTATGGCCTGGTACATGTCCTCTAGGCTCTAGTCAATCAAAAGTCCTTTCCCTATTTGAGAGGAGACCAGGGATCCAATCAAGGGAAATTCTGCGCTTGTGGTCAAAGGCAGGTGAACCAATCCCAGGACTCCCATCAACACATGACCACTTCTGTGGCCAGCGGAGCCAGGAGCATACCCTTAGGGGCAGTGGAATGGAGGGACCCCATACCTAGCAAGCCCTGAGAGAGAAAGAGAGAGGACTAACACAGATCCAGGACATTTCCTTCTTT
This sequence comes from Dipodomys spectabilis, assembly GCF_019054845.1. Lineage (NCBI taxonomy): Eukaryota > Metazoa > Chordata > Mammalia > Rodentia > Heteromyidae > Dipodomys > Dipodomys spectabilis. The sequence continues at coordinate 4,327,078 of NW_024870773.1, forward strand.
CCCTGTTTCTCTGGCTGTTTCTCTCACTTTTGAGTAAACTTGCTCGGTCTACTTTAAACCATTTCCTGCCCTTTAATTCTTGATTCTACATAGAGAATGAACCTAAACCACAGACATTATCAGATCTACACATCCAGCCCTATAAAAGTGCTTTTCACCTAAAAGTTTTTGAACACCTTTTAACTCTGGAGCCATCACCAAGTTTTCTTTTTCTAGTGTAAAGATGAAAAATAAACAACAAAAAAAAAACCCCAAAAACATAACATATGTTGAAGGCCTGACACTAATCCCAACAAGTCATTTCTCCATCACTATAACAAATACTCATGACAGATAATCAGACTATAAAGAGAGAACATTTTTTTTGCCTCATAGTTTTGGAGATCCTAGGTCATGATTGGTTGGTTGGTACTGTTGCTCGGTAGCACATTATAGTAGGAGTGTATACCAGGGAATACCTGCTCACCTTCTGGCTAGGAAGCATGAGAAAGGAAGAAGTAGGTCCTTGGGTCTTACGGTCTCCTTCAAGGGCACACTCCCAATAACCTGAAGACCTCCTCCTAGGCTCTGACCCTTAAGTTTCCATCACCTCCCAATAGCACCATGTTGGAGAACTAAGTCTTCACCCTATGGGCCTTGGGGACACTTAAGATGAAAACTACAGCAGTATCAAACTCATGTATTAGATTTGTATAAGAACCTTTGAATATTGTTGTGTCAGATGCTCAGCATTAAGAAGTTTAATAAAATGAACCATATGTGCCTCACCCCGTAATGTGGGGTGCTGGGAGGCTACACAGATTGTTGTTTTTCATTTGAATCTGTCTCCATCTATAATTCCCTGCTATGGAGACTGTGGCTTCAAAGCTACTTTCCCTCAAATGTTGCAGGAATACTACAAGTATTGAATCAAAGCCAAAGAACTAGATAAATTAAGACCTAAAATTAAGTAAGTTTGCCCCAGTATTGGACTTGAACTCTAGGTCTTGTACTCTCACAAAGATTTTCTGATCAGCCACACCTTTACTTCTGGCTTTTGGCTGGTTAATTGGAAGTGGTATCACAGACTTTCCTGCCTAGGTTGGCTTCAAACTGTGAACCTCAGATCTCTGTCTCCTGAGTAACACTTACTTTCAACTTTCAGAGTGGTGGCTCACACCAGGGGTTGAAAGTAAGTGTAGGATATGAGATTAAAAAAAAAAAAGAACCAACTAGAAGTGGTATACTCTTGATAGGAAGCAATATGCATCCCTTTTCCAGGAAAACAAGCTGGTAAGCTCACTTTCTATCACTCCATTCTGCAAAACCAACCTTATTGCCTGGTTCAAGCTGGTACATAATGAATGCCAGAGGGGTGACAAGGAAGAGAGACTCCTCCAGAAATGCTCCTGAGTATTTAAGGATGTCACTCCCAAGTGACATATTTAAAGAGAATGTCTACAGTTACTGGAATCTGGATTGGAACCCTGGTCACTAAGCGTGCTGTGATCTGTGTTTGTTGGTGAGTGTGGATGGTCCATGCGCCACTCAGACCTGCCCCAGTTGGCTGTGTTTGTGGATGGAGCTCTGCCAATGTTTCATTGGCCAGGGAAAAGCAACTGAGCTCAGATCAAATGCTGAGGGGTGTGGCCTCCAGCGCCAACAGCCACCAACCAGAATGACTCCAAACCCAGAACTTGGAGTGACCTACTTACAACTTTTCGTCTTGCTTTTAGGAACTCCTTGTCCTTCCTGATTCTAGCAAACACAGGAAATGCTTTGGAAACACAGAATGCCTTGGAAATAATGCTTGGTAGGCAAACACACCATGATGGTTCTGTGACTTGCCACAAAACTCAGTTCTCTTCGGGCTACTCTCATTTGGGCTATCACAGGCACTGAGGTCTCAAGAAATGTCTTCTTTCCTTCCATCCTTCCTTCTTTCCCTTTTCCTTCCTTCCTTCTCATCTCTCTATTTTTCCTTCCTTTCCCTTTCTTTTTTCTTTTCCATTTCCTTTCTCCCTTCCTTTCTCTTTTTCCCTTCACTTCTCTTCCATTTTCTTCGTTTCTTCTTACCTTCCTTCCATTTTTGCTTTCTACTTTTTTTGAGGCAGGATTCCACTATATAGTTCAGACTGGCCTCAACCTCACTATGTACTCCAGGATGGCCTTAACCTCACAATCCTCCTACCTCTGCCTCCTCAGTGCTGGATTTGCAGGTGTGTACCTTCAGGCTATTTTTAGTTTTTACTTTATAAGCCTTGTTCTCCCTTCCCTGAGAGCATGGGCTGTTGGCTGCTCTGTCTTTGATAAGATTTTCTGTTCTTAGGGTGAGTCTTCAAAGATGAATCTTTATGTTCAGTCTCAACCCTAGTGGCTTAAGCGAATCCGTTTGCTTTTGTAGATCACCCCAAAGATCACTAGCTAGAAACAGGTTGTCAGGTGTAGCTTATAATTGCCAGATCATTGCTAGTCCTACTGCTGTACCAGTGACGCAGGTTGACCAGTTGGCTCTATTTAAGTTTCACAATGAAAGGCAAATCAGATTCAGAAGGCTGGGAATGTGACTTAGTGGTAGAATGCCTGCCAAGAACGTATGAAGCCCTGGGTTTGACTCCTCAGTACCACATGAACAGAAAAAATCAGAAGTGGCACTGTGGTTCAACTGGTAGAGTGCTAGCCTTGAGCAAAAGAAGCTTAGGAACAGTACCCAGGTCCTGAGTTCAAGCCCCAGGACTGGCAAAAAAAAAAAAAAGACTCAGAAAGGTCAGCTTAAAAGTTACTATTTCCTGCAAATAAAGACAACCCTGAGATACCACCTTACCCCAGTCAGAATGTCCCACATCCACAAATCAGCCAACGACAAATGCTGGAGGGGATGTGGAGAAAGAGGAACCCTATTACACTGCTGGTGGGAATGTACACTTATACAACCACTTTGGAAAGCAGTCTGGAGGGTCCTTAGAAAGCTAAAGATTGACCTCCCTTACGACCCAGTCATACCACTTTTAGGCATCTACCCTGAACAACAGGAACCAATACACAAGGACACATGCACCTCCATGTTTATTGCAGCACTGTTCACAATAGCTAGGATATGGAAACAACCCAGATGCCCCACCACAGATGAATGGATCCAAAAATTGTGGTATCTATACACAATGGAATATTATGCAGCCATTAGAAAGGACAAAATAATGGCATTTGCAGGGAAATGGATGGAGCTAGAAGGAATCATGTTGAGCAAGGTAAGCCAAGAGCAAAGAGACAAACGGTACATGGTCTCCCTGATAAGTGGATGCTAAATTCAAAATGTTAGGTGATACGACAAAATTAACAGGACTTAAGAAACAAAGAACTCCCACTCATCTGGTCGAACCACTACTAAATATCCCCATGCTGCTGATCACATGTATGGTGTATAACATGTGTACACCGTTATATGTTATAGACTGTGATAGACAATTTGCTCCAGGAAAGTTAGAATGAACTTGTGACTTTAAATGAGCATCATTATTCCACAATACTGTGAAATTCGGGAAATTATGTAATCACTTAATCACAATCAAAAAAAAAAAAAGAACCTCAGGGAAGGTAGGGAGGGAAGGGATGGTAGGGGGAAAACAATGGAGGGGGTAACAATGCTCAATAGGAAGTGTACTCATTACCTTGCTCATGTAACTGTAACCCTCTGTATAGTATCTTTACAATAAAAAAAAAAGCAGAGAAAAAAATAAAAGTTACTATTTCCAACCATTATAGAGAGACATTTTAATCCTCTTTAACATATTTATATATCCAGTGTGTGTGTGTGTGTGTGTGTGTGTGTGTGTGTAGGTATGTGCAGGATAATTGGCTATTTCCAGCTTGTTATAGTTTTCATATTTAGTTGATGAGCTGAGCAATCTTCTTCCATCTCCACATATCCAGGTTCTATACATATTTTCATTAAATGGCTCAGTTATAGTAGAGAGTGTACATGTGTGTGATGTGTGCCCCTGTGTACCTGACCTGGCACAGGTAGAGCCTTTTTAGCACCATCACCTTCTCTTCCCAGCATGCTGTGTTCCCAGCATAGTTTCGTGGTCAGTTGTCAGTTCTCTGCCTCGTGGTCTGTGGGCCTCACCGGGCCTGAGTCTGCCTTCTGTGGAACACGCATGCAAGAAATAGAAGATGACCTGAGTGTGGGGGTGGGGCTAGCAGAGTGTAGAGGTGGAGTCTCAGCCCCTCATCCTTGCCCACCTGTGGGCAGTGGTTCTAACTTGAGGTTTGTTCTCTCTTGGTGGTCTCTAGTGGTTCCCAACTCTGGCAGCACATTTGCATCACTTGAAACAACAACAACTGTCTACACAACAAAAATCTATGCCCAGGTATTAGCCTTGACCTGGTCATTTTCATTTTAACTTAATCAGAAACTGGTGAACCCACAGTGCAGCCAGATTGGAACCCTGAACACTAGAAGTGGACAACAGCATGGTACTGTTCAACCACGCTGTGCCTGGGAGTCTCCGGGGTCAGGTAGAGGGAGGGAACATCTGGATACAGAACTGGTAGGGGGACCTGGGCATCTGCATTACATATTCACAGGCAGGGAGCAGACCAGAAGGCTAAAATCCTCTATCCATTCTGTTTTACTCATGTTGGAGTAAGTATGCAAATCCATGTTTAAAACAAGCAATTTCACTGATTCCTGTTATTAGATAAATCTTGGAAATACTGAGTCCTAGCAGTGATTTGTGACACAAAGTAGTCATTAGGAAAACCACCTGTCTGGAGCCAGGCACTGGTGGTTTACATCTGTAACCCTAGCTTTGCAGGAGCCTGAGATCTAGAGGATCAAGGTTTAGAGCCAGCCAGAGCAGAAAACTCCACATAATTTCATCTCCAAAGTAACCAGCAAAAAGCCAGGCTAGATGTGTGGCTCAAGTGGTAAAATGCCAGCTGAACAAATGTGAAGCCTTGAATTCAAACACCAGTGATGAAAAAGTTACACTTTAGAGGCTTCTCTAAGGATTTTTCCCTGGCAGCTGAGGGCAGACTGAGTTCCATTTATTCCTGGCTGAGGGCCCCAAAATCTCCCAAGAGAGTAGAAGGATTCCCAAGAGTTAATGTGTTCAATTTACCTGCCCCTCTAAAACAGGTACTCCATAAATATCTGTTAATGAAAATCAATGCTTGCAATGATGAGGTCCCATCCCTACTGCGGCCTTTCCAGGTTCCAGTCATGGAATCAGGACAAGCGCACTTGAAAAATCCAGAGATGTTCATGTGTGCCCCCGGAGGCAAGCATCCCTGAGTATAACAGTATATACTGCACTGGAGTAGAAGCGTGATGTAGACAGGATTGCTTTGGGGTACAGTAAGAGGGTTACTGGAATTGAGAGAGGGAATGAAACACAGAGAGGAAGAACATAACTAGTCTTGTGATTGCAACTTGTTAGAATTCGTAATAAAGTTTATTTCAAACACTAGTTTTTTGTAAATATAAGTTTACAAACACTGTACTGTCTATTAAGCATCAACTCTTAAGAAAGAAAGCTTCCACATCTATCACTTTTTTTTACCAGAGTATCTCTCAGTTCTTTTTGCCTTTCTGTGTGTGTGCATTCACGCAATGCATGCATATGCATGTATGTGTGCACACTAGTACTAGGTATTTTTTCTCAAAGTTGGTACTACACCTCCACTTCTAGGCTTTTTGCTAGTTATTTTCAAAGCTTGACTTTGAACCTTAGATATTAGCCTCCTGAATAGCAAGGATTACAGTCATGAGCGACAGGCACTCAACTCATTTCTTGTCTATACACATGAGCATGTTAAAAGCCCCACAGTGCCAGAAAGGGAGAGACCAACCCACAGCTACTGGCATGAGAAGTAAAATGTTCCATGGCCAAGCAGGTGCGGAGGGACATCCTGTCTCAATGTGATTTTCAATTTCTGTGGCACTCAGGACCAGTGCTAAGGGCCTTCCAATGGAATGTAACTGAAATGGACCCTATTTGCCATTCCTTTCTCAACGAAGCCAACTAGCTGTTAACTTTGGTGGAAATAATGAGTATTACCATTTATAGAAGAAGCAACTGACTTCTCTAAAGACCTGAATCTTAAGGCAGGAACAGTAGGAGGAACAGAAATATTCCATTCCTTCTTTTAAGAATGTTTTATTGAGGTTTTATTAGCATATATTAGTTGAGGGGGTTCATTTTGGCATTTTGGCATTCCATACACGCATACAATGTACACGATCAAATTTACCTCCTCCATCACTCTTCCTCTTTCTCTCTGTCTGCCTCCTTCATTGAGCAATTTCAACAGGTTTCATGGCTTTATGATCATACATGCAAATAAAGTACACTGATCCAATAATATAAATAAAATATAATGAAAAGTTTTAAAAATACAATCAGAAAAATTTCACCACAGGATAGATGAATGATATTTATTGAGATTTTTTTCCCATTATTGACAAGAGCATTGGAATGTTCTATCATTTAATTAGACATTCATTTGAATTCTGTGTATCATCTTTGGGTCCAAATTTGGTTTTGGCTCCATTGAAGACAAACTTTCTAACAACGAGTGATGCTCAACAACAGAACGGCCTTAGGAGAGACAATGCACACAAGAGATGTTCAGTTGGGTTCTAGCTGACTAGTGCTTTAAATAAGTACTTCAATTCAGCCAGGTGCCAGTGGCTCATGCCTATAATCATAGCCTCTCAGATGGCTGAGATCTGAGGATTGCAGTTCAAAAGTCACCCTGAGCAGGAGCACCATAAAAGTCAAAAGTAGACCCGTGGCTCATGTGCTAGAGTACTAGCATTGAGCATTACAAAAGCTCAAGAGCAGTGCCCCAGTCCTTAGTTCATGCCCCATGATCAGCACAAAAAAATACTTTATTTTGAATATATAACCATAAAATATTCACTGAGCATGGCCTCATCTATTTATAACAGATTTTTTTTTTTTACTCCCAAAGTAAAAGTTCTAAGATAAGTTCAACATTCTTTCTAGTGACAAAGTAAAACTATGTCTCTTCTAACAAAGTGAGCTTACAAAGTATACAGGAGATTGCTAGGCACACTTACTGTATTTTTGTATTATTATGAATTGTTGTTATGTAGAATTGTTAGAAAAATGTTTTTCCCCCACACAGTTAATATGTTTCCCTTTAGCTCTTGTTCGAACCTTTCACTATGTTGAAGAGACCCTGGGTTCTTCAGAGTATTGCTTCTTTGAGCAGTTTCTGAATCAAGTGAAGTCTCCAGGCTGGCAGTTCCTGCACAGGGTTTTTCTGTCACTGGATCTATGACTCCGCCAACTTTGAAAACGATCTCATCCAGGTCATGTTTCACTTGCTTTGTTCATGAAATGTGCAAAGCTCTGAGAAGCACAATGTCCCCAACAGGACATTGCTGAAAGGGATCATGAGAAAAGTGAGTTTTGTTGCGTATTAAAATACTTCCAGGGTAAACCCGGAAGCTCTCACGGTAGCAATGTTTTGCATTACTGTCCCAGTCCCTGCCTCGCAATCCATTTGGCATGAATGAATAAATGAATTACTGACATCCTATGGCTTTGACCCCCCTCAAGATTCCACAATAACACTGCCAGTCTAGTGGAATACTGGGCCTGAAAAGGGCTTCTAAATTCAGGCAGACCACACCTGTGGTTCCTAAGCCTGGCCACTTATCAAACCTGGCCACTTACCAAACCTAGCCGCTTATCAAAACCACATAGAGCACTGGTAAATACACTTGCAAACTACAGAGTCAATGAATCAGATTTTCTAGTCATCCCATACCCAATATTGGCATGCACACTAGCACTAGGGATCTCCCTGGGACCACCCTTCTGGCCCCAGGATTCTAAGATGCGTCTGGGTATTTTTGTATAGATATAAGTGCTTTGTATACTAGAAAGTATAAATATGAGCATGAGGCATAGTTTGTGTTATGCTTTAAATACATACAACTTTCCCCTGTGTTCATATGTTGAAATCTAAGATGCAGCGTGACAGAATGAGCAGATAGAGGCTTTAGTAGAGATAAATCTCCCACAGACAGGATTAGAGGCTTTTCAAAAGGGCTGGCAGGTGGAGGGAGGTGATGGCTTATACCTGCAAACCTAGCTGCCCAGGAGACTGAAATCTGAGGTTCATGGTTTGAAGCCAGCCTAGGCAGAAAGTCTATGAGACTTTTTTTTCTCCAATTAACTACCCCAAATCCCTAAGTTAGAGCTGTAGCTCAAGTAGTAAAGCAAAATATTTAAGCAAAAAAAAAAAAAAAAGCCAGGGACAACATCTAGACCTTGAGTTCATGCCCCAAGACAGGCACAAAATAAAAAAAAAAATGAGGGAAGCCAAGGCTCAGGGAAACCCATAGGCTCTTTGGTGCTCCTACCATTTCTGCCATTAGAGACTTAGCAAGCTTTTGAGCTTTTCTGCTTATCTGATAAAATTATCCTAGATGTATACTAATTGTTACAAAGAAGGGAAACCATGGTCTCTATATTTCTTTGAGACTGGCTTACTTCACTTTAACTGTAACCCCTCTGAACAGCATCTTTACAATAAAATACCATTTAAAAAAAGAGTTAGCAAGAAGGCCCTCTGTAGATACTGCATACGCACACTTGGACAATGGATTTCTAGTCCCCAGAAGGGTAAGAGATAAAATGCAAAATGTTTTGTTATCGCAGCAGGAAGTGTCAGCAATCTGCAAATGGCTCTGTGTTTTAAGCTCATGTATCTATATAGGACTGAGTTTATAACCCAGGCGGGAGGGTAAGTGTGGGCAAGCATTGAAAAACATTTCAGGAAGGGGAGAGACGTGGTGCTTCACTAGGGTTTAGGTCACTGTGAGTTTAGGTGAAGTAAATGAGGCAAAGCTTGACATGTTCAGCAGGTCTGAAGGAGCAGAGGATGGGAATGACTCAGTCTGGGGCACAAAGGACATAAGTCTGGCAAAGAAGCTGGACAGAAGTCAGGTTGGTGGGAAATAAATATGCTGTGGACACATAAGGCCATTTGCAGAGTTAGCTGGAAGATCCAAACCAGGAGACATAAACCTAGGAGATCCACAGAACCTTGGAATATATGACTCACAAATGAGTCACCCATGGAAGTGGTGCTGTGGCTCAAGTGGTAGAGCACTGGCCTTGAGCTGCGGGACAGCACTCAGGCCCAGAGTTCAAGCCCCATGACCGAAAAAGAAAATTAACAAATGAGTCACCCACCATCCCAAGAAGAGAGCCTGAATTCCAAGGTGATACCTCCCCAGGGAAATTAACCTCCGTAAATGCAGGGGCTGGGCAGTGGGTGAGTCCATTCAGTGTGTCCAGGACAAGACCAAAGGTCCACCTGAAAGCTATTCTGAAACAGGTGGGTCCTACTGCAGGGCCTTCCCCACTCTCACTTGAAAGCCCTGCAGGGCTTTTGCTTGTGAACTCCATATTCTGAAAGATTGGTGAAGAGCCTGAACCATAGTCTTGGATTGGAACCCTTGGTCCAGCTGCGTGACCTTGAGCAAACTGCTTCCCTTCTTGTCCTTTTTAAGATGACCGGTGAGCTCCCTGAGTATAGGCAGGTCAGGGATGATGCTGCAGACAACATTTCACAGCCAGGTGTTGCTCTGCCAATGTTATCTTTAGGCTCCAGTGGCGGCCGAACACATGGCACCCATCCAAAGCTGAGTGAGCCAAGGGAGAGAGTCTCGCACTTCCCTGAGAGGCAGGCAGCCTGTTCACAAGGGAGTGACTATTGACTTCTCAGAGTCACATATCAATTGCATGCTATCATGTGCACTGCAGATAGCACCCGGATTATCGTCCATGCTGCAGTCACCATAGCAACAGTGTAGTTCTGGTTTTGCTTGGCAGATAAGCTACGTGGAAAGAGCACGTATCCCAATTTCAGCTTGGTCAACTTTTGACCTTGAACTTTCTAGGCTTCTGTTTGTCTTGAAGTTGAATAATTGCCAACATCCAATTCCTGATCTGCAAAACAATCCCATATGCTTTAGTGTAATAGGAAGGTAAGCTGACCCGACTGGTCGTTTTTTTTAATGCAGAATCCTAATGAAATTTCAGTTCTCTTTTGATTTTTTTAAATCAATAGTTTCTGCATATGTATACTGTGTCAGTCCCTTCACTTGATTCTACATGTACAATAGTAAGCAGAACAGTCTTAGGAGCTTTCTAATTTCAGTTCCTGTTGCTATAATGAAATACTTGAAGTAGGCCAGCTTTATGAAGAAAAGGTGCTTTTAGCTCACCATTTTAAAGGTTAAAAGTCCAAAAAGCATTAAACTAGGGTTTAAGAGGATTCCTCTTAGATGTGAACTTCATAGCTAGTGACAATGATGAGAATGTTGGCGTGGGGGAGGGGGGAAAAACACATCACTAATCGGGACTCCTGGATGGCTAGAGGGAGCAGGCATTTATAGTAAAGCTCTTTTGAGAACTAACAAGGATTCCATGAGAAAAAGCAAAAGCTCTTTTTAGGGGCAGGCTCTCAATGACCTAAAACCCTCCCATTAGGCCCTACCTCTTAGAGTTTGCACACCACCTCCCAATAACACCACTCTGGGGGATTAAGCTCCCGGCCACAAATCACATCCAATTACGAGGAGCTCCTCTCCAATTAGATGGAACTTTTAACTGGAGCATAGCTTTCCAGGTCTTTCTACAAACTAAATTAAAGTCTGAGTATTCCTAAATTTGGGTGCAGGGGAGAGGCTAACAAAGAGGATAAATGAGGATGAAAAGATGAAGCAAATAGTTTTCATGTATGAAGACAGAACAATGAAACCTATTGAAGTTGTTTTGGGAAAAAGGGAAGGGAGAATGATGGGGGTGAGATTGATTGGAATACATTACAAACATGCCTGAAAGTGCCAACTCCCCACACAGCCAATGTACAATCATAAAATAAATAAGGAAACAAACAAACACATGCTCCTAACGCAACCCAAAAGTTGGACCTTTTCAAGTGAGGCAGAAACTTGCCCTCTGGAAAAGATTGTCGAACTTTATTCACTTTCTCATGAACAGAAGACATTGAGAAAGAGCAAATAATGCTCCTGATGAATTGCTTAAAGACCTGATAAAGGGGACATCGGAACCAAGCTATCTAAGAGATATTTGGGGATGGTATTATATACACGACATGGCCAATTGGTCAAATATGAAAGGATGTTGCTTTTATAACATGACAAATTTAAGCCCACCAAAACAGAACTTCCCTATTCACAGCTCAAACACAATGTCAAGAAAAAGAAATCTAGGAATCTTGGCCTCAATGAAGGCATAATGCAATGAGTCTACCTGTCATTTGTTGATAAAAATCTTTTAAAACTTCATTAATGGCATAGAAAAGATCCTTTTATTAACGCAAAACTTTTCACCATGACTTGCAATGACACAAGCAACGGGTAAGTGTAGATTTTTATAGATTGAATCACATGGAATTGAGATGCTCAGCTACTTTTCCACCTATAAAATCAACCACCTCGCTTTGGTGAACCTAATAATTACTGTGGAAATTTATTGATTGCTCATGGAAATGCGGAGGTGTAAGTTCCAAATAAGAATCTCCTTCACCAATAGGGAGATCTCATCTATGCAACAGCTTTTAAATACACGATAATTACATAGATGTTGCAAATATCTTGCTAATTATTTGTAATTAGCTGAATGACTTCAACTAGCATGCTTGTAAGCCTGGTGTTAAATAGAAAATCTGAATCTAAATTTTGAACTTGACATGTAAAAGAGAGTAAATTTCATTTTTGTGAAATTAATTGAACAATATCTGACAGAAACAGGCACACCATGCTAAGTTTTGTGTTGTTAATGAGATCACTGAAAAATCTCACATTAAAGGGTACATGGGAGTATTTTTTTCCTGCTATAAAGTGAACATATAAACCAGGTGCTGGTGACACATGTATGTAACCCTAGCTACTCAGGAAGCTGAGATCTGAGAACTGCAGTTCAAAGGGAGTCTGGGAAGGAAACTCTGTGAGACTCTTATCTCCTATTAAGCACCAAAAAGCCAGAAATGGAGTTGTGGCTCAAGTGGTAGAGTATTGAGCAAAAATTCTCAAGGACAGTGTCCCAGGCCCTGAGTTCAAGCCTAGGAATGGAAGAAAGCCCAAAGAAGAACACACACACACACATACACACACACAGAGTAATTAAGCTACTCTCCAAAAAGACTTTATTAGACTCCCAGCTCCGAGACCCTTCTCTCTGGAAGGTCTACACTCTACTTTTGCTTTCACTACTTCTGTGCCTCTTGATCCTTTACCTAGTGGAGAAACAGATCTGTATTCCTGGACCCTTAAGAAGTTTTATTATACGAATTTAGTTACTTTGATTTATTTCCCGAGGTACCTCGGCCACATTTTTCTTAAATCATGAGAATGTCATTAAGAAATTGACCATAACATGTCAGGCAATGTAGCAATGTTCTAGAATGTTTTGTAGGTGTGGACACAATTCCTGACCCAATATTTGCTCTCCTTTGGCTCCTTGCTTTTGTCCCCACTGCACAGATATTTGACTGACTCCACAATGACCATTTCTACCCTTATGCAGTCATTCTCTTTTGGTCTGAGTTTGATGAATGTCTGAGAGATTGCATCACAGTGTCGCATTAACTCTCCATATTATACTTTTGCTGGAAAAGGAAAGATCCAGACAGGATAGACCAGAGCAATCAGACGTCTAAAACATCTTTTTGTCTGCAGGATTTGAGCTTCAGAAAATTCATTCTGTACTCTTGTTTATTGCCTGGATAAATGAGGACTCTGTAAAACAGGAAAACCAAAAGGTACTTAATCCCTAAAGCTAGGTGTGCAGCCACCAGACTGGAACTGGAAAAGCGAAGAAGCAAACCCAGTGAACAGTGGGCCACTTGTGTTTGGTTCCATTTGCCCTGGTGAAGAGAGAGAACTTTTAATTGTGTGCTTTGGGAAACCATGGGTAATGTAACTATTGCATAATTAGTGGAGAGAAGATTAATCTAAAATGTGATGTCTGCCTTTCAAAAAATTAGGAAGATTTTGCAAAACTTTATTATTGTATATAGAGAAGGAATTTCAAATGTATCTGTCTATGTTCTGGTACTGGGTCTTGAACCCAGACTTTAAACTTTTGCTTAGAAATTTTGCTCAAGGCTGGTACTCTGTCCCTTGAGCTACAGCCACACTTTTGGTGTTTTGCTGCTTAATTAGAGATAAGAGTCTCCCAGATTTGTCTGCCATGGTTGGCTTCGAACCATGATCCTCAGATCTCACTCTCTTGAGTAGCTAGGATTATAAACACGAGCTACTGGTACATGACTAGATTTTTGTTGTATGAGGATCTCATACTTGATAGGAAAACATTCTATTACTTGAGCCAAACTTTCAACCCATTTTTGTGCTGGTTATTTTTAAACTATGTTCTTGTTTCCTGTCTGTGTGTGTGTGACTATAGTGAGATCCTCCTGTTTTATTTTTTTCCACCATAATTGGAATAACAGGTATGCACCACCACACTTAGCTTCTCTCATTGAGATGGAGTCTCTCAAACTTTTCTGTTTGGTTGTCTGGAAGCACAGACCTCCCCATCTCAGCCTCCCCCAAAATGTTAGGTGTGAGCCACCAGTACCCAGTTTGAGTGTAGGTTTTAAAAGAAGGTAAATAGCATTTGCTTTGAAATAGAAGGAATCACCAGAATGTCAATATTTTAGTAGCAAATACAAAGCACTAAGAACTCTAGCAATGTATATACATTGCAGTTAAAGGATGGAATATTGAAGTGGGGTTTTATTTCACCGGAGGAAATAGATGGGTGTAGGACAGATAGGGATGAAGAAAATATTGGTATTCTGACGTAGGAAGAGAGCATGATCCATGCCTTCTCTACTTGTTCCACAAAGGTTAATAGTTAATAAGTATAGTGCTACACCTTTCTATTATCTGTGATTACTTAGTACATAGTACATAGTTCATTCTATACATGGTTCAGTTCTTCTGTGCTTGCTTTTGTGCCTTCTTTACAAAACAATTTGAACAAAAAAATCGCAACAAAAAGTTCTTTGGGGAACGCTTAAATGAATTGATGCAAATGAATTTTAAGATTGAGACTTTTTTTTTTACCTCCCTGAACACAATGGTATAAAGTGTGTTTAGACTTTATTGTCACTTGATCCCTGCCCCAGCTTGCAGATATAAATTTATATAAATTTACCAAGTAATGCACAGGAGGGAGGTTGAAGGCTGAGCATGATAGTGCACAGCACACTAACTACTCAGGAGGTGGAGGTAGAAGGACCAAGGATCAGAGGAAGTCTGGGGAGAATGCAAGAATCTAACTAACAAGTAACTAAAACATAAAAGGACTACCCATGGCTCAAGTGGTAGGGCACCTTCCCAAGAAGTACAAGGCCCTTAGTAGCCTATTTAATTAATTATAGGTTAAGAGACCTATTATCCCTTCACCCTTGCAGCTATACAGTTAGTCTTGCAGTTCAAATATGCAGATTCAACCAACTGTGGAGGAAAAGTATCTGGGGAGAAAACTGTGCATGTAGTGAATGTATATGGACTTTTTCATGCCATCTTTCCCTCAGCAATACAGTATTACAACTATTTACATAGCAATTACATTGTACTGGGCATTACACACAATCTAGAGATGATTTACAATATATGGGAAAGGTGCATGTAGATTTTATGAAAACAATATGATTGTGTCTTCATTTATTGCCTCTATTTTCTTGTCTGGTGGATATAAACATTCTTACACGGTTATTCAAAGCTACTTGATATCATTTTATTATTGACCTCTCTCTTCCTTGTTCACTCCCATTTCTTTTCTGTGTTTCCAACATAAATGGCTTTGGTTGAGCTGCTTTAGTAGCTCCACTCCAGATTCCAGAAAGCCCATTCTGACTTTTTATATGAGTTCAGCAACCATTTGAGAAAAGAGATAAATTCCAGTGATTCTTAAAATAAAAGAAGACAAATGGAAAAAAAGAAAACGAACATTATTTTTCTTTCCTGTAAGCCAAATATTCTTTAGTATATAAAGAGTGAATGCAAATTTGCCAGGATAAAGGGAAACCCCAGGAAACAAAATATAGACAAAGTGTGGGGTGTTACTTTTGTGTGGTTGTGACTCCAAGGTGTGAGAGAACAAGGTTTATTTTTTTTTTATTTTTATTTTTATCAGTCATGGGGCTTGAACTCTGGGCCTAGGTGCTGACCCTCAGCTCTTCAGCTCAAGACTAGCACTCTACCACTTAAGCCACAGTGCCACTTCCAGAACAAGATTTATTTTGGCCGATACTTTCAATAGTTCAATGCATGGTTGTTCAACTCCAGGCAATCGAGCAGATCTTAATTGGTAGAGTAGCTTCTTCACCTTATGGTTGACCGGAAGAAGAGAAGGATTTGAAAGGGAGGAGCCAGGGACAAGAGCCCCTTCCCCTGACCCCCGGGGACTAACTTCCTGCATCTTCAAAATTTCCCAGGGCCTCTCAAAATAGTTCTATATATTTGGGGACCAAATATTCAAAGTATGAGCCCATGGGGGAGCATTTCCTATTTAAACTATAACACAGTATACCAGCAATCCTCAAAAAATTTCAATCCACATATAGTTAGCACGTTCAACCTCACTATCAATCAGTAGAAGGTAAATAAAAGACTGACCCTGTGTTTTACATCAGACTAGAAAAGACTGCTGATTCCTTATGTCAGCAAGGGTGCATGGAACAATATGTACCACACAGCCTGGGGATGCCTACATATATACAAAATTTCCCTTGGGCATTTTGACAGTACCTAACTAAGCCTTAAACAGGTTTATAGTCTTTGAAGTAAGAACACTTCCAGGATTTTATCCTAAGGAAACAATTAGAGAAGCATGCAAAAATTTTATGGGCCACAATGTTCTGTGTGGTGTTATTTGTAACATTAAAAAGAAAGAAAAAAATAGCACAATTAACTGTGGAATATTAGAAAATTAGTTAAGTAAATTATCATGTGTGCATGGCTCTAAAGATAATTCTAAACAAAATTCTTATCTTCAGAGAATATATAGTAAGAGGGAGTATGCATACATTAAGTTAAGAGGACATCTTTGGTGGGCTAAAGGAGAGGAAATAGGTTTTGGAGTCAAGCAATTCCTATTTGAATTCCAGCTTTTTAATAGATTTGCTTGCATAAATTTCTTAAAGTGGGAAAAATACATATTTTACAGGATTGTTGTAAAGCTTAACTATATAGATATAACTACATATACAGTCCTAGTTAATTTATATATGTGTGTGTGTGTGTGTGTGTGTGTGTGTGTGTGTATATACACACACCATATATATATATGTATTTATATATATTGATGGGGTGAAGTTCAGTGCTCACCTAATATTCACAAGGTTTTGAGTTTCATTGCCAGTATTAGGGGGAAAAAAATCAATGTGTAAAAAAATTCCTAAAAGCTGGATGCCAGTGGTTCATACTTGTAGTCCTAGGAAGCTAAGACCTAAAGATTGATTTGAAGCTAGCCTGGGCAGAAAAATCTCCAAGAATCCATCTCTACAATTAACTAACAAAAAGCCAGACTGGAGGTATTATGCAAGTGGTTTAGTGCCAGCCACAAGTAAGAATGCCAAGCAAAAACAAAACACCAAGTTCAAGCCCATATTAGCAAAACAAAAACAAACAAAAAAAGCCCAAATTGCTTCGCCAAGAACCAAACATGTAAAACACATTCAATGCTACTTTGGTGACTCAAACATCATCAGTCCTCATTAGTTTATACATAAAATGTAAATGAAGTCGTAGTGACATCAATATAGTTAAATTTATGTTTGAGACCCAACCTGCTCACACAAGGTCTCCAATTCAACCTATAAAGAATTCTCGTCTTTTCTCTTTGCTGGAAGTCTCCCAAACACTCAAACTAATTAGTCATTTGTTTTCACCAATCAGCTTCTGCCACACCCTTTCTTTCAGGTTTCAGCCATGATTCACTTTGCATGTGTGCAAGCATGTATCAGATACCTACAGCAGCTCGGTGCTACCCACAAACACAGTGGTGAGTCTTGAGTCCATGCTTCTTGGAGTTTATAATTTGCTGCAGGGAGAGAAAACAAACATTTGCAGATGCATATGCAGCAGATGTATTGAATGACAGGAATCAGATGTCTGGTAATGCTAACTGTTCTGCTTTTATTTAACCTTGGAGATTAAAACCAGCTGATGGGATGCCCTGTGCACGCAGGAGGGGCTTGTCACCATGGACTCCACTGTGAGAAGGTGTGGCTGAACAGCACCCGTATCTGCAAGTGTTTTCTTCTGGCCTGGTCACATTCTGTTCTTCTGTTTGGATGGCCAGTCTGACTAGCTGCCTTTTGGGAGCCAATATACATTTTTAAGGCTGTGAACTTAGACTATCTGATCAATTCTACTGAACTGATGTCCCCCTGATGTGCCTATCTATGGAGCTAACGAATCCCCCCAGAGTTCTGCTGGGAACAGTCCCCTAACTGCATGGGATGGTTTTGTGTTTTGAACACTATTTTTTGGGTGCTGGTGGTGGTGGTATTACTGTGGATAGAACTCAAGGCCTTATGCTTGCCAGTCAAGCACTCTACCATCTTATGCTTGCCAGTCAAGCACTCTACCATCTGAGCCACACTCCTATGAACACTTTTGAAAACTATTTTGGCAGTGTTGGAGTTCAATTTAACTCAACTCTTCATGCTTACTAGGCAGAACTATACTTCTGGTCTCTGCTTTGTACTGATTATTTTTAAGACAGGATCGTGCATCCTGCCCACGTATACCCAGATTTAAGTCTTCCTATTTTAGTCTTCTTGTAGTTGCTGTGATGACAAGCATGTACCCCTTGGTTCAGCTATCCTCTGTTGAAATGTCTCACAGTCTTTTCTGCCTAGAATGGCCTGGGTACCCAACCTTAGTCTGGAATGAAAGGCCGGGGTCATTGTGTCCAGGTATGAGTTGAGAATGGGTCTGGAAAACTTTTCTGCCTGATCTGGCCTGGAAATGTGATCCTCCCTTTCTCATCTATTGTTGTCCAATGGAGTCTTGAATGCTTTTAACTAATTCTTATTAGTTATACCACCCATTTCCTGAGGCACCTCAGGAAATAAAATGTTTGCAGGTCTTCCCTGATGCTTATATGTTTGTCTGCATCTTTCCCAGACATAGTGTAGGAGCCAGTTTTCTCTGGTCTTCTAAACCAGTCACCATTCTTTAACTTTCCAGCTTGCAAAATTCAGTTATGATCACCACATTTATTTTCTTTGGATCCGGTGGCCCTTCAGAAAATTCCTTTCAGTCAGTTCAATGAAGATTTAGGAAGAGATAATGTTAAAATCTATTTCCATCCATTATCTGTAACCAGAAGCTTAGATCCTCAGATGTTTGATAAGTTGGCTGAGAGGAATTGTTATTTATTCCTTTGCATATTTAGTTGGAGAAGCATTTCTGAGACTTCTCCATTCTAGTATTGCCTGGTTTGCTATGGAGCAAGAAAGCAAAGAGAGTTTCTCCTCCCTTTCTGAGTTCTACATTTCCACAACAATTTGTTGTGATATTTCTTGGGAGTTGTATTTACAGCTTTTACTGTTTACAGTAGAGTTCAGTGCAACACTTATGTACTCTAGATCCCAACTGTCCTTACTAAGACATGTGTTGAAGGTTTAGTCCTACTGGGAGGTTGTAGGGACTTAGAGAGGATGTCTGAGCCTTTGAAGGAACTGTGGGACTTCAGTCCCTTCCCCTTCCCTCTTTTGCTCACTGGCTATGAGTGGGTGGCTTTGTCTACCATTGGTTCCCACCATGATGCACAACCTCACCACTGAGCTAAAAGCAACTAACTCATCATGGACTGAAACCTCTAAAACATGAGCCAAAATAAACCTTTTCTCCTGATAAGTTGATTATCCCAGGTATTGGTTGTGAGAATGGAAACTAACAGTATCCAATAGGAAACTCAGGCGATAAAGATCAGTATTCTGGATGATTCTCACAACGTCTTCCCCTCCAGGCTTGTTTTTGTTAGTTCCCAGACACGGCTAGTCCTGTTTGCATCTCAAGGAAAAAAAAACAACAACAAAATAAAAAAAACCCCACAATTTAGGCTGAGGCTGGGATTCCCACTGCATTTATTTATTTAGGAGATTTTCAGATCACTGAACAAATTCCTTCATTTTACTAAAGAGCAAATCTGAGGTCCCAAAAGTTCCAATGACTTAATTAAAACCACAAGGGTGAGTAAACAGAAGGATCTCATGTCTGGAACTGTTCTAAAGGCATTACAACACAATGTTGATATCCCTTAAGAAAATAATATTAAGGAAGCAAGGAAAATTATCTCATTGCATAAGGTAGGAGAGACAAGAGAGAATTAGTTCGGCAAAGGCAATTGTCATGCCTTGTAACTTCACATCCTACCCCTTGCTCTACATCAATTGATGAAATCTTTGACAAAAATCATTCACCTTTGCCTTAGCCTAAAAATTGTCAGTCCACAATCATGTAAGAGAAATGGGAAGTGAAGGACATTTCTAGCAATAAAAAAGGATATTTTTATTTCCTCCAATCTAGTTCCTATGGAGCTCTTCCTATCTTTTCATTCTTTCTGACCACCCACTCATTACCCATTTGAAATAGTTATTCTTTGTTTGTATTCACCTAGGCTTTTCTTTTTCTTCCAGAAATAGTACCCATGTGTCCTGGGGGAGATTGTACCTTGGTCAGCTGGCCACAAAGATTGAAAGTACCATAGTTAGATTACTTAGCACTCATACAATGAAGCAGGGTCAAGAAACAAGGAGAGATACAAATGTCACAACGATGATTTAATTGGAAATTTGGAACAAGTCAAATCAGAGCCCAGAATGCTGCTGAGTTATAAGGTAACAAGAGTTAATAAACTTCCTCCTTTCTGTAAGAATCCATCCCCGCTATCCAGGTGGTCACTGGGGCTAATGGTGAGGTACTCTGCGTGTGCAGGTAGGTCTACATGGAGAGTGGGAGTGGCCAGCTCTCTTGGCCAGAACTCTAAGGAAGAGAAGAGCTCAGGTCTGGATGGCACTGGGGCTTATATACTGCTCTGGGAAAGGTAGTGGGAGTGGCTGAAGACCTGAAGTGGGGAAAATGTCAATACCTTCTTTCCTTATATATTTTTTTTGGTCATGTGTGATTGTGTTCGTGTGATTGTGTGATTGTGTGTGTGTGTGTGTATGCATCCTGTAGTGGGGGGTTTGAACTCAGGCCTCATGCTCTTAGTTCTTTTGTTCAAAGCTGGCACTCTACCACTTGAGCCATACCTCCACTCTGGCTTTATCTCCTGGGCTGGCTTCAAACCAGTATCCTCAGATTTCAGCCTCCAGAATAGCTGGGATTACAGATGTGAGCCACCAACAGCTAGCCCTTTCTGAAGCCAGTTCCCATTGGAAAAACTACTTCTGTCCCTTGCAAACAAAGGCTATTTCAACTGTTCAACTATGGGAACAAATACACACAGATACTCCTCTTGAGGACAAATATTACTAAACACATGATCTCTACAGGTCTAAGCTTGCAATAGAGTTTTGCATTGCTAGACAGAACACCAACCTTCCCTTCGTTCATTCTTTAGCATCTGAATGTGGCCTGAATGTTTATGAACTAGTTAAGAATTGTGCCCTCCCTCTGTAGTTTCCAAATAGCGGCATCTTCTCCAGCAATGCCCACCTCACGACATATCAGAACTCTAGCCCAATGTTGTGAAATGATCGCCTTTCCACAGGATGTCAGGTCACATTCCAAACCCGGTTCTCAAACTCTTTACTTAAAGTAAAAAGCCAGCAATAGCAGAAAATGCTCATTGTGCCCAAGGTCAAACAGTCTGGCTACCACCAGTGTTGGGGGTAGGAAGAAATTAAATCAGGAGGCAAACATTTCTTAAAATTCTTTGTTTGTTAGTTCATTTTTGGTTGGTCATGGGGCTTGAACTCTGGGCTTAGGTGCTATCCCTCAGCTCTTCAGCTCAAGGTGAGCGAGCACTCTACCGCTTGAGCCACAGTGCCACTTCCAGTTTTCTAGTGGTTTATTGGAGATAAAAATCTCACAGACTTTCCTTGGCCTGGCTGGCTTTGAACCATGATCCTCAGATCTCAGTCTCCGGAGTAGCTAGGATTACAGATGTGAGCCACCGGCGCCCGGCTAAACATTTCCTAAAATTCTGTTCCTTTTAGATATTCAAACCCTAAATATCTATCCTAGCACCTTAATACCTGGATTTCTAAGTTTGCACAGTCTCATTGTCTGAGACTGTTGCATTGGCTCCTGTTGCATAGAATAAAGAGACATAATTTTTGCATGAATATGAATCCCTCAGCAGAGTATCTGTGGCCACCATGTGACACATATGGAATTTTCTAGGAGCTTAGGATACTTAAAAAGCATATTGTCATCAATCATGTTCAGGAACATTAACCCGACTTCTTGGATTGTCTCACAGGAATAGCTAACAGAAGTTAACTGGCTAAAGCTTTCTTTCTTCTGCCAGGTAGAACTGAGGCCCTGTACTACCACGTTATCACAACTGTATAAAGCCAAAGGGGGTTAATGGATGTCTAAGACAATAGTCCTGGGGTTTCCAGACCCACAGTGTCAGCACTGTCAGCACATAGGAACTTTGGAGACACACATTCTAGCCCTTTCTTAGACCACTAGCATTTGCTCCACTAGGGAGGTCTGTGTTTGAACAGCTTCCAGGGGCTTCTGATGCAGCCAGAGTTGTAAACTATTGCCCAAGAAGCCTGCAGAATAGGAGAAACAGGGCATTTGTACCCATAGTTTGTGAAGTTAGCAGTATGCTAGATTTACTGGTGAAGAGAATGTCAGCATTTCCAGAGTTCAAGTGAATCTCAGCTTCCTGTTTTCCATTGAAAACTACCATGATTCTTGAGTCCGCTTGTGGAGAGCAATTCAGGTTCTCTCACAGAAAGGAGAGTTTTGTAGGGTGAAAGTTTTAGCAAGGATTTATTTTAGTATGACAGATGGGGACGTTAGGTAAATAGGATAAGGATAAGGATATGGGAGTTAAGACTTAAAATGGTGGCTATCATGTGCAGTCTTCACACTTTCTGAGCTAAGACAATCTATGAGGTCATATCATCTGGCAAATCCAATGCATTAGGCACTGGTTCTGCAAGGGTGAAATGAGTGTGTGGATCATTATTCTACAATATGAAGATGAGCCTACACCTACCCAAAAGGTGAGCTTTAGAGCTAGTTCTCAGATATGCTTCTTGTTTTTCCATCTCTACTGGTTACTGAAGAGTCTGTAGCTTTTATTGTTTCAAAGGAAAGAAAGAAGGAAGGGAGAAGGAGGAAAGGAAGGGAGAAGATAGGAAGAGAGATAAGGAGGGAAGGGGCGAGGAAAGAGGAAGAATGGGAGGAAGGAAGGGAGAGAGGGAGATAGTAAGGGAAAGTGGGGGGAGAGAAAGCAGGAAGGAAGGAATGAAGAAAATAAGGAAATAAGGGAGAGAGAGAGGGAAGGAAGGGTACGGAGATAAAGGAAGAATGAAAGAAGGAAGGGAAAAAGGAAGGAAGGGAGTGAGGAGAGGAATGAGGAAGGCAGGAAGAAAAGAAAGAGGGAAGGTAGGAGGAGAGAAAGGAAGAAGGAAGGAAGGGAAGAAAAGAAAAAGAAAGAAAGAGAAGGAAGAAAGGGAGGGAGGATGAGATAGAAATAAAGAAAGCAGTAGGGAAGAAAAGAAGGGAGAGGGGGAGGGAGGGAAAGTAGGAGGAGAGAAAGGAAAGGAGGGAAGAAAAAAAGAATGGCGAGAAGGAGAGTGAAGAGCAAGGAAGAAGGAAGGAAGGAAAACAGGAAAGAAAAGTTATTATTGTGATACTTAATTTAATAATCAGACCATTTCTATAAGGCAAGGGTTCTTAGCATCTGGAACTTATAGGGTGAACTATTGAGAAACACGTGAACAAGAGAGTCACACTCCCAGCCTCTCCAATTCCTAGGTCATCTTAGCTTTGATTAAATCCCACTACCACATTAATTCTAGTGTTTGCTAGAATGGGGGGGGGGTGTCCATCTGTGAGCTTCCAACAGATGTGACTCCACCTGATATCAAACTCCCCAGAGATTCTCTGCCTCCAGAGATGACTATGCATTTTACTCCTAGGCCTATAAACCAGGTTCCAATTACCGAGCTGTGCGTATGCTGGCTGCAAAAATATAAAAAGCATCCTAACAAAACCTGTCTGCCCTTTGTTGGCGACAGAAGTCCTGGTTGAAATTTTAATGGCTTGAGCTGTTCTATAGAAATGATGATGGTTTGGTTTGTTTTGAATGTCTGACTTGATTCCAGTCTCAGATAGGGCACCAGAACAAGCCCATTAAATCTCCACCTATGCTTGTTGTAAGAAAGAGGACTGGCATTTGGGGGCCTGGGAGAACTGGAAATGAAATCAAATGCCCAGGTCATTGGTTACATCACCTGCACTATAGATGGAGAAAGATCTCAATTCTTGTTTGGAAGGTTTCATACCATGGAAGGCAATGGTGTCACTGCCCACCACTCATGTGCACAGTGCAGACTTGAGTCTAGGAAATCAGACAGGACACACTCAATGAAAGCCAGGATTCCTGGCCCTTTCTTATTTTTATTTTTAACTGGCAGAAGCAATGAAAAATAAGCAGTCCCTGAATAATCTAATATTGCAACTAAATTAGCTGTATCTTTTTCTCTCATTCAATGTCAAAGCATATAAGACAAGTGCCTTTTTTTCTCTCTCTCTCTGCTCTGTGAGGGGGAAAAAACTGAAACTGTAAACCTCCCAAAGATATCAGGTTCCTCATACACAAAGGCCTTCCACAAACTTTGCTGGTCTTCTCAAAGACACATACAAAGTGATAATATTTCATACATGGGTGTGGCTACCATTATGTAAGGGTGTGTGCATAATCACCCTAAAGGTAACAATTTCCATGGAATAAATGCACTAATAGCAGTGGAAGAAGACGCCCAGTAAAATAATTTTTATTTGCCTTTTCCTTACCTAACTGTCTTGGAAGAAAAATATCTGTCTAAACACAAAACATAACTCCCTAAGAATGTTCTCTTTGTACGCTATGGTTCTATGGTCTCATCTGTGTGCCTATGGCCACAGCCCCTCACAAGCCACTCTAGTCAAATGGAGTCAAATATAAGAACCTCCGGCATCTAGAAATTTCCTTCTTTTTATTGTTATTATAAAGGTGATGTACAAAGGGGTTACAGTTACAAAAGCCAGGTAATGAGTACATTTCTTTTCAGACAATGTCACCCCCGTCCCCCTCTATGTCCTAGTGTTTCCCTCTAGAACCTTCTTTCTAGCTCCCTGGTCAAAGACAGAGAATTTGTAGACTCCAACTCCTGTGGTGCAGTCCTTCAGGGGGAAATAGTTCACAAATCATTTCTATGCAGCGAAAGAGTTCCTCCACGATTTAAAGGGGCTTTTGGTTGCTCTCAAACCTGCCTCCAGTAATAGAAAGTGTCCAAAAAAAATGTAAAGAGGATTCTGGAGGATGAGGTAAAGAGTGGACACTTGCCATGCTAACATCCATCACCACAGTAAATGGGATGATTTATGTTTTCCAGAAATGCCTTTTTGGAAAGATGTGGTATTCAGCAGTTCTGGCCTCTAAGTGACATTTGTCTTATATTATAAAATATCATCTCAGAGAAATGTAAGTGTGTGACTTAGAGAGGAATCGGAGTTTGGGTATTTAAAAGTTATATGTGTAAAGTCAGGCATAGTGGTATACACCTATAATGCCAAAACTTGGAGATTGAGGCTGGAGGATCATGAGTTCAAGGCCAGCCTGGGAGATTCTGCCTCAAAAGAAAATTATGTAGGGCTGGGAAGGTGGCTCAGTGGTAGAGCGCTTGCCTTGCATGCATGAGGCCCTGGGTTCGGTTCCTCAGCACCACATAAGCAGAAAAAAAAAGCCAGAAGTGGTGCTATGGTTCAAGTGGTAGAGTGCTAGCCTTGAGCTGAAGAGCTGTGGGATAGCACTCAGGCCCAGAGTTCAGGCCCCACGACCGGACCCAAAAAACAAAAAGAAAGTTATATGTATTTTTCCCTTTGACTCTCTGTCTTTCTCTGTGTTTCTGTCTCTGTCTGTGCCTCTGTTTCTCTCCTCTCTGCCTCTCTCTTGTTCTGTCTCTGTCTGCATGTCTGTCTGTCTGTCTGTCTGTCTCTGTTTATAAAAGTTGCAAAATAGCAAAATCCCTTCTGGGTATCAGAGGTCAATCATTCAGGATTTTCATGAAGCTCAGGCTTGGTTCAAATGGGGAATTTTGTGAGTATCCTCTAGATATCAGTTTAATTTGTCTCCTGCTCAGACACAGACAGTGCTCATTAAATCTCTGTTGTTGTTGTTGCCAGTACTGAGGCTTGAATTCAGGACTTCATGCGTGCTGTTGTTTGACTTATTGCTCTCTGCTGGTGCTCTACAATCTGGGCCACACCTCCAGTCCAGCTTTCTGCTAGCTAACAAGAGATGGATACTTGAAGACTTTTCTATACTAGCTAGCTTTAAACTTTTCTTCTCCAGGTCTCAGCCTGCTGAGTAGCTAAGATTACAGATGTGAGCCACTGGCACCAGCATGCATGGAATCTTATCTAGATATATCTATCGCTTGACTTAGTAGTAGGTAAGAGCCTATAATTATTTTGCCTTTTAAGTAATTGCCCTACTCTCGAATGTGAGGAAACTTCAGGAAAACAAAATATACACACAGACTCTTATCCCTAGCAGCTATGTATGTAAGTAGGTGATCAATTAATATTCATTAAATGAATGGCCTTTGGGAATACATTAAAAGAATCCCTCTATAATAATGTGTACAACATTTAAAAAGAAGAACTGCAAAGAAAATGAGAGCAAATAAACTATTTTCTACGATGGAGCTTTGATGGCTCACCAATAAAGAATAAAAGTATCACACACTGAAAGATGAGAGTGTAATCCTCCTGTTAAATCTTTGGGTCATGGACAGACACGGGGAGTAGATCCCCTTTCTGTACTATGGAACATGTACCAAATAGGGCCTAGCAAGCATGGACTGTCCTGTACGATTATGGGTATTGGGTCATGATGGCTTTCCCCCTGTGCCCCATCCAAACAAGAGAGGGATCCTCTATCACTGATGGGGTTAGGGCCAAGAAAACATCTTTCAGTCTGTGGCCTCTCGCTGTGCAAGTGAGCTAAGGGTAAACAGGTGTAATTGGCTTGTCCTGAAATGATTCCCAGGGTGGATCCAAGGAAAGACCATTCTTTCGGGTACAAAGCTCACAAATCACATCAGGCACACCCAGCCAGAGTGTGGTGAGCTTTCTCACAGTGCTAAGAAGCAGGTATTATCTTCATTTCTCAGGGGGAGGGACTTAGAGGTCAGTCAGTACGTCTGCCTGAGACCCCACAGCTTTCCATGGAGGTGCCTTGATTTCAGGACAATGGGCTGAGATCTAGGGAAAGCCATGAGAGATAATCATTGTTCTTCGTGGTTGTTGGCTGGCCTGATTTCCATTTCCACAGGACTTGATGATCAAGGGAGAAAGTACAGTGCTCTCTAGAGGGTCTGGGCATTGGTTTTTGAATTCTGTAGTTCATTTGATGTGTTTCATTATTTGATTTACTTAGTTTCTGGACTTTTGCAATATTATGTGTCAGTTTGAGTTTGAATCACCTCTAGCTCTACCCCAAGCAGCAGGTTTGAAACTAAACAATTAGAGGTGTGCATGGAAACCTTTTTATTTTCCAACCTGTAATATGGATATAGTAATTCCCAGACTCAGGGAACTCTCAGAAAACTCACATTGGGGCTGGGAAAGTGGTTCAGTGGTAGAGCTCTTGCCTTGCATGCCTGGGTTCAATTCCTCAGCACCACATAAGCAAAAAGAAAAAAAGCCGGAAGTGGTGCTGTGGCTCAAGTGGTAGAGCTCTAGCCTTGAGCTGAAGAGCTGAGGGACCGTGCCCAGACCCAGAGTTCAGGCCCCACGACCGGACACCCCCCCCCAAAAAAAAGAAAGAAAGCTCACACTAAGACAATAGTAGCAAAAGTGCTTGTAAAGCGTCCTGTCCTACCTAATAGAGGATGTATTTTCCATCCCTCTGATAATTTTCTAAGTTAATTGGAGAAAAAGAATAATTAAATCTCCATCTCTGATTCTTGGAGATCAAAGGTTGGCTACTGCAGTTTCAAGTTTTCAAAAGGCCATTTATTTGTCTAATGTCTTTTTATTAGCTCTTTCTGGTTGTCTAATGAATGCACCCCAGTCATTTCTTAGCATTAGAGTTGGTTTTTCTCCCTCTGTTAGCCTCATATAGCTGATTGGGCTTAGGGGCAAAAAAAAAATCAGATGTTCAGAAATGCTCACTGGCCTGAATTCATTACTCACCTACCCACCCCTTCTCATTTTGCTGCATCCTATAGAATAGTTCTAAGTATGTCATTTCCCTTCAGCTCTGTTAATAAAAAAAAAAAGCCAACTTCTAACAAAGACCAAGCCTTAAATACACACTGCAAATCATCAAAACTTGGCACCAGTTTGGCTAATGGTATGCACTTTGTTTTCAGATTCTCTTAATACTTTAGCCACTTAACTGGAGCTGGAGCTGGTGGTTTTCAAGCAGAAAGAGCCCCATCCCCCTACCCCTGATTTTGAGTGCCCTGTCTGTGAATTGATAAGGCTGGCTAGCTGGAGTCACTAAACTCTACTAAAGTGCTAAATGTCAACCTGGAATTGGGCGGCTTCTGGGGAACAATGAAGGTTATTTTTTAATGACTAGTGAATATGAAGAGGTTTTCAAGCACACTAATGCTAGGGGTATTTAAACACGGTAATGGGGTATCTTTAAAATGCCTTTTTAGTTGGCTACTTAATAATCTCTCTCTTGTTCAACTATTATTTACACCACAGTACATCTGAGCCTCTCTGAAAGTTAAACAAGCCATTCAGGAAAATGGGACGGACTTGTGACAGGCTGAGTAGAAGCCCTCCAAGGTTGTGGGTTCAGCTAAGAGACAATGTCCCTCCCACTACACCTTTGGCCCTTCCTGCTTGGGAGAAATTTGACCTGTAAATCAACAAGAAAATGTGACATGTGCAATTGCATTTATCAGGCAAGGCTCTGAATTTATAAACAGTATTTTCTGCATACAACTTATTTCTTTTTTTTCTCTACCTAGATTACTCTGGAAATAAGGAAGATTTCAACTATGTGAGAATACTCCAGTCAAGGCAAAAACATGGCAATTAAAATTTCACTATGGGAGCTCGGTGCTGGTGGCTGGTTACCCTGGAGGTTAAAATCCAGAGGATTCTAGTTCAAATCAGCCTGGGCTAAATAAAAAGACTCAGTCTCTAAAATGACCAGCCAAAAGCTAGGCTGGAGGCATGACTGAATTGGTAGAGTGCTAACTGTGAATTAGCAAGCCAAATAAGCATGAGACCCGGATTTCAAAAACAACAACGAAGATAAAACAACTTACAATTTGTTTTTGTTTTTTAAATTTTATTTTATTTTATTTGAGAACATACTGTACAGAGGGGTTACAATTACATGGGCAGGATAATGCATACATTTCTTACCAAGCATTGCAGCCTCCTCCTTTTTTACCCTTCACCTCCCTTCCCAGCCTCCCCCCTCCCCCCCACCCATTCATACCTCCCCTCCCTCCCCCCCACACCGACATTGTAAAGCTGGTTTTGACATGACATTTTGTACTTATTGTTGCAACAGGTCCACCTGAATCCTTAAACGACTTGTTTGTCCCCGTCTCCTCCACATGTTATACTGACATCAAATATAGTGAAAGCGGGGGTTACACTGTGGGGGAGGGACATACAAAGCAACAAAGAAATAATCCTATAAATGCGTTAGAAACACATTCATGAAAGAAACAAAAACATTAAAATACATATTTGAGGGTTCGTTTTCCTAACATCACATTATCTGACTTTTTCCGCTTGACTCATACCTATACTAGATATTGCAAATAAGGGAAACCATGGGACCTATGTTTCTTTGGGCCTGGCTTACTTCACTTAATATAATTTTTTCCAAGCCTTTCCATTTCCTAACAAATGGGGAAATGTCATTCTTTCTGATGGAGGCATAGAATTCCATTGTGTATATATACCACATTTTCTTGATCCATTCATCTACTGAGGGGCATCTGGGTTGGTTCCATATTTTAGCTATGGTAAATAATGCTGCAATAAACATAGTTGTGCTGGTAGCTTTAGTGTGGTCTTTTTTGTAAACATTAGGGTAAATGCCCAAAAGTGGGATTGCTGGGTCATAGGGGAGTTCTATGTGAAGTCTTTTGAGGAACCTCCATACTGCTTTCCAAAGTGGTTGAACAAGTTTACATTCCCACCAACAATGAAGTAAGGTTCCTTTCTGTCCACATCCCCTCCAGCATCTGTTGTAAAACAACTTACAATTTGTAGCAGAAAGGAATCCACTAAGATCTTTCTCTTAAAGTCTTGAAGATTTAGGCGAATCCAGCAAGTTCTTTCTCTTGATGTTTTGAAGATGTTCAGGCATAAGTTTTAGCTCTTTACGGACCTGCCTTACTCAGAGCCACCATCCAGTGACATTGAGAACTTTCATCATGTGACACCACAGTGACCTAATCCATTGCTCACATTTCTGTGGGTGTATGTGTGTATGCGTGCCTGTGTGTGTGTGTGTGTGTGTTGGGGATGCAGCCCAGGTCCTTGCATATGACAGGGAGATGCCCTACCAAGAGCTCCATTCCCAGTCCTTTTTGTGTTTTATTTTTCTCATTGTTCTCCCAGGACTAGGTTTGTTCTCTATAACTTAATGATTACTGTTAGTTTTACTCCTTGCTTGGAATTATAGGAGGCACTGTGAGACGATCAGAGAATCACAATACAAGATGTACCATTCACAAAACTAGAAGATGCTGCAATTCTAAACTTAAACTGAAAATTAATTTCATATCATTACCTATAATAAATATACACACATATATTTATATACACATATACAGTTACTATTCTTTCTTTTTTTTTTGAGAACATAGATTTTTTTTTAATCCATTGAATAAACAATTACCTGTATAGGAATACAAGAGTATTTCTTTAAAAAAAAATATTGTAAAGGTAATGTACAGAGGGGCTGCAGTTAAATAAGTCAGACATCAAGTACATTCTTTCTGAAGAGTGTTACCTGCTTCCTCATTTTCTCCCAGCTTTTCCTCTCTCTCTACAAGTTGTATAGTTCATTTCCAACATAGTGTCTAGTGAGTATCCCTGAAGAATTTCACTGATGAGGTCAACCTTTGTCCCACCATTTCTGTGCTTCCCCATTCCCTCCCCAACTCAGATAAACTTACATACAAGATAAAAGGTACAGCAATCTAAAACAGGGACAAAAGGGGGAAAAAAAAAACCACAGGAAAAAAAAGAACTACAAAAGTAAAATAAAAACTGTCTTGATTCCATTTCTTGTCATTCATTTTAATAAGGATCATTTTATATGATTAGATGCACATAGCAATTGAGCCCTTATGATCCTCTCCTAAGAATATCCTCGTTTGGTCTCACTGCACACAGTTTAGAGTTTACAATGTTTAGAGTTCTGTTTAATTTATTGTAAAGATACCATACAGAAGGGTTACAGTTATATGAGTAGGGTAATGAGTACATTCCTATTGAGCATTGTTACCTCCTCCTTTGATTTTTCCCCACCATACTTCCCTCCACCTCCCCAACTCCTCCCCCCGAACCCGACATTGTGTAGTTTGTTTTCAACATAGTGTCCTGTATATCTCATCATCACAATAGGTCAACCTGCATCCCCATTTAATCATTCATTATTCCCCTTCCCCTCCCCAAATTACAAAAATGTATATACAAGATGCAGAACACCAGAATCAAATACAGTGAAAGCAGAGTTTGTACTAGGAGGGAAGAACTTACAAAAGAAACAAAATAATCACATAGTGCATTATAAGTATGCTGTTGTTAAAAACAACAGCAACAAAGATAAAACTACTTGTGCCCCTATCTTGGGGTTTATTTTGCTTAACATCATCTTATATGGTCATATGTACATAGTCTTTGACCTTCTCTATTTTTCGTAGACATGTACTAGACATTGCAAACAAGGGAAACCATGGGACTATGTTTCTTTGGGCCTGGCTTACTTCACAATATAATTTTTCCCCAACAAATCCTCAAAGAAACAACTGCCCATTAATAAGTGGGCTAAAGACTTAAAGAGAGACTTCTTTGAAGAGGAAATAAGAATGGCCAATAGACATATGAAGAAATTGCTCAACTTCTCTAGCCATAAAAGAAATGCAAATCAAGACAAGGTTGAGATTCCACCTCACCCCAGTCAGAATGGCTATAATCAAATCTAGTAACATCAAATGCTGGAGGGGATGTGGCCAAAAGGGAACACTACTGCATTGTTGGTAGGAGTGTAAACTTGTTCAACCACTTTGGAAAGCAGTATGGAGGTTCCTCAAAAGACTCCACATAGAGCTTCCCTCTGACCCAGCAATCCCACTTTGGGGCATTTATCCAAATGATAACAAACAAGGTCATACCAAAGCTACCAGCACAACGATGTTTATCACAGCATTATTCACCATAGTTAAGATATAGAACCAACTTGCCCCTCAGTAGATGAATGGATCAAGAAAATGTGAGATATATATATATATATATATATATATATATATATATACACACACACACATAGACACACACACACACATAGACACACACACACACACACACACACACACACACACACACACACACACAATGGAATTCTATGCCTCCATCAGAAAGAATAACATTGCCCCATTTGTTAGGAAATGGAAAGACAAGTATAATTTTTGTCTTTTACTATCCATTGGGTTTACTTATAGATTTATAGGTACCTTCTAATTATTACAAATGAGAGAATCTATGCAACTTATGTTTCTTTGAGTATGGCTTACTTGGCTTAATATAGTTTTTTTTCCTAAGTCTTTCCATTTCCTTACAAATGGAGCAATGTCATTGTTTCTGATGGAGGCATAGAATTTCATTGTGTATATATATATATACCACATTTTCTTGATCCATTCATCTACCGAGGGGCATCTGGGTTGGTTTCATATCTTGGCTATGGTAAACAATGCTACAATGAATATGTAAGTGGCTTTAGTGTGGCCTTGTTTGTGGTCAATTGGATAAATGCCCAGAAGTAGGATTGCTGGGTCACATGGAAGCTCTATGTTTAGTCTTTTAAGGAACCTCCATACTGATTTCCAGAGAGGTTGAACAAGTTTACATTCCTACAAACAGTGTAGTAACATTCCCTTTTGGCCACATCCCCACCAGCATCTGTATTGTTAGTTTGCTTGATAATGGCCATTCTACCTGTGGTGAGATTAAAATTTCAATGTTATTTTGATTTGCATTTCTTTTATGGCCAGAGATGTTGAACATCTCTTCCTGTATCTATTGGCCATTCTTACTTCAGCCCGTTTATTAATTTAGCCCATTTATTAATTTGAGTATTTGTTTGGGGAGGTTTAATTTTTTGATCTCTAAGTGTATTTTAGATACGAGGCCTTGGATACATAGCCAGTAAAGACTTCCTCCCATTCTGTGGGTTTCCTATTTATCTTGCTAGCTATGTCCTTTGCCATGCAGAAACTCTTCAGTTTGATGCAATTCCATTTATCTGGCCTTTCTTTGATTTGTTGTGATTTTGGATCTTTACTTAGGAAGTTCTGTATATGGGAAGACAATGTTGATCAGTGGGTATGAGGGAAGAGAGGCTGGGAAGAAAAGCTTTCAATAACCTCCATTCTGGCAGTCTCATGCTTGGTCTTAGACTTATGTTTACTCATCTTCCACAGAAAGATATCAAAATCACAGAAATGCCCTCCATGCAGGTGTTTCCAAAAGAGGCAAGATGTCTTATTGTGTTGACACAGCACCCAGTTGAGGGGGAGGGGGGCTGTTGCTATTCCGTTTTAACAGCCTTCATGTGACATCCAGCTGTGAAGATGATGGGTACTTTCTCAGGCATACCCAGAAGAAAAGCACTCGCCACCATAGGGCCAGGGCCAGGCCACAGCAGACATTACTGTCAATGATAATGTCTGTCAGAGCTGGGTTCTTTTTACTTAGTGGATCACCTGAGCCCCCAATCAGAGCCCTCCATCCAAAGCAAACAGACATCTCCATTTTCACATGCCAAGTACTCAACATTCCTGTGGGCAAGAGATGGGAATAGGACCCTATCTACACTGTTCAAGTAAGACCTGCCTTTCTCATTCATGGAGTTGCACATGACTGGAAAACAGGGTCCATTTCTGTACCTGTTCAGAGCAAAACTCTGCACATCATCCAGCTCTGGCAAGGAGTATGGACAGACCTAAGGCTCTGTGAAGCAGAGCACTCTTTGTGTGGCCAGAAGTGGGCCTGAGTCTCTGGTTTCCAGGCTCCTATTCATTACAGCTCAACATTTAGCTTCTTCAGAACCATTGTAGTGAGGGTAGGAAGTCCCCACAGTCCCAATTTCATCATCAGAAAAATTGGGCCGCACACTGAATTGGCAATGGGAGTGAAAGTCCTGTTCTGTCAGGAAAGAAGCCAATTTTCTGGTCCTTGGCACCTACACGAGGCCTCCAGCAATGCCTGGCAGTCTTTGAAAATCCTTTGCAGTTGCTGGCACAGAGAACTTGCCTGGCCTATGTGGAAAGTCATTTGATCCCAGGACTGGGAAGCTATGATCATAGCTTCAAAAGTCCTGTACTGCATGCGTTTTCTAGCTCATAAACCAGGTACAATCAAACCCTGGACATTGTCCTTCTAGTGGGAACTACCATGGAAATCTCAGTCTGGTCTTCTTCCCTCACTGGCTGATGTATATTGACAGGCCTCTGTTGGAGACAGCAGCTTCCCTTATAGGACCTGCTGCCTGGGGTGTGTGTGTGTGTCTTCACCTGGACTCTCCCACCAGTGCTCACTCTTGTCCACAGCTGTGTCCTGTCCCTCTAGGCTCAGCTGTGGCTATCCTGGTCATAAATGTGTCTTCAATCCAGTGTGCTTGGGACTGACCCTCTCCAGGGAGGGGCAGTTAAGTCCCTTATGTTTAGTCCTTCCTGAACACAGCCTGCTCAACCAAAGCCAGTCCAGGCCAGCTGTGTGAGGCCAGCTCAGGGTCCTAAGAATGTAGATTGTATGCCAAAACCATCATAGCAGGGTCACCTTTAAGAGCTTTCTCAGTGACTCTGCCCAACCTGTTAAAGCACATTTCTAGGTAAAACATCGTAAGATCAGGGTGATTTTTGTTTTAAGTATTAAAAAGCTGGGGCACACTGATTCATTGCCCTGCTGGCTCTCTTTGGCTCTGAAAGTTGTTTAGCTCGCATTTAGGCAAACAACTCTAACTCGAGGTCGGATAAACGTCACTTTCCATCCAGTCTATTTCCTTGGTCTCCGTCTCTATGCACCAGGGAGGCACAATGTCTCTTTTATAATTTTCTCCAGTGGCCCAATACTGCCAGTAAGAAAAATTATAGCCTCTACCATTACTAAATCTGAAAGTCTGGTCCGATGACCTTTGCTTGGAGAAAAAATTTCTCACCACTGTACCAAAAAGTCCAGCAAACGGCTTTGATCCTGAAAAGCATTAAAAAGAAAACAACACACAAAACAAACAAACAACTCAGCCCAGCCCAGCCTGGGTTACAGGGAGTTTCTTTTCATGTGGTTTCAATCCAACCTACATGCTGTGACAGGTTCAGGATGGCCTCAGCTGGATGTTTGAAGCAAGTGAATCTGACCACTGGGCACAGAGGAGTATTCAGAATCCATGTCTGGCTGGGAGTTGGTAGTGCACAACTGTAATCCTGGCTACTCAGGAAGCTGAGAGCTAAGGATTGTGGTTTGAAGTTAGCCTGAAGAGGAAAGTCCTTGAGTCGCTTATCTCCAATAAACCAGCAAAGAGCTAGAAGTAGAGGTGTGGCTCAAGTAGTACAACACTAGCCTTGAGCTAAAAAGCTAAGAGACAACACCCAGGCTGTGAGTTCAAGTCCCACTACTGGCACAAAAAAAATAGAATTGCAGTAAAGTGATTCATGGGGGCTAGGGTATGTAGCTCAGTGGTAGAGTGCTTGCAGAGCTAGAAGTGAAGATGTGGCTCAAGTGGGTAGAACACCAGCCTTGAGTGAAAAAGCTAAGGGATAGCATCCAGGCCCTGAGTTCAAGCCCCAGTACATGCAAAAAAAACACATCACATTGGGACCTTAAGCCTGGCAGCCACTATTGTCTTAGCTCATTATTCAAAGATGATTCCTATAGTAAACTTGAAGGGCAGAGACAAAGAGGTGGAGTAAAATTTGAGCTACTAGGGAAATATAAGAGGGTATAAACATGTGTTCTGATTCTGTGGCTGTGGTGGTTTTAGGTGCCTCAAGATGACTGATCAAGAGTTGCCAGGTCACCTGGCACAGGTGTTTTATGCCAGCCATCTTAGTACTCAGGAGGCTGAGATCTGAGGATCATGGTTCTAAGCCAGCCCAGGCAGAAAAGTCTATGACACTCATATTAGCCAGCAAAAAGCTGGAAGTGGAGCTGTGGCTGAAGTTATAGAGCATGAGCTTTGATAGCTTTGATTGAAAAATAACAAGCAGGAGTACCAGGCCCTGAATGCATCCCTCAGAGTTCAAGCCCCAATATACACACACTTCCCAAGGCCTGAGTAGAGTAGTAAAGGAAAGGGAGGGTTCCACCAAATTTTAGAATGCTCAAGTTGGGAGAGATGTGGAAGGTGTGTTTGGACCTATGAGCGCTACGTGTTGTGGGGTATAAATATAAAAATTCCACAGAAACACTGGACACAAAAACAAGGCCTAGATCTTAGTAGTAGAGCATGATGTCCTCAAAGACAATGGCTACCTGTTCCATCGTGCATTGCTCATGCCTCATTGTCATCTTGAGGTATCTCAGGTGTGGCAGGTGCCCAGTGTCAAATCCCACACTAGGTAAGTACTCATCCTGGGGCAGGGAGGCAGCTGTGGTGCCCAGGCAGGACCAGGCATACTTTCTTTTATGAACGTGAACTTCCCA
This sequence comes from Dipodomys spectabilis, assembly GCF_019054845.1. Lineage (NCBI taxonomy): Eukaryota > Metazoa > Chordata > Mammalia > Rodentia > Heteromyidae > Dipodomys > Dipodomys spectabilis. The sequence continues at coordinate 4,363,247 of NW_024870773.1, forward strand.
GAGACTCTCAAATCATGGAGGGAAGTGTCCTATGTGAGCAAGTAGAGGCATGTATAGATGATGTGGCTTTCTACAATGGGAGTTTCTCCACCTGAATCCACAGACTGTTGGGATCTGGTGAAGTACCACTTACAGAAGTACTGGATCTGCCAGTTGGCTGAAACTCTGGATCCCAACTAGAATCATAGGCTAGACATTTATTTGCAGGCTCCCAGTGTAGATTTAGAGTAAAAGGAATTGAGTATATACAAACACAGAGCCTTTGTCGATGAAGTTAGTGCCAACTGTCTCACATTCTATGAGGTTACAAAATTGTATTAGGAGCCAGGCACTGGTGAGTCATGCTTGTAATCCTAGCTGCTCAGGAGGCTGAGAAGAGAGGATCACAGTTTGAAGTTCAGCCTGAGCAGAAAAGTCTCATCTCCAATTAACCAGCTAAAAGTCAGAAGCAGTGATGTGGCTCAGTGATCGTATGGTCGAGCACCAGCCAGCCTTGAATGAAGAAGCCAATGAGGGTGTGTGGCTCTGTGTTCAAGCCCCAATACCTCCACACACACACAAAAAAAACAAAACCAGAAAGAAAACTGTATTTGGGGATGCCACCTGCAGTCTACGAAAGATAAGGAACTAAAGAATAGACAGAAGAAAATGGTATACAGGAAAGATCTGGTATGTCATCCTAAATGAGGGAAGGAAACAGGATTTCCTCCTCAAGTCAAGGCATGTGATGAGCTTGGATGAATGTCTCCTGCAACTGGGTAGACTGGTATTTGATTTCTACTATATTTAATCACGAGGGACTGAGGTGTTTGATCATATCAAGAAGGAGGATGTCATTGGAGCTGAGCATATTTTCATCCATAGCGTGTCTAAGACTCTTGTTTGTCCCACTGTGGAAATTTGATGAGGGGAATTTCTCTTTGTGATATAACCGTCTTAGTCAATGAGATGTACAAAAGGAAAAGAAAAACATTTTCTCCCCTTTTCTTTAATGAAAGTCCATCTTGAGGATTTATTCATAAATGTCCATAGAAGGACCCTTTGGGGTCCCACAAATGTACGGAAAGGAGGTGGCCTGGGGACATCTTGAGAGGAATCTGCCTTAAATAAGACTTTTGCTAAGACTCAGGAGATGGGGGAACCCAGAAGCCTCATGCTGGCCTGATTCCTGGGGCTCACACGTGCAGGCTCCAGCTGCAGATTCTGTGGGCAGATTGTGCAGGTGTGAAGCCAGCGAGAGGGTGGATACCATACATCTGCCATTCCAGCGGCCAAGTGGCAGAGGATGACTGTCCTGCATCTAATCCTCTGGCTACTGGCCCAGCCCTGGGAAAGGCCAGAAACAAGCTGGTGAGAAAGAGAGGAGGGATGAAAGATCAACCACAGAGACCGAAAGCCAACCATAACCCTACCACCTTTCCTGTAAATTCCAGCAAAGAGCTTGAAGTTAAACTTCAACTTTAAATAAAGTGTGGCGTGTAGATCATTACAAAAGTCTGAATGTTTTAATGGCTGAAATGAGCTTCTTTGGGGTGACTAAAAAGGCCTGGTAAAACCATGGGATCTTCATAAGATTCCTGTTAGGAACATTTAAGAGCTAGTCTTCAAGATGACCTTAATGGAGAAAGAGTGGAAAGAATACGTGTGTGTGTGTGTGTGTGTGTGTGCGTACATGTATGGCTCAATAAAATGGTTACAGTATAAAAAGAAAGCCCCATCCCCAAATTTTCATAGTAGATACCCTGACAAGGATTTCCTTCCTTCCCTTCCTCCCCACCTCTCAAACCCTGAGAAACAAATGTCAATTACATAAGCCACCTAGTCCAGGGTGTTTTGTTATAGCCACCTTAATGGACTCAGCCCTCAAGCAAGTTTTTCTGTAAAGGAATACAAAGTAATTGTTTTCCACTTTGAAGGTCATGTGGTATCTATAACAAGCCCTGGACTCTTCAATCACATAAAAAGCAGCTGTAACTTTACAAGGACAGATGCCAATCCTGTGTCCCAGATAAGCAAATCGCCCCTTCTGAGACGTCCAGCACCTTTTCGCAGTCTTCTCTCTCTCCGACGTTCTGTTCCACGGAGAAAACGGAAGTAATAAAGAACTCCCACAAACTCCTCTATCCTCTCCGCACCTTCACACTTGGCCCGTGTCTTCTCTCTTGTTGCTATGGATACTCCTCATGGACTGCATCCTCCTCTCACTGACACAAGGCCCCTGCTCAAACATTATCCAATTTCTCTTCTGCATCACCATTTGCTTCTCTCTCTTGAGTGATTCCTCTCTGCACACAAGAGTAATGATGTTTCTCCTACTAAAAAACAAAGAGCTGGGTGTGTTGGAGCACTCCTATAATACTAGCTGCTCAGGAGACTGAGATCTGAGGATCCCAATTCTAAGCCAAGCTCAGGCAAGAAAGTCCATGAGACTCTTATCTCCAATTAAGTACCCCTAAAGGCTGAGTGTAGAGCTGTGGCTCAAGCGGTAGAGCACCAATCTTAAGCACAAAAGCTCAGCGTCAGCACCCAGCCCCTGAGTTCAAGCCCTCGGACCAGCATACATAAACACAAAAAATAGAATGTATGACCTTATCTCCACTTAGCTCATGTTTCATTTCTTTCCTTTGTGCGAAAATCCCGAAAATAGCTGCTGCTGCTGCTGCTGCTGCTATTGTCAGTCATGGGGCTTGAACTCAGGTCCTGGGCACTGTCTCTGAGCTCTTTTGCTCAAAGCTAGTGATCTACCACTTTGAGCCACAGCGCCACTGCCAGTGTTCTTGTGGTTAATTGGTGATAAGAATCCCATGGACTTTTCTGCCCTGGCTGGCTTTGAACCACAATCCTCAGATCTCAGCCTCCTGAGTAGCTAGGAGTACAGGTGTGAGCCACTGGTGCCAGCTTATTTTCTTATTTTTGATGTCTGGTCTCTGGGCAAACCTCTGTAGTCATGCTTTTTTCTCTTTCTCGCCATCAGAATGATTGGTTCTCAGCCACATATCCCTATCTAAACTTATGGACAATTCTCAGTCCTCAACTCCCCTAACCCACCACCAGCACTGCCAAGTTGACTTGTTTTCCTCTTATAATCTAGAATAAGATATTCTTGGTTTTGGATTTTTCAATCCTCTTTGTTGGTAAATATTCCAGACCTGTTTCTTCCTACCTCAGGACCTTTGTACTTGCTTTTTTATTTGAGGTACATTTCCCAGGCATGGGTATCTCCATCCTCTGTTATTTGACTGTTACCTTCTTTGTGAGGATTTCCATGGACATTGTCCAAAACTGCAACTCAGCTCCTTCTAGTTCTTCCTAGTCTCCTTCAATAATTTGCTTTTTTACCTGATGTTCAGCTCCATCGAACACAGCATCTATTTTATGTATTGATAATACCATATTTATCTTGTTAACTCATCAAGAACTGAAAATACCGAACTATCCTACTTAATGGTCCTGAAGATCAGTCTAAGGCAATCTTTGTTAAATCTGAAGACAGAGATTTGCTATTATAACCACTAGTAGGTCAAGCAGGAGGAGCCTAATCAAGATCATATCAACCAATGGACTTCTCTCCCCCTTCTTAAAGAAGTGGGGAGCTAGAACCGGAGCTCATTTCAAACACATTGAGGGGACTACAGGCATTTTCCATCACACCTTTTAATTCTCTCATTTTTCTAACATCGGTGTTTGACTTTCCTAACCAGACAGCTTGGGCACCAAAGCACAATCCTGCAATTCTTTTCTGTTTCCAAATCACATTCTAAACAAGACACTGCTTCCCAAATTATGCCATGTAATTCTAGAATCATCCTTTTTTATGGCTTCAAAAACTCTATTCAGTATTCATAACTCAGATCATGGATGCTGAAACCTCGAAGGGAACATTTGATTCAAATTGGCTGTGTCTGTGTATATAACATGTCCATCTAGGAGTAGATGTTCTGCTTTCTGAGTTTGTTTTGGAGAATGGATATGAGATCCTAGCTGGGTCCTCTACAACCAGCATATTTTCCAGGGCCACTTTTACTGGCAGAAAATTTATTATGCCAGTCTAGATGGGCAGATGATATTAGTTTGAAAATAATCTTCATGGGTAATCAATAATATAGGTCTGACTGTATAAAGATAGTTTTCTCTCACTTCCCATCTAGCAAGCCAGACTGTCAATCATAACTTGAAAACAGTAAGTGTATTTTTATACTAATAAGAAGAGGATCCTGAGAAGTAGAAAGGCAGGAAGCATTTTGGCATTAGGAAGGAGGAGCAAGCAACACTTTTCATGGCAATTGGAAAGCAGAGGTTCCACCATGGACTGAAAGAGCATCTTCCTGAGTCTTGTGGGATCCTGATGCAAGCCCACCCACTGGCCATCCCAGGTTATAAACTGAACTTCCCAACTTGGAATCTGCTTGCTCATGGCATTAGAGAACATCTTCTGGACTCTTACAGAAGGGATGTGAGTTGGGCCTACAACAGCTCAATGATCTAATCAACCCAGTAAAGATTAGTCGATGTGGTTGCATAGTTTTGTCATCCAAAGACACTTCAGGTTGACTACATTTTTAAATTTTTTCAGCTGACTGTAGTAGCATCAGTTTTCTGATTAAAAGAGGACCATCCTTCAGTGGAGTCCTGTTAGAAAGTACCAGAAAGCTGTTGCAATTGTGCAGAACATTTTTTGTGACCTTGTCACTAACAATTTCATTGATAATTCAAAACTGACCAAGCTGGGCACCAGTGGCTCATACCTGTCATCCTAGTTACTCAAGAGGCTGAGATCTGAGGAGTGAACCTTGAAGCCAAACCCAGTCAGAAGTAGAGCTGTGGCTCAAGTGATAGAGTGCTAGCCTTAGGCAAAAAATCTCAGAGACAGCATGCCTAGGCCCTGAGTTCAATCCCCAGGTTGGGGGAAAAAAAGATTCATTAGTGAATGATCAGTGAGTGATATGGAACAGCATGGAAGAGGAGGATCTGGATCTCACATATTTTAGCAACGGGGAAAGTACTTTGTGATCAGTATTCTACCCCATGAAGCAGATGGATAAACTCCTTAAAAAATCAGAACATTTTTAGGAAAATGAGTGTATATTGTCAGCTAAATACAATACTTTTTGCTACAAAACACCACAGGATCCCACCAGGATCTCTTCAGGGTAGAGATCATTTCCCTTGTTAGCTCAGGACTGTGAGATCACACACATTAGTTTCCAAGTTACTCTCCTACCAATGATGCACCTCTTCCACTTACTTAACTATGAGTCATCTATTAGAATATTTTTTTTTAAAACCCCACAACTTAGTTGCTAAAGTCCCTTCATATCTCCCAGCTCCCATAGATCACCAATCTAGGTGTGGTTTAGTGAGATCCTTTGTTTCTGGGTCTTTCACAAGGTTGCAATGAAAGTATTGCTTGTGATGGGCTTGTGGCTTAGACTCAGGGCCCAGGCTCTGTCCCTGAGCTTTTTTGTTCAAGAATAGTGCTCCACCACTTGAACACTACTTTTGACACTTTCCTGCTTGGGCTGACTTCAAACCATGATCCTCTGATCTCAGCTTCCTGAGTAGCCAGTATTACAAGATGTGAGCCACTAGTGACTGGCTTCATTCAGCCCTTATTTATAATTCCTTCTTCCACTTTCTAGAACATTAACAGATTTTCTTGTCTCAATTTTCTCTTTGTTTCTATCTCTGTTCTTTCTCTCTCCTTTCTTTCTGTCTCTGTCTCTCTGTCTCTGTCTCTCTGCATGTGTTCAGATGTAGGTAGGAGCATACCTGTAGTTGCAGCTACTCAGGAAGCTGAGGAATGGAAATCATTGCAGCCCAGGAGTTTGAGACTAGTGTCAGACCCACAGAGGTGAGAGGAGGCAGGGAAGACAAAACCCAGAACCTAGTCTAGGATGCAAAAATGTATCATCATGACCTTTCCAAGACTCAATATCACACACAGGCCCAGGGCAAGTGCTGAGTTTACTCAGCTAGTTTCACAGGGAGCTATGAAGCAAGACCCACAGAGAGCTCATGTAATGAAAGAGAGTCTCATCATAGTCATGAGCCCTGTAGATGACAGAGCGTCCATGCTCAGCACAGCTTTACTCCAGCAGAGCAAGGTTTTGACATCTTTTTCCTGCCCTTCTTTGAAGATCCTGGGACCCCTGTGAATGCCATCCATTATGTGCAAAGCTGGTCTACCCACCTGCCACATTATCAAACCTCACTCAGCCTCCTGAAGCCTGTCCCAGACTCCCTGACCTGCTCTTAGCTTGCTCTTCAGTCACCTGTAGCGAAGGAGGCTCAGGAAGGAGGAAGCAGACAGTGGTGTGTCCTATTGATTATTTTATGCCTGGACAGACAGAGAGCCCTTTGAGGCCACATCTTCCTCTTGTCACTCTTCCATCCCAGAGCACTCTGCACTGAGCATAGTAGAAATTTAATTAAAATTTGATGATAGATTAATTGAATCTGTAACCTGGCCCATTGTTTAAACAGAAGTGTGGGACTCTGAGCCCAGAGTTCCTTGCACTAGAGGGGACCCCAGCTCAGCAGACATTGAGAGAGGAGAACAGAATCTGCCCTTGTCAGAACCACTTCAAAGCTCCACAATGGCCAAGGTCACGGGGAAACATGCCGCCCACTCTCTCCCCCAGACACACACTCTCATGTTTGGGAATGTCCCTGGCCCATTCTTCTTTTAGTCCTGACTTTTCTCAGTCTCAGGAAATGATGGCTTCTAAGTCCTTTGGTGTTCATATTCAGTTCAGCCCTCCCTGTGTCTGGTGCGAAGGGAAAGACTGGATTTGAATGGGGTGGGGGTTGTAGGGGAAAGGGACAGGAAGGGGAGCGCTTTTTCCTAGTGGGTAGAAATCCAGGTTCAAGAACTTGCTCCTGACTTTGAGTGAATAAGTAGAGGGGTATCTACTCCAATCCTGAACCAAATCATCCTTCGTTCTGGGTCACAAGGTGCTTGAGATTCCCACACATTGTTCATGCTCCTGGGCTTCCCCTGGAGATTTGGGTTCACTGGGCTGGGGGAAGTGCTGGGAAGTGTCTCCAGTCTGTTCTAGCTCTGACAGACCACCAAATCATGGCCATTGTACTCCACCATTATCATTTCCCATTGGTTCTCCCATGAAGTTACAAGCTTTCTTTATACAACCAACAGCTCTTTCAGTTCTTTTATCTGCTTCCGCATCATATGCTTTAATGTATGTCAGTCAAATTTAAAATATTCACTGTGCTGCAAAACAAACCATTTCCAATACCACTATATGCACTATACTATATGAACTATACTTTTATTATTATTATTATTATTTTGCTAGTCCTGTGGCTTGAACTCACAGCTTGGGCACTGTCCCTGAGCTTCTTTTTGCTCAAAGCTAGTACTCTACCACTTGAGCCACAGCACCACTTCTGGCTTTTTCTGAGGAATCAGACCCAGGGCTATGCAAGCACTCTGCCACTAAGCCACATTCCCAGCCTTGAACTATACTTGGAAGACATTATTTCACTAAGTCTATACTATGCAGATGGAAAGGTTCTCTATAAAGTCAGGGCCCTCTGAGGGAGGGTGGGGCAAGGTGTCTACTCATGGGAGGTACTTCAAAGCAAAACAGACAGGCAGCTGCATTTGTTAGAGACTTTCTTGGTTATATTCTCTCTTTTGGCCTTGGTCTTAGGTATCTGGTGGAGTTGTTTTATGATTATTCTTTAAACCATACATTATATTTCATATGATCTCATTATTTAGCTTAATAAAGGAAATAAAAAGAACTAAAAGAGTAACTGAGAGAAAGCAACAGATGCTGGTGGCTTAAACCTGTAATCCTAGTTAACTCAAGAGGGTGTGGCTCATATGGTAGAGTGCTAGCCTTGAGCAAAAAAGGAGCTCAGAGATGGCGCTCAAGCTCAGAGTTTGAGCCCTACGACCAACCAAAAAAAAAAAAAAAAAAAGATTCAAAAAGAGAGTTGGGCATTGGTGATGCACATCTATAATCCTAACTACTTGGAAAACTGAGAACTAGAGGATTATGGTTCAAGACCAGCCTAGGCAGAAAAGGTCATGAAACTCCTCAACCCATAGCTGGGTAAAGTGGGGGTGTATTTATCATCCCAGGCTGCATGGGAGGCTGGGATCAGGAGGATTTCTGTTTCAAATCAGAGAGACAGAAAGGCCAGCGAGACTCTGTCTCCATGGAGGGGAATGGCATCCTAAAGATGAAGGGAAGACCAAAAGTAGGAGATTGTACTCGGGTGCATGCTGAACAAGAATTGAGGCCCTGTTCTAAAGCTGGAGGTATGGCTCAGTGGTATCACATCTGCCTGGCCAACATGTAAGTCCTGAGTTCAAAATCCGCAGCACAGAAAGAAAGAAAGAAAACAAAGAAGGAACAAAGAGAATATAGAATTCTAAGTAGAGCTGATTAGTAGGTTTTCCTGAGTAGGAATTGAAGTCCTTTTCTTTCTCCTGGCTATGGGTAGTGGACACTGAGGAGACCGAGGCCTGGGCAGCTTCCAGAATCTTTTTGCTGTGTGCCTCTGACCCTTATCTCTGGAATTAAATTGCTGAGTAGTAATAAGGCTGACAGAAATGCTCTGTTTAATCACAGTCCCCAGCTGCGATCTTGGTGACATTATACAACAGAAATGGCATTGTATGTCAGTGTTCTTGGTATTGTAGTATCCCTGAGTCCTTCCATTCTCCCCCCTCCCACCCTTGGCCACACGAATACACATGCATGCCTGCCCAGGTACACACTTGCACATGCACATGGACATCTGCTTTCGAGAGGAATTCCAGATCAGGAAAGTAGCATACATTAAAAGCATATCTCATCTGTGTTCTCCACTGAGACTCTGAGACATAGGCCAGCTCTTCCCCAGAATCTTTTCTCTGAGCAGCTGCTGGCCTAATGCATGAAGCCAATGGCCTGTTTTGACCACATCTGCTTTTATTTTCTAATCCGAGCCTGAATCTAAAAGCCTCAGTCACCATCCCCTGCCACCCTCATGCTGAAGACTAGTAACCTCAGAACTGGTCAATGATATCATTCTTCAGCCAATCCCAAGGCCTTGGGAAAGGCCCAGGGCCAGTAGGCTGGGATAGGGGAGAATTGAGTTCTGCTTTCTACTTGTCACACTGAAAAAAATAGGGCTTAGACCGGTTACCCTCTCTAGAGGAAACCATAGCCATCAGCTCCAATTTTAGTATGTGTGCTGCTGAAGCAAGCATGCCATCAGCTCCAAATATGTCCTCCTTTCACTACTATCTCTGGCCCAACCTCACACCATCTAGGGTGAGTCCGTATCTGGCTAGGTAGCAGGGACAAAGGATCTTGGGTTACCTGGAAGGTGAGCTTCAGGACAAGGAGTGCTGGCAAATGATTGATTGAGAAGAGACAGAAGAACTCCCAAGTCCTTCCTAGTCAGCCTGAGTTAGACATGAACAACACTGAAGTGGTTCCATGAGTCAGCTCTTGGGTGAAGATGGTCTATGAAGAAAGTGTATGTGCTGGTACTGGGGATTGAACTGAGGGCCTTGTACTCTTACTTGGCAGGGCTTCAAGTGGTGTTCTACCACTTAAGCCACATCTCCACTTCCTGCTTCTTGCTGATTAAGTGGAAGTAAGTGTCTCACTGATTTTTTTTCTGCCCAGGCTGTCTTCAAACCATGATCTTCAGATCTCAGCCTCTTAAGTAGCTAAGATTATAGGAGTGAGCCACCAGCCCTGGGCCTCAAGCTCTATCCTTTGGTTTGCAATGAGGAGCAAGTACAAAATGTTCAGACTATGGTTTGAAAGTGTTGAGTCCCCTCCAAATTCCTTTGCGGAATTCGTATACCTCATGGTGGGTACTTAAGGAGGTGCTGTAGCTTGCATATGGAATGCCACCCTCCCCCCCCCAAAAAAAATAACTCATGTTGTTAAAGTCGTGTGTCCCAGCTAGTGAAACAATTGAGAAGTGACTGGAACTTGATGGCACTAACTTCCTTAGTGGATCCACTCATGATGAGTTCATAGCTGAGTGGGCTCTTAGAGGAAGAGTCTACAGGGAGGAATCAGATCACTCACTACAGGAGTGATTGTGAAGGGTCTATCTTGACCTTGAACTCTTCTTATTTCTCCTTCTCTGCCTCTGTCTGCCATGAGATGAGCTACTTGGCCTTACCACATGCTCCAACCCTGATGCTCTGTCTTTCCATTGCTCAGAAGCAATAAAGACCAGTAATCATGGACTGAAACTTCTGAAACGATGCATCAGAAGTAAATCCCTTCTCCCCTAAGTTGTTTGTGTGAGGGATTTTGCCACAGCAAGGAAATCCTAACTGGTACAGGAGGTGAGGGGTCATGAGGGTAGAGTCCTTCTGAACAAAATTAGTGCCCTTGTCAAAGAGGCCCAGGGGAGACCCAGTCTGCCCCTCCCACCAGCGGGAAGGTTCTAGCTCACCAGGTGTCAGTGGCTTCAGTCTGGAACCCTAGAGACTCAAGAGACTGAGATCTGAGGATCATAGTTCCAAGCCAGCCCAGGAGTAAAAGTCTATCAAACTCTTATCTCTGAGTTTTAGTAGTCTTCCTTCAAGATGACAAGATTAATATGTAGTTGTTTTTTTTAATATTCCATAAAGGAACTTTAAGGTAAGAAACAGAAAAGACAGCTACCCTGCAGACTTGTTCATACCATGATGACAAGGTAATTTAGAAACAACGTGCATTTATTGCTTTTTCTTACAGAGGTTTGCAAAGGCCAGGGTAGGTAAAGGTAACAGTAGAGCTTGAGTCTTTGGAAAGGCCAGTCTCTGCTTCAAAGATCGCACTTTGACTGCTATGTTCTCCCAAAGGGGTAAGACAAATTCAGGTCTTCACCTGGTAGAACACAGAAAAAACAGAGACAAACTCTGGGTGAAGTCATTCTTATAAAGGCAAACAGTGCATCCACAGCATATGGAAACCGACTAGTTCCCTTGTGTGGACCAAGACTCTTGGCACCTTCCTTCGAAGGAAAAGTTGGTCTCAGCCATTACCGTCATTAGGACCTTAGAGATCCCAACATAGCATTTTCCTAGGAAACAACCCTCCAACGCAGTAAATGAAAACTAAATGATATCCACTAGAGTTAGGGTCCTTTCTCCTACCCTAGGCTCAAGTAGACAGCTATTTTCAGGAAGTTCTGAAATTAGCTTCCTATTCTGAAATAGTGTACATTTGTGTCAAGAGCTTGGGCTATCATCCTTCTGTGCACCATAAAGAAGCTATTAAGCCCAGGTCATGTTTCTCACCCAGGAGAAGACAATAGGCCTAGAGCAGAAGCAAGCATTGCTCTCCAAAGTGCAATATGAACACAGAGGTACATGGAGTGGATATTAAGTTGGATGGCATCTATCAACATTCTACTGGGGACAGTGACAAGAGACACATGAATGCGCAAAGGTTCAGTGGCAGTATGTTCCATGGGATCCTCGGATTGTTAGGAAGTAGAAAAGGGGACAGGGAACCAGATTAAGGGGTATTTTATGCAAGGTCACACATTCAATGCTGTGCTATAACTCAGAAAGATCGCTTCATAGACAATGTGGTTATACTTCACCATCGCATGAGAAGGATTATGGGTGTAGTGGGCAGCATAGTGAAAGGGCCAGTACCGGAACAAAGCTTCCAGAATTTTATAACACATTCTACAGAGGATGAATGCGCTCCCTCCGATGTTCTTGAGTTTTCTCTCCTTACGCTGTAACAATGGGACCTATGAACTGGCTGGCATCTGTGACTTCAGAGTTGTGTCAGAGCTTCAGCCAGTAACTAAATCATCCAGAAACTAAATGTAGAAGAGAAGTACAAAGATTAGGTGGGGATTCTGTCCCAATTGTGCCCATTCTCTACACTCCTTAATATCTGTCCCTTCCTCATAATTTTGGGCCTATTCTAAGCTATCTTCTTAACTTCGCAACAGGACAAACAGTGTAATATAAGTGCAGTGTATATTTAGCACGACATGTAAATATTTTATAGAATCTACAGTAAATAATGTATATTTGTGAAATGTCAGTGTAAATATTTGATAGACTGCATTACGAATAGCAACTACAGAATGAAGGACATTGGAGCTTGTTATGGGATCAATGGCCGGCAAGAGCAAGGTCAAGAGAGATTAAAAAAAAAAATCCTGGTTGGGTGCTGAGGAGGCTGAGAATCATGGTTTGAAGCCAGGCTAAGCAGAAAAAAAAATCTGTGAGGCTCTTATCTCCAATGAACCAGTAACAAAGATAGAAAGAGAGCTATGGCTCATAGGGTAGAGTGCTTGCCTTGAGTGGAAAAACCAAGTGAGAATATGAGGGCCTGACTTCAAGCCCCAATACTGGTATACAACACACACACACACACACACACACACACACACACACACACGCACGCACGCACGCACGCACACACGATCTATTCTTTTTTTTTTTTTCTTTTTTTTCTTTTTTTTTTTTCTTTTTTATTTTTACATTTCTTTTTTTTTTTTTTTTTTAATTTGAAAACATACTGTACAGAGGGGTTACAATTACATGGGCAGGAAAATGCATACATTTCTTACCAAGCATTGCAGCCTCCTCCTTTGTTTACCCTTCACCTCCCTTCCCAGCCTCCCCCCTACCCCCCAACCAATCATACCCCCCCTCCCTCCCCCACCGACATTGTAAAGCTGGTTTTGACATGACAACTTCTCATTGTTGCAACAGGTCCACCTGAATCCTTAAACGACTTGTTTGTCCCCGTCTCCTCCACATGTTATACTGACATCAAATATAGTGAAAGCGGGGGTTACACTGTGGGGGAGGGACATACAAAGCAACAAAGAAATAATCTTATAAATGCGTTAGAAACACATGCATGAATGAAACAAAAACATTAAAATACATATTTGAGGGTTCGTTTTCCTAACATCACATTCTCTTTCTTTTTCCGCTTGACTCATACCTATACTAGATATTGCCAATAAGGGAAACCATGGGACCTATGTTTCTTTGGGTCTGGCTTACTTCACTTAATATAAATTTTTCCAAGCCTTTCCATTTCCTAACAAATGGGGCAATGTCATTCTTTCTGATGGAGGCATAGAATTCCATTGTACACACGATCTATTCTTGATGCATCTAGAAACATCGCATTTTCTCTCTTCTTTGGCCACCACGTTGAGTGCCCAACTTTTCACGTTCAAATATTCTCACACACAGTCTCCGCAGCAACTCAAGACCAAGTCTTCCAAACCAAGAGACCAAGGGAAAAGGAAGCAACATGTAAGATCCTAGATGACTAGCTAAATTCTTTTCTGTGTCTCTGCCTGCTTGCTTATTTATCTGTCTCCTCTACACAATGTGAACTCCAACAAGATATGTCTGGAACGTGAGCCTATCCTGTGGTAAAATAGTGTCTCACATATTATGAGAAATTCCATTCTATTTTCCTATATTGGTGCATGGCAAGATCTTTTAGTCTGCATAGTGATCCCATCATACCATTTTTAACAGCCTGCAACCCTGATTTAATCCATAAGTGAAGTAAGCCTTCAATGTCAGCTTCTTTCTTTTTTTACTGTAATGTGCTGCACAGAGGGGTGCCAGTTACAAAAAAGTAAGTTAATCAGTACATTTCTTTTCCAACAGTGTTCCCAGGTCAGTTATAAGCTGGGAGGGGCCCAATGGGTATGAGAAGGCGTTTGGGACCACAGGGCTCCAAGGTACAGTGGTGTTAGTGGGTCATTACCCAGGAGGCCTGGGAGCAGACAGAGGCCTGTTGCATTCAGGGAGACACAAATAGCAAAGGCCGAATGGAAGATGAAAAGAAAATGGGGCAACACCAGAGCCCACTCCCCACCTTACCAAGTATTTCCAGCACGCGTTCGTCATGTGCATAACCACGAGCGAAGGTTTCCTGGCTCAATACAACAAATCTCTCAGGTTTGCAGCACTGATCACATGTTTTACTGCATCTTGAACCTACCAGTGATGACCTTCGTAGCCTACCCTTACAGAGAGAGCTTCCTATGTTTCCTATTCTGTCTAAATGGAGCCGCTTGTAATCATTTATTTCATTCTTTGAGCAAACCCATGGATAACAGAAAACAGAAGACAAAGGAAGTTACATGACCTTGTGATTGAATGATCCAGGGGTTTCTGTGAGTCAAACCTTGTTGGTAACAGTAGAGTTAACATGTTTCTTCTAGAAACTTCCTGTTCCTTCATATGGGTGCAGAGGTAGGGTGCATGTGATGTCCTTATGTGAAATATCAAGTCTCAGGGAGGAAAAGTGTCTGTCATGTAAACACTGTGTTTAGAAGTGGGTCTCAGGCCTCACCTAATCATAGAGCTGAGGAGTGAAAAGCTCTCATCTCTACCTGACAGGTGTAAGGAGAGGATAAACTCTGGGTATCAGCTCATGACGCTGTTGCCTTACCCATAATACACTGTACTCAATGTTCCAATTAGCATCAGAATATGGTAACCAGCTAGGTTAGTCCATCAGACACATGTGGCTGTGGGAGGGGCAGGGAAGAGAGAAAGAATGCTGGGAAACCAGGAGATTTCTCCTTTCAGTTACTGATAATATAACAATGAAATGTCAAGCCTTGCATTCATGACTCATGCCTGTAATCCTAACTACTCAGGAGACTGAGAGTTGAGGCTCACACTTGGAAGCCAGCCCAGGGAGGAAAGTCCATGAGACGCTTACCTCCAATTAACCACTAAAAGATAATCTGGAAGTACAGCTGTAGTTCAGGCGGTAGAGCTTGGAGGCAGCACCCAGGCCCTGAGATCAAGCCTCAGGACCTGAACAAACAAACAAACAAATACAATGAAATGCAATTGAGCTTCATTGTGTTTATTTTTGGCCCAGTACTAGGGATTGAACTCAGGGCTTTGTACTTTTGCTAGGCTTTTTTTTTTTTTATCAAGGCTGAGACTCTACTACTTGAGTCATACCTCCACTTCTGGCTTTTGCTAGTCAACTAGAGGTAAGAGTCTCATAGACTTTTCTGCCTAGGCTGGTTTTGAACCGTGATCCTCAGATTTCAGCCTCCTGAGAATTTAAGATTTCAGGCATGAGTCACTAGTGCCTAGCATTCAATTGTAAAGTATTTTAGGGTCTTACTCTTTTTTAATTCATGAAGTCTGACATTCCCTTTACTATAGAACCAGCAGACACCTGTGCCACTTGGTCATTGTGTCCCATAGAAAGACAATTTCCTTAGAAAAGGAGAGATACTCACTGGAGGCCTGTCTGGGTTTGTTGGTGGGCCTTCCTCCAAGGCCCGTTGTTGGAGATGAGATGTCTTGTGCACTTCTCCTCTTGACTCTATGACTGAGGTCAGGTCCTGCTTTCAAGTCATAGTGAATAGAAATCATTGCCCATTATAGCCCTATTCACAGCCACTGTGAGGCCTGCTTGTTATAATCATCTTGGTATACATTCAAATCAGTTTGAGCTCAAGAGACACTTGTACATTCCATTTCCTAACCAAGTAACCCCAGGTTCCATGGCTGGATAGAAATGAGCTTGGAACTTAAAGCCAAGTTCCATATTGAATCTTCAAAGAAACACTGAATTCCATTCCACTGAATGGCACTTCAAGGTCAATGCTTCTTAGTAATACTTTCAACTGCAAAGGATTGGACACCCTGAGCTTTCCTTCATTGGCATTTCTTTTCTTGGTAATTTTTGTCTTTCATGTTTTTTTTTTTTCCTTCTGTCGGTCCTGGGGCTGAAACTCAGGACATGGGAGTTGCCCCTGAGCTTCTTTGTGCTCAAGGATAGTGCTCTACCACTTGACCACAGTGCTACTTGTGACTTTTTCTGAGTAGTTTATTGGAGATAAGAGTCTCACAGCCTTTCCTGCCTGGACTGGCTTTGAACTGTAATCTTCAGATCTCAGTTTTCTGAGTAGCTAGGATTACAAGCATGAGCCTCTGCCACTCAGCCTCTTTTCCCTTTGCATTAGTCAGCTTTTCACCACTGTAATAAAATACCTGGAAGAATGAACTTATGAAGAAAAAAGGTTTATTTTGGCTCATGATTTTGGTGGTTCAAATCTAAGACTGGAAGGATCTATTACTTTGTACCTCTGGTGGTGGCTGGATGAGGGGAGTGTAATGGTTGAAGGATTGACCCCCCCTTCCCCCCCCCCCATTGTCCCAGGCCCATACACACTCCAGCAAATTCCCAGGTATGTGTGAACTTGTTTGATGTGCTGGCAGGGCAATCCACCTAAACCTAGCTGTAAACATCCCATTGTGGGCCCAACTGAAAGGCCCCCACCTTCCTTGACCTGGTGGCGTTTTCATTAACTTCTGCCTCCTTGCTTGGACCTCCTGTGAAAACCCAATTCCTGTCCCAACTCTTCAGTACAACTTCTAAACCCACAGGAAGGTCTAGGCACCTCACTGTTCCTCAATAAACAGTCCTTGCCTTTGATGATGGAGTCTGGTCTATTCCTTTTCCCTTCTCCTCCATTTTCCTAACAATGGTGAGTACTGCATTATGGCATAGCAAATCTGCTCACATCATGAACAGAGGAACAAAAAGAAGGGAATAGCGGAGGAGACCAGGGCCCTAAAATCCCCATTCAAGGGCAGGCTCCCAATGACCTAAAATCCTCCCACAAGGCTCCACCTCTTAACACTTCCACAGCACCTTTAACACAGGGGCATGGGTGAGGAGGGGGTATTTAAGACCCAAACAGTGGAGGTCTTCCTTTATATGGTGTTATAGTTTTATCCTAAGGCAGAAACTTCAAAGAAAAAAATGATTACTATTAGTTTCACAAGGGTAAGAACACGGTCAGTGAGCATCTTCAGGCTGCTTGACTTAGGTTGCCTCTTTGGAGTGAAAGATGAATAAAACATAGTTTTAGGGCTTACGCGGGAGGTGCACATGTACCGTGCACCAAGCAGAGAAGTGAGCACAACAGACAGGTCCCAGTCCAAACGGAAAGGGCAGGAAATCTACCTGGAGAAGGTGACAGGAAAGTGACAGTTGACCTGAGTTTCTGCATTTGTGTTTTTAAGCAGTACAACTCCTTATAAACTATGCTGCCCATCCCAGGTTCATAGTATAACAGCCATGTCCAAAGACCAGCTTTTTGTAACAAACAGTACTCCAACCTTTTTGTTGTACTGGGATTTGAACTCAGAAGAAGGGACAGCTGTGTATTGCTGGGATTTAAGACTCTTCTGATAGTGGAATAGTTGCATAGCTACAAGTAATATCTCAGTAATAGGACTCATACTTCCAATGTATATGCCTGAAGGGAATTTTATGATCTTTGGAGTGATTTTGTGCATACAACAGCTTCACAGTACTTGTAATCCTAGCTACTCAGAAGGCTAATATCTGAAGATTGTAGTTCAAAGCCTGCCTAGGCAGAAAAGTCTGTGAGACTTTTATCTCTGATTATCCATCAGAACACCGGAAGTGGAGCTGTGGTTCAAAGTAGTAGAGAGCTAGCCTTGAGCAAAGAGCTCAGGGACAGCACCTAGACCTTGAGTTCAGGGTCCACAACTGACAAAAAAACAAACAGCTCATAGTGAGCAGCTTTCTGTTCACTTCTTGTGCCTTCTGACTGTGTTCAAAGGGGTTTGGATTTGGGTTTCTCAGACCAAGAATGAACAAAGTGTAAAATGTACATACATTTTTCATTTTCCTTCCTCCCTTCCTTCCTTCTTCCCTCCCTCCCTCCCTCCCTTCCTCCCTCCCTCCTTTCCTTCCTTCCTTCCTTCCCTTCCTTCCTTCCTTCCTCCCTCCCTCCCTCCCTCCCTCCCTCCCTCCCTCCCTCCCTCCCTCCCTTCCTTCCTTCCTTCCTTCCTTCCTTCCTTCCTTCCTTCCTTCCTTCCTTCCTTCCTTCCTCCCTTCCTTCCTTCCTTCTTTTTTTTTTCAATTTTATTTTATTTTATTTGAGAACATACTGTACAGAGGGGTTACAATTACATGGGCAGGATAATACATACATTTCTTACCAAGCATTGCAGCCTCCTCCTTTGTTTACCCTTCACCTCCCTTCCCAGCCTCCCCGCTCCCCACCACCCAATCTCCCCCCCACACACACCGACATTGTAAAGCTCGTTTTTGACATGACATTTTGTACTTCTCATTGTTGCAACGGGTCCACCTGAATCCTTAAACGACTTGTTTGTCCCCATCTCCTCCACATGTTATACTGACATCAAATATAGTGAAAGCGGGGGTTACACTGTGGGGGAGCGACATACAAAGCAACAAAGAAATAACCTTATAAATGCGTTAGAAACACATGCATGAACGAAACAAAAACATTAAAATACATATTTGAGGGTTCGTTTTCCTAACATCACATTCTCTGACTTTTTCCGCTTGACTCATACCTACTAGATATTGCAAATAAGGGAAACCATGGGACCTACATTTCTTTGGGCCTGGCTTACTTCACTAAATATAATTTTTTCCAAGCCTTTCCATTTCCTAACAAATGGGGAAATGTCATTCTTTCTGATGGAGGCATAGAATTCCATTGTGTATATATACCACATTTTCTTGATCCATTCGTCTACTGAGGGGCATCTGGGTTGGTTCCATATCTTAGCTATGGTAAATAATGCTGCAATAAACATAGTTGTGCTGGTAGCTTTAGTGTGGTCTTTTTTGTAAACATTAGGGTAAATGCCCAAAAGTGGGATTGCTGGGTCATAGGGGAGTTCTAGGTGAAGTCTTTTGAGGAACCTCCATACTGCTTTCCAAAGTGGTTGAACAAGTTTACATTCCCACCAACAATGAAGTAAGGTTCCTTTCTGTCCACATCCCCTCCAGCATCTGTTGTTGTTAGAGTTCTTGATTTTTGCTGTTCTAACTGGAGTGAGGTGATATCTCAATGTTGTTTTGATTTGCATTTCTTTTATGGCTAGGGATGTTGAACATTTCTTCATGTGTCTATTGGCCATCCTTCTTTCTTCTTCAGAGAAGCTTCTCTTTAAGTCTTTCGCCCACTTACTTATTGGGCAGTTGTTTCTTTGAGGATTTGTTGTTGGGTGGTTTAATTTTTTGAGTTCCAAGTATATTTTAGATATGAGACCCTTGTCCGTTGTATGGCTAGTAAAGATCTTCTCCCAGTCCGTGGGCTTTCTATTGATCTTGCTAGCTATGTCGTTTGCCCTGCAGAAGCTCTGCAACCTTATACAATCCCATTTGTCCAACCTTTCTTTGATTTGTTGTGTTTCCGGGTCTCTATTCAGAAAATTTCGGCCTGAGCCAAGGAGACCCAGGGTTTCTCCTATTCCATCCTGTAATGTTTTCAGAGTGTCTGCTTTGAGTTCAAGGTCTTTAATCCATTTGGAGTTGATTCTGGTGCAGGGTGATATATAAGGATCTAGCTTTAGTTTTCTACATGTAGTTAACCAGTTTTGCCAGCACCATTTACTGAAGAGGCTGTCTGTCTTCCATTCTATTGTTTTAGCTCCCTTATCGAAGATTAGATGGCTATAGGTCTGTAGGTTCATTTCTGGGTTTTCAATTCTATTCCATTGGTCCTGAGGTCTGTTCTTATGCCAATACCAAGCTGTTTTGATTACTATGGCTTTATAGTAGAGTTTGAAATTTGGTATTGATATTCCTCCAGCAGTGTTCTTTCCGTTGAGGAGCGTTTTTGCTATTCGGGGTCTTTTATTGTTCCATATGAATTTTTGGATTGCCTCTTCTATTTCCTTGAAGAATGAGGGTGGAATTTTGATAGGTATTGCGTTGAATTTGTAGATAGCCTTGGGAAGTATTGCCATTTTCACAATGTTAATCTTTCCAATCCAGGAGCATGGGAGGTTTTGCCATTTTTTAAGTTCTGTGTTGATTTCCTTTTTCAAGATTTTAAAGTTTTCATCATAGAGGTCCTTCACTTCTTTAGTTAAGTTAATTCCTAGGTATTTTATTTTTTGTGGAGCTATTATAAATGGAGTTGCTTTCCTAATTTCAACCACACTTTTCTCATTGTTGGCATACAGAAAAGCCATTGATTTTTGGGGGTTAATTTTATAACCTGCTACTTTGCCAAAGTTTTGAATCAGCTTGAGTAATTTGGGAGTGGAGTCTATGGGATTCTTTAAATACAAGATCATGTCATCTACAAAGAGGGAGAGTTTTATTTCTTCTTTCCCTATTTGGATCCCCTTTATGTCTGCATCTTGTCTTATTGCTGTAGCTAGGCATTCTAATACTACATTGAAGAGAAGTGGAGAGAGTGGGCATCCTTGTCTTGTTCCTGAGTTAAGAGGAAATGGCTTTAGTTTTTCACCATTGAGTATAATGCTGGCTGTAGGTTTGTCATATACAGCCTTTATTGTATTGAGGAATGTTCCATGGATTCCTAATTTTTCCAAAACCTTCATCAGGAAGGGGTGTTGGATCTTGTCGAATGCTTTTTCTGCGTCTATTGAGATAACCATGTGGTTCTTATTCTTGCTCCTGTTGATGTGATGAATAATATTAATTGATTTGCGTATATTGAACCAGCTTTGCATCCCTGAAATGAATCCTGTTTGATCGTGGTGTATGATTTTTTGGATGAATTGTTGGTCGATTGGCCAAAATTTTGTTGAGAAGTTTTGCATCAATGTTCATCAAAGAAATGGGTCTATAGTTCTCTTTCTTTGATGAGTCCCTGCCTGGTTTTGGGATGAGGGTTATGATGGCTTCATAGAATGTGTTCGGTAGTGAGCTTTCTCTTTCAATTTCATTGAAGAGTTGGAGGAGAATTGGTGTGAGCTCTGCTTTGAAGGCCTTGTAAAATTCCGCTGTAAAACCATCTGGTCCTGGACTTTTCTTAGCTGGGAGGTCTCTTATTGCTGTTTCTATTTCAATGCTTGATATGGGCCTGTTAAGATCGTTTAACTCATCTTGGTTTAGTTTTGGCATGTCAATATTTGCTAGGAAGAGGTCCATTTCTGTCAAGTTCTCAAACTTATTAGCATAAAGTTTTGAGAAGTATTCCCTTATAATGTTCTGAATCTTGCTTGTTTCCGTGGTGATATTTCCATTCTCATCTCTGAGTTTATTAATTTGGGTGTGTTCTCTTCTTTTTCTGATAAGATTTGCTAAGGGTCTGTCAATTTTGTTAAGTTTTTCGAAGAACCAACTCTTTGTTTTGTTGATTCTTTCTATAGTTTTTTTGGATTCTAATTCATTTAATTCTGATTTAATTTTGATTATTTCTTTCCGTCTACTGGATTGGGGTTTATCTTGCTGCTCTTTTTCAAGGAGGTTTAGATGTGTCATTAAATTGCTAGTTTCAGATCTCTCCAATTTGTTGATGTAGGAGCTTAGAGCTATAAACTTGCCTCTGAGTACTGCCTTTGCTGTGTCCCAGAGGAGCTGGTATTTTGTGTGTTCATTTTTGTTGAATAGCATGAACATTTGAATTTCCTTTCTAATCTCTTCCATGACCCACTCATGATTCAGCAGTGTGTTGTTCAGCCTCCATGTGATACCGGACTTTCTTTGGTGGCTTTTGGTGTTGAGTTCTAATTTTATTCCCTTGTGGTCGGAGAGAATGCAAGGTATAACTTCAATGTTTCTGAATTTAGACAAGTTTGCTTTGTGGCCTAAAATGTGGTCTATTTTAGAAAACGTTCCATGTGCTGCTGAGAAAAACGTGTATTCTGATGCTGCTGGGTGAAATGTTCGGTAGATGTCTGTTAAGTCTAGTTGATCTATGCAGCTGTTTAGATCTGCGGTTTCTCTGTTGAGTTTTTGCCGAGTTGATCTATCTAGTGGGGAGAGTGGTGTGTTAAAATCCCCAACAATTAATGTCTTTGGATCTATATGGGATTTGAGGGAAAGTAGTGTTTCTTTGATAAATTTGGGTGCTCCATTGTTTGGCGAATAGATATTTAGAATTGTAATATCCTCCTGAAGGAGAGATCCTTTAATTAGTATGTAGCGACCTTCTTTATCTCTTTTCACGAATTTTAATTTGAAGTCTATTTTATCTGATATTAGGATTGCAACTCCCGCCTGTTTATGTGGTCCGTTTGCTTGGTAGATTTTGTTCCAGCCTTTAACATTGAAAATGTGTTTGTTTTTACGGGCAAGATGTGACTCCTGCAGGCAGCAGATAGAAGGGTCTTGTTTTTTAATCCAACTAGACAGTCTATGTCGCTTAATTGGAGAGTTCAGTCCGTTAACATTAAGAGATAGGACTGAGAGGTATTTGGGAGTTCCTGCCATGTTATCTACCTTCTTGGGGGCTGCGAAAACTGGGTTCTTCCTATGGTTCTTGGATTCTCAGTTTGGGTGCAGTTTCTTGGCCTTTATTGCGGTCTTGTTGGTTTTCTATGTGTAGGACATCTTTAAGAATCTTTTGTAGGGCTGGTTTGGTGGAGATGTATTGTTTCAGTTTTTCTTTGCTATGGAGTTCCTTCCTTCTTTTGCTGTACTTGAAATCAAGTGTGAATTCAAAATGGAATTTTGAATGCAAATTTTTTTCACATAGTAAGCTGAAGTTATAACCACTTGAGCTATACCTCTAGCCCTTTTTTGCTTTAGTTATTTTCTTGAATCAGAGCTCCTGTTCTTTTTGTCTCAGGCTGGCTTGGACTGTGATCCTCTTTTATAATTGGGATTACAGATTTACCCCATTCCTAGTTTCTTTGTTGAGATGACATCTTGTTAACTTTTTATTCTGGCTGGCCTAGTGTGTGAACTTCAACTCTCCTGATCTTTACTTTCCAAGTAGCCAGGATTACAGATGTGAGTCACTGTGCCTAACATTACACCCTGTTGAGGAAGCTTAATCCATGATTACCTCTCAAGTGATTTCTTGGAGACCTGAGGTATTATTATTATTTTTTTAATGCTCAGGAATAACAAAAGACTAGACCATGAAGGATGCCCTTGCTCAGCTGTCTTGCTTCCAGAATGTGAAATAGTCCAACATAAAACATTTCACAAACATGTCATGGTACAACATGCCTTAAAAATTACATACTTTCAACTCTCATTGAGCCCAGGAAACAATGTTCTTGGTCCCCCTTCCCTGCCCTGGGGTGCATAGCCATTCAGAAAAGAGATTAAACCTCAAAAGAACCCAGGAATAACCTCTGAGCCTTGGGTTTGTCTGGAAAACCCTATCTCCCAAGCACCCTGGACACTGTTACCCTACACCACATTTGTCACCAAATCTGGACTGGCAGTGCTTTTACAGATAGTCCAGATAAAGGAAGAGGAGGGGAGATCAAATTTATGGTCATCCTATGGTCTCCTAGTACCTGGATAGTAGTCATCCCTGACCATGCTAATCTTTGGTGTTCAGGGTATAGAAGCCCCACACTACTCCTATGAAAGCAAGCTCATTTAAAAGAAATTAAAGCACAGTTATCATGTAAACAGCACTACTACCTCTTCCATCATCTTTTGGGTTGTTTACATAATCCTTCTTCCTTTAGGCTGAAGGATCACTTGAAATTCTGGGGGCCTCCCAGCAGATTAGGTGAGGCTTTCAAGTAGAAGCTGCTGGCAGCTAATTACTGACAGAGATCAAAACCCAATGTGCAGAACTGCCCCTCTGTGGGGTCTCCTTCCTACACTGCACAGGCACTAAGTAACCAAAGTCAGTTACAGTCTCTGTGTGCTAGTTGAATACCAGCAAAGTGCCCACACCATTTCCTCCTGCCCTCTCTGCTGCCTTTCCTCCTTCTCTCCCTTGACTTTATGCCAATTCCCTCTACTTTCCTCGAGTAGAAGTCTTATTAAAGGTTGTCAAGACAGTCCTCACCTAAGCGAAGAATTCTTATTTTAGATTTTTTTAAATTTCCATACAAATATTTAGCATTATTTTTCATCGACAGGAGTCTTACCCCTAAATGTAGGACAGTCTAATTTGGTCATTGTTGTAATGCAAATATAGTCAATATTTACAGTTAAAAAAGAAAGAAAAGAGAGAGTGCAGGTGAACAGACATAGCTGTAAATGAAACACAGGAAACAGACTCCATTTTCAGCATGTTACTACAACAATGCATATTAGGCCACACCTGTTATTTGTGAGACTATTAGGCTTTTTGTTTGTTTGTTTGTTGTCAGTCATGGGGCTTGAACTTAGGGCCTGGATTCTGTCCCAGAGCTTTTTCCACTCCAGGCTAACACTTTAAGCCACAGCTCCACTTCTGTTTTTTTTGGTGGCTAATTAGAGATAAGAGTCTCAAAGGGACTTTCCTGCCTTAGCTGGCTTTGAACTGCGATTCTCAGATCTCAGCCTCCTGAGTAGCTAGTATTATAGGTGTGAGCCTCCAACACCAAGCTAGACACTTGTTAAGTCTCATTTTTCATAGCATTCTTTGCCCTTCTTTACTGAGAATGTGGCCAACCACTGAGGTACTACCTACTTAGTACTACTATGGTTCTTGGTCCTGTCTACCCTCAAAAGAAACCAATAAAACCAGAGATATTTTAAGATACAGATGTAAGGTCTTCTTCAGACTGATTACATAGAAAACATCAGATCAGGCCTCTAAGAAATTTAAGTCTTCTAGATGATTCTGTCATGTAGCAAAGTTGAAATTTTTTAAATTTTTTATTTGTGTGTGTATGTGGGTAGGAGAGAGAGAGAGAGAGGGAGAGAGGGAGGGAGAAAGAAAGGGAGGGAGGGAGGGAGGGAGGAGAGAAAGGGCCTCACATTGTTGGCTGAATATGTTTAAACCAAACTCGTTAACCTGTGACTCCCTTTGGACAGTTATAAACTACCTAACTGAAAGAGACAAAAATCTCTGACTTGTTTTTCCTTTGGGAATGTCAGTATTTGTTTTGTTTTGCTTTACTTTTTATGTTAGCAAAACTTGAATGTCTGTGCCTATAAGGAGGCAGAGGAGGTTTAATCCGGCTATTCCTATCTTCCGTGTCTTTCCTGGCAGTTGGGTAGCTCTCCTTTTATCTATGGTCCTGGGGAAAAATGTAGCATAAGTATAAGATAAACATGCATTTCAGTGAAGGCAGGTGCCAGTGACTCACGCCTGTAATCCTAGCTACTCAAGAGGCTGAGAGCTGAGGATTGCAGTGCAAAAATAGCATGGACAGGAAAGTCCATGAGAATCCTATCTTCAATTAACTACCAAAAAAAAAAAAAATAAAAGCCAAAAGTGGAGCTGTGGCTTAAATGGTAGAATGCTAACCTTGGGCAAAACATAGCTCAGGGACAGCACCTATGCTGTGAGTTCAAGCCCCAGGACTGGCATAAAAAATTTTTTTTAAACAAGCAAGGACAAATTTCTACCACAACCCATGCTAGTCATGAACATATATCAGTTCTAATCCTCACACCTATTTTGCCAGGTAGGTATTATCATTCCTATTTTATAAATGGCAGAACTGAAATAGAGGGGTGTTTTACCCCCACACTGTATAGATAGTAAGTTGAAAAGCCAAGATTTGTGCTCACAATGGTTTTGTGCTCTGTAAGCTCTCCACGTGGGATTTTCATCAGCTCAATCATGAGACTACAAGGAAAGAAATGAAGCAACTATTTAACCATCCACACTGGCACCTTTATGCTAAGTGAGTTATCAGTCTGACCTCACCCTTTGCCTGGTCCTCCATATGCAGACCTGCAGGAGTTCCATGAAGGAAAAAGAGAACTTGTCCCTTAGTCTGCATTCATGCAGTCATTCATCAAACCCTTCTACAGAACAAGGCATTTTTATTAGGTACTTAGAGGATTCAAAGGTAAATACAAAACTTACCTTCCCCCCCCCCCCCACCCCGGAAACTTATACTTTAGCAGAGAACATAGGCAAGGGTCCACCACCAGGAAATAATGCCAAAGAGAGAGAGACTTCACAGAGACGTTGAAGAGCTCTTCCCTTGAGATGACTGGGCCTGGGAGCTGAGAAGTGGAGTTCCAGCCGGACAACGGTATTACAGACCAACAAAAATGGAGCACGGCCAGCCCTGCCTTACCCAGAAACAATATGGGAAGAAGGAATCAGGGCAAGGAGACAAAAACATGTCAAGATGAAGTTAAATGTCTTGCTAATTCTGTCCAATACCACCACCACTACCAGATGGAGGATGCCACACCCCCTCCAGGGTTTGACTGCCAAGGGGTATTTGACAAGGAGGAGGGCACATTCTTTTATAAGAGCATCCTTTGAGACTGGAGGTTTTGGATCCTGGAAGAACTCACTTCCCTCCCTGTACCACAGAGTTTTGAAGGGAAGGACACAATGGTAGCTGAAGCTGATGTGAATATTGGCTTAACACTGGGCAGAGCAGACAATGGGCCATCTCTGGAACTGTCCTCTCACTGTCTGGCTCTTCCTCCAATGAGAGCCTCGTCTTCGTAGCTGTCATCTGTTTGTGTTTTCAGATGTCGTTGCTCTGGGAGGCTCAGGCTGCCAAACTTGCTCATTCATGGCCAGCACACCTCCCTGGGGGAAGAGAGTCTTTTGTGGAATTGTGAGCTGCCTCATAAACAGAGCCGATCTATGAATAGTGAATTGGATCCTCGAAGCCTGGACTTGGATTATGGTGAGACTAATGTGAAGGGCACTTGGACCAAAGTCTGGTCTTGTGCTAGTTTTCTGGCTGTGTTCCTGCCCTTCACGCACGAGTGAATGCCTTCAGACTCAGCCTTGGCCATGCCAAGACTCAGCCTTGGCCCTCAGGCTGAGGGCCACCAGCACCCAGTTCTCAGGGGCATCTTGACCTCTGAACTATGCCTTCATCAGTCTGGTAGAGTGCCAAGGACTCTATGATCCAGCAAGGCAAATGGAGATTGCTGAATGAATATAAAAGGGAAGGCCAATATTTATCTCCAAAAGTCAGGACCATGACTGCTACAGTTAGGCAAGATGGTCCTAGACGATTCATGGGTTATAGAGTATAAACTCATGGCAAATCCCTTGTAAGCTAAAAATGTCCTGGAGACTGGAGGCATGGCTGAGGTTGTAGAGTACCCAGAAGTGAAAGCATCAGATACTGAATTTCAGTTCTGATCTTGGACAATAAACAAACAAACAAACAAACAAACAAATAACTCCTAAGTTGAATAAGATTTACCAGCTTTCCATGGCTGCCTAGGACTGGTGTTCATTGTTACTACTCAACATTAAGAGAGCACCCAACAATACAGTGCTAACCTAAAAAAAGATCCAAGTTCAAGATCTGAAGTATAGCCAAATGCAGTGGCTCCAGCTTGTAATCTTATTTAGGAGGTAGAGATTAGGGAATTGACGTTGGAAGGCAACTGGGCATAAAAGATTATGGGAGTCCCATCTCAACCAGTGTCTTATTACAGTGGTGCACACCTGAAATCCCAGCTGTGGAGGGGTACAATGATTAGGCACAGTAGCACATGCTTCTAATCCCCAGTGAGACAGGGAAGCATAAATAGGAGGATCACAGCCCAGGCCATCCAGTGAGATCCTATTTGGAAAATAACCAGTGGAAAGAGGCATGGCTTACATGGTCCTGTATGAGGCCTTAGTTCATTCTCCATTGGGGAAAAGGTGGATGCCTGTGGCTCTTTCAGCATTGTAAAGCTTTTGAGTTGGATCAGTGGTAGTCCAGGTCTTGGCTCCAAAAAAAAGGCTAATGGAGCTAACTTCCAAGAGAGTTCAGTTAGCAATCTTAAATTCTTTTATGAAAACATTCTCTCTCTTGCCTTCTCCACCCCCCCCCCCCCACCCCTGGTCTTCACTGTCACATGAAGGACGGGCCCAAACACCCTATTTTTCTGGTCAGATAACATGTAGCACAAGGGAAACACATTACAGGTCCCATGTTTTGTAATTCCTTTAGGATTCACCTTGCTGTCCTTTACCCGATGACCCCCAACCATGAATGAAGTGTGCTACTCAACTATGCATTCCTGGGTCAAAACACTGGAGACAACCAAAAATGACACAATTAACCAGGTGCCAGTTGCTCACACCTGTAATCCTAGCTACTGAGGATTATGGTTCAGAGTCAACCTGGGCAGAAAAGTCT
Source organism: Dipodomys spectabilis (assembly GCF_019054845.1). Lineage (NCBI taxonomy): Eukaryota > Metazoa > Chordata > Mammalia > Rodentia > Heteromyidae > Dipodomys > Dipodomys spectabilis. Next base: position 4,391,211 of record NW_024870773.1, read on the forward strand.
GTGACACTCTTATCTCCAATTAACTAGCAAAAAAAGGCCAGAAATGATGGCATGGCTCAAGTGATAAAGCACCAGCTTTGAGTGGAAAGAGCCAAGCAAAAATCTGAGACCCTAAGTTCAAGATCCAGTACCAGCACCAAAAATAAGAGGAAGAGTTAACTGTGGTTCATAGTTTTAGTCCATGGTCACTTGGCTACATTGCTTTGAATGAATCGTCAGGTAATAATTCTTAGCTATGTCCAGCAACATTTGAATCATCCATTCCTTGTACTGAGAGTCTGAGGCGGTCTGTGATTCATATACTCCAAATGAGCCTCCACAGCACTGAGACCAACAGTCCATTGCAATTACTCTGAATGCTTATAAACAGACTGGGTTCCTTTAGCTTCTGTATTTTTCTGCCTTATGCTTTTGCTTTCTTGTTTGTCACTGTAAAAGTCTTAAGTTGTATAAAAAGCCCAATTTCATTACAACCAACTCTTCAGTAATGCCTGAATTGATTTTCACTATTGTGGAGTCTCTTATACCAAGTAATGTTGTTGGCCGTTAACTAGGCATTTAATTCAATTTGGAAATCTTAATGTCACATTCAGACCCAATGGTAGCAATTATGTTGATTTTGTAATACAGAGACACTCATATAGAATAGAGGATTCAGTGCTACTCCAAACAGCTGAAGAGAGAAGACCTGTGTTTTAAAAATTGATACCCAAAGAATTAGCACAGAAACCAGCCAAAACCCAAGAGCAAAGTAGGAGCATGAGCGTTGCCAGCTCTTGGGGGTCCTGATAATAAGGAGAGGGATCTTGGAGACATGGAATGCAGTTGCCACCTAGGAAATTCTTCACTTGCAAACAACAGAAACCTTCTGCACTAAGCTTGATGCTTCAAAATGGCCTCGCAACTAATGCTTTTTTCAGAAAGGATGAGAAAAAATGGTTATAGGTGACATATCTAGGACTAGTGTCTAGATTACACCCTAGAATCTCTCTAGGGAAAACACAGATGATCCAGATCTTAACAGGGCACAGATCCTGACAATTGTTTTCTGAATGCTGGGGTTCTAGTCTTTGCTTCTGAAAATGTTGTTACTTTAGTCCCCGGAACCCTGAAAGTATCTGTTTCTGCTGTGAGTTCTGGAGGCATGTTCTTTTGACATGATCCTAAGGAACTACTCTCATTGGCTGGGGGTAGAGCACATCTTTGATGCCATCAAAGAAGCAGAAAAAAATCATGTTTCTCCTTACAACCATAGTTGAAAGAGTCCACCTTGAATGTACTGATTCCATAAGTTGGGAGTTCTCAAACACAGGAAAAGTATTTAAAAGGATCGGCTTATCAAAGACTATGGAAAATAACTCTGCCAGTTCTCAAATTTGAATCATAACAACTTAGGATAATAATTTCTGAGTCTTACCTCCAAACTTTTTTTTGTCACTATCAGGATTTGAACTCAGAGCCTCACACTTGCTTGGTTTACTTACTTATGGCTGGTGCTCTACAACTTGAGCCGTGTTTCCAGCTCTATATTTTGCAAATTGTTTTGGTGAGGGATCTGTGGGCTTTTCTGCCTCATCTAGTCTTGATCTGTGATGCTCCAGTTCACAGCCTCTTGAACAGCTAGGATTACAGGCATAAGCCACTAGCACCCAGCATTCTATGCTTATGAATTAGCATCTTATGAATTAGGAGCAGTAATCTGAACTTTCTACAGGTCTCATAGGTGATTATGATGGATACTAATTGTATCTAATTCATAGGGTTAGGATAATAGTTAAATATGTTTATATATATAAATATGTTTATATATATATATATATAGTATTTAGAAAAAGGACCATGTAGCTATCAGTTCAAGAAAAGAACTAAGAGAAGGCAAATAAAACACCAAGAAAGGCATAAATATACAATCCAGAAATTGTCTTTTAGACACACATACCTGAGATGCAGCTATTGTAGGCTGGTAACCATTCCAAAGACATTTTCAAAACAAAAATAAAATGATTTGTATTACTTTAAATTCTGCCATTTCAATTAGACCACTATCAGTAATATTTGTTTAATTGAAATGCATTCTTCCCCTGTGGGTGACTTATTCCTATTATTTCCAGGTCAGGATGTGCAAGATATATAGTTCCATTTCAAATCCCCCCTTCCCTTAATGAATGATAAGAGAGAACCACCTTGGTTTTCTCCAAAGATAGGCATTTCTGGAGAAACCTTTGAACACATAAAGCTCCCAGGTATGATAAAAAGGTTACTTTTTCCTGTTATTCCAATACACGGTTGTCCATGAGGTCAGGGACACATTGGATATAGCAGAACTGCGAGTCACAAAGTAGGATACTGCAGTCCATATATAACAAAATCTCCCAGGGTATTAAGACATGTTGAGAACGAGGAGCTAGGAGATGGGCTTTAGAGGCAGTGAGCAGGATAAGAAGGATCTGGTAGAGAGATGACCTTCTGAAAATCACAGTCACATAAACAGTGGCCATCCATCAGTCATCCTTGGGACAGGAGTAACTTCAATAGTAACATGAGTCCCCTCTGCTCCTGCCCATCTCAAAATACTCCCAAACCATTTGTGCTCATTTTGTGTGTGTGTGTGTGTGTGTGTGTGTGTGCTCACACACACACACACACACACACACACACACACACATACACACGTGCATGAATTCAAAAGCTTGCATTCTTGGTTGGCATTTTTTGTTCAAGACTGGCACTCTACCACTTAAATCCTCCCTCCACTTCTGGCTTTGTGGTAGTTACTAGGAGATAATAGTAATATAGATAATAATAAATCTCATGGGCTTTTCTGCTCGGGCTGGCTTTGAACCTCAGATAGCTTCTGGATTAGCTAGAATTACATGCATATAACATCAGGACCCAGCTGTGTTCATTATCCCTGCACAGAAAATTATTCTGATACTTAGTAACTTAAACACGTTGTCATACGTTCTGTGGGGCTGGAATTAATGATGGTATTCTCTGGGTAGTTCTAGCTGGAGGTCTTTCAAGAGATTGCAGTGGAGGTGTGGGCTGGGGCTGCAGTCTCATCTGAAGGCCGAGCAGAGGGACATATTCTCCTAAGATCACTCATATGCTTGCAGATAGGAAGTGGCAGCTTCTCACTGGCTATTAGCCCAAAGCATCACCAAAGAGGCCTTTCTAGAGGGCTGCTCACAACATGGTAGCTTGCTTGCCACAGAATTAGTGATGAGAAAGAGTGAGAGAGAACCAACCCTTCAGAAGGACTCTGGATGTGACATACCGTCGCTGCTGTGGTGTTCTGCCCATTTCACTAAGTATCCTAGGGACGCTGTGGGGGTAAGATTACACAAACACAGGGGAGAAAGTGTGGAAAGTCCTTTTCTTCATATTCCTTTGAGACTTCTCTTAGTGTTCAGTGTAATCTTATTCTATCTGTCCCAACCATATTGGAGGTGAGCCAGGTACCCGACATCTCACTACACTCTGTTAAGTTATGCCCAGCATTAAGTTATGCCCAGCAGCCACCACATGCATGCCCCTGAGCTGGGATCATGTGGAAATACAGAGACTCAGAGATACCGTGGCCCTAGGGAACTAGTACTCTGATGGGACAATAAGACAGATCATGCATCACAAGTCAGGGCAAAATTATATATGCATATAAAAATATGTATCTATAGAATATGTATGTGTGTTTTATTTGCATCAGGCAAATAATCAAGTATCACTTGAATATTTCACTTTTAAAAAATTTGATTTCTAACTGGCAAATTGAATAAATTCAGGTTACATTCAACTCTAAAGGAGATTATTTAAATTTTCTAAAAATTGGCTAAATATTCTAGGCATGGTAAAATGACCTTATGATAGAAAGCTTCTAGAGCTGGCCAAGATAGCCCCATCCATGGTCCTTGAGGATCGATGAAATGATTGGTCTAAGCAGGAAAGGGGGTGAGGGAGGGAGGCACATTAATTCTGCAATCTATGAGGTCAGAATGGATCATTTCATTGTATTTCAGTGAGGACTGACTGAAGTGGTTCTGAGATTTCAGGTAGCTCTCCTCTGTTCTTTTCACAATGTAGACTTAGACTTACATTTCCTCTTTTTTTTGAAAGTTATACAAAGCTCTATGTTGTTCTGGTCTATACGGTTGTATCTCTTTTCTCCCTATAATTCTTATTTTCTCCTTTTTCTCTTTTTCTCCTCTCTTCTCCTTTCCTTTGCTTTCCCTTCTCTTCCCTTCCTTTCCCTTCCCTTCCCATTTGTCCCTCCCTTTCTTTCTCTTCCTCCCCTTTCCTTCCTTTCCCTTCCCATTTCTTCCTTTCTTTTCCTTTCCTCTCTGCTCTTTTCCTTCCTTTCTTTTTCCTTTCTTTCTTTTTTCTTCCTGTCTCTTCCCTTCCCTTCCTTTCCTTTCCATCTCTTCCACTTTCCTCTCCTTCCTCCTCTCCTCTTTCCTCTTTCCTCTTTTCCTCCTTTTCCTCACCCCTTCCCCTCTTGCAGTACAAGGAATTTAACCTACTTGAGACATACACCCATGGTATTTGTACTATTATAATCCTGAACAACTACTGATGGTAGGTACTTGGGGAATATTCCAGACAAATCAGTATTGACTTCATTTTCCTTCACAGTAGAAATTTTCTAATTTTGGGAAGCTCGAAAAGCAGGCACATTGGAAGAGTAAAAATTATGACCAATTTGCTCTTTCCCTCCCCCATGAAATTTCTACTTTCTAAAACAAAATGTGAAATTAACAACAAAAAAACTTGCTCTCTCATCTTATGATGCCCACATGTACAGTTTCATGATTTATTCCTTCACCTCTTTATACAGATGGTGGGAGCACAGGTAGCCATACGCAAGTTGAGACCCATTTATCTCTTTTGCTCTATTCTCTAGACAATTCCCTGGGACATCAGCTTCAGTGCTTCTTGGTGGAAACACAGAACTGTGAGTTCCCTACCAGAGTCATGGAATCAGGATCCATACTTTTGGCAAGATTGCCAGGTGGTTGGTTTGCCCATGAAGGTTTGGAAATTCTATTCTAGAACCATCACTGAGAGCTATTACTGGAGTTCTAGATATGCATGCATCCCGAATTGTCTAACAGCTGGTATTGGGGACTTCTGCTGTTCTGTCTCTCTCTGTCTCTCTCCATCTCTCTTCCTCTTTTCTCTCACCTGCATTGGCTTTCTCTTTTTTAATTTTCCTGCAAAAATAGTGAGACTTGTTTTTATTTTTCCCCATCACTTGGAGCTGTGCTGTTTCATCTTCAATTTGGCCCATTTCTTTCAAAGCTAAATATTAAACAGATCTGTCTTCTGACAGTTGACCCCAAATAGGGACAGGCAGTGGTCCTCACCCTGGGGGTGGAGAACTGAGCCGACAGAGGTGGAGGAGAGACAGGATGGAGCCAGTTCCAGTCCCTTGGGAGTGCCCGAAAGTTGTGTCTAAGCCTTCACACAGCCAAGCAGCCGATAGCCAAACAACCGATGGCTTCTGGAAGACATTCTCATAGAAATTCCTGTTTTTTGCCAGAGGGTGAAAGGGTTGCTAATTGATTTTGTCTGCCTTTCAGATGGACTTAGAGAGACACAGAGTTTAAATTCTAACAGTGAAGTAGCATTTTTAGATATAGAAGCAAGCTTTTTGGGGGGGTCTCCTGTGACCAAGCTTTGCATGTTAGTATTTTTTGAAACTAGTTTGTGGTTCTATTATGTGACGAGGCTTGGTACATTTAATTAGGTTGACCATCTTCAAGTGTCTGTGTGTGAACACACACACACACACACACGCACGCACACACACACACGCTCGCTCGCTCGCGCGCACATACTTGCATCAAAATCTATCACTTGACATTAAATGGCAAAGAAAGTTTCTCAAATACTTTGAGATATTTGCAACTTCACTTGGCACTGAAGAAAAGGGTGGACCCTAGTCTTGAGATTTCTGGCCAAAGCAAGTAATCTCCAGCCTCTTATTGCCTCCAGCACTTAAAACTAAACACAAGGTGCTATAGCTTCAACTCTGACAATAAGAAGAGACAGAAAAAGAAAAGAGAATGGGGCTGGGAAGGTGGCTCAGTGGTGGAGCGCTTGCCTTGCATGCATGAGGCCCTGGGTTCGATTCCTCAGCACCACATTAGCAAAAAGAAAAAAAGCCAGAAGTGGCACTGTGGCTCAAGTGGTAGAGCGTTAGCCTTGAGCTGAAGACCTGAGGGACAGCGTCCAGGCCCAGAGTTCAGGCCTCATGACCAGACCCCCCCCCAAAAAAAAAAGAGAGAGAGAAAAGAGAATAGCAAAAACACAGTTTTAGCTCCACTGTTGGACCTCAGACTGAGAGAGCTCAGTGAGCTTTGTAATGTACAAAAACAAACAAACAAGAAAACACCAGAAAAATGCTAGTTTCTGAAAAGAGAGAACAATTGTTTTAAAAGGCACAGAAAACTCAACCGACATCCTACTTATTGTGAATGATCAAAGTTTTTTCAAACAAAAAAAAAAAGATTATAGGAGTCAGCAAGGCTGGCCATAATCCAGAATAAAAAGCCCGGGTCAGAATACAAAGTTGGTAAGGAGGCATTTGCTTGATTAAAAGGAAGACAGTGGAGAGCCTAGAAATTTGAGTTCACACAGTCCTCTTAAGCCTTGTGATTTTACTTTCATCCTTGCTTTCTTGTTGCTCTGGATTTGAGTGTTGTTCTTGTGGTTTTCTTTCCTTTTTTTGAAAATAAAAATGATAGGATTATTTTTTGTCTAATACACGATTCTGGAAATAAAAAGTGAACTGGTGAGTTGCTTTCCTCTTTAGCTTTACTTCAACCAAGTACAACTTAGGAATTCTTAATGCTTTTGCAAAAGGCAAGTGCACAATGAATTTAGTTATAGAGAGAATTAGATTTTATTTCTGGAATGAGTGAGAGGAACAGCCTCATTGTACAAGGTAATGATGGGTCCCAGGTTTTGTAAGATTGGAACAAGAAGGAGGGGGGGGGGGAGAGAGAGAGAGAGAGATCACATTACTTCTGGTTCCTGATACAGTTCTGGTTCCAGTTCTGAACTTGCGACTTCCAGTCCAAAAGGGACTTCCTGATCACACTGACTTGAACTAGATTCTCTTATTTTCAGGTCTAGTCAGTGATCTACTTGTGTTCTTTAAGTTCTAGTTTGATGACATGGCATTCGGTAAGAATGATTCCATTTTGGTTTGCTCTGCTCTGTGGCAGCCTAGGGCTGGAGTTCGATGAAAAATAATGTTGTCTTAGCATATTTGTGCAAAAAGAAACAAATGAAGGCTTAACATAAGTTTTGTTGTTAATTTAAGGATCACATACAGTTCCACAAACTTAAGTATAGGATCATGGCTACATATTTAATGAGGTACCTGTTCTAAATATGATAGAGATTAGTATTCCTTAATTGTGTATCCCATCTTTGACACAAATCTACCCCCAATAAACTCATTAAGTGACACTGGAATTATATAACCACAGAGAGAAATCTTTAGGACAGGAAAACCTACAATCCTTCGGAAGGAGAGAAAAGGTCAGATAGTGCATGTGTAAGAGAATCTCAGAGTTTCAATTTGTAGTCTTGATTTTCTACTTTACCTTCATATATCTTTCTGTAATCCACATATTTTAGTCATAGCCTTAGAATCATTCAGGGACAAGCAAGATGATAAATGTATAATTTTGGTAGTTGTTTGTTCAAAGTTCATTTTTACAGGTATGTGTTTTTAAACTCAAAATCAGCCCTGAGTTCAGTAATTGCTAACTTTCCCACTTGTTATTTAAAAGCAAGGGCTCCTCCTAGTGATACTGCTTAATCAATGCAGTGTACTAATTCCAGGTGTGTTTGTTTTCTTTGCCCAGTAACAAGTTCATTATGCTTAATACATTCATAGTGGGAACTTCTTAAGGAGAGAGACCAATGATCAATTATGTGTATTTTAGGACAACTAACTGCAGTAACTCCTTCAGGCCACTGGGGGGTCCATTTGAATAACTACCTTCCCAGTTCAAGGGTCAGGTCTGTCCTGGAGCCTTAGAAAGCAAAGAGGACCTGCTCCCAACCCAGAGATATTCTTAGATAGAACTGAACTCATCATATTCAACAACTCAACTTCTCTAATTGTTTAATTGTTCAAAGCCTCTTTAAAAGAAAGATAAACAGGATATGGTGGCTCAATCCCGTAATCCTAGCTACTTGAGAGGCTGACTAGGAAGATGGCAGTGTGAGGCCAGCTTGAGTATGAAAGTCCACAAGACTCCATCTCCACCAATGGCAGGGTTCAATGGCCTTGACCTGTTGTTTCCAGCCAGAGTGGGGAAACAGAAGTAGGAAGATTGAAGCCAAGGTTGGCCTTGGGCATAAAGTGAGACCCTGTTTCAAAACTTATCAATGCAAAAAGGGGACAGAGGCATGGTTCAAGTGGAACAGAACCTACCTAGCAAGTGTGAGGCCCAGATCTGAGCTAAAATCTCAGTACTGCAAAGAAAAAGAAACTAAAAAAAGAAAGTAAATAGTGACGACGCTCTCATTATTGACATAGAGCTAATTAGTGCACAGTCGGGACACATGCACAGAACGATTGCTCTGGTTTGCTGACAATTGGGAGTCAAAGTAGGATACGAAAATTGGAAGCTGGATGTTCTTTTATTGTTCTCCACTTTGGTCAGGTATTACTGCCTGTTTTCTACTTTAAAAAAAGAAATGTACCAGGCAGGCACTGGTGGCTCATGCCTTTAATTCTACCTACCAAGAAGGCTGAGATCTGAGGATACAGGTTTGAACTCAGCCTGGGCAAAAAGTGTCCATCCAACCTTTTATTTCCAATTAACCAGCAAAAAGTAGGAAGTGGGTGTGTGGCTCAAGTGATAGAATATCGGTGTAACACCAAGCAAGAGTGCAATGACCTGAGTTCAAGCCCCAGTACCAGCACCAAAAAGGAAGAAAGGAAAAAAGAAATGAAGAAAAGAGGAAAGAAAGGAAACAGAGAAAGAAAAAAGGAAGGAAGGAAGGAAGGAGGGAAGAGAAAGAAAGGAAGAAAGAAAGAAAAAGAAGAAAGAAAGAAAGAAAGAAAGGAAAAGAAAAAGAAAGGAACCTAAGAGAGCTACTGCTCACCCCATTGAACCTCTTATCCAAATCCAATTTATCCTTTTAAAAGAACAGGGAAGCAGCTTGGCTGCCCACAAGAAGCCCTTTCTTTCCTTTGATGAGGTTACAGGGTGGTTCATTTGGTACCTTTTGGAAATAGCTTTGAAAGAAGGCTCTGTAGACTGGGTGATTGTAATTGGATTTAAGTAATGTTAAATATAATATAAAAGTGACGTACCCTCCTAATAATTAAAGTTGTCATCTCTAACTTTTATTCAAAGTTGTAATCATGCTCCAACTTGTAGATTTGCCTTTAAACTTGGAGGCTTTGTCTTGAACGGCATCTGGTCGTGAAGGTATACAGGGAACCCCACAGCAAGCAGGAGGTTTCCTTTCTAAAGTGATGTGTTCTCAAAATGTAATCCTAGCCATCTGGACAGCCTGCTTCTACCACACAGGGTGATTACTAAAGAAAGGATTTCAGGATCAGGGGAGCTGGCTTCTTCTAATGCTTAGTGTGTTGGGGTGATGGGGTGAGAGCTGAATTTCCAGGCTGGAATCTGTCCAAGATAAGCTTGCTTATCTTCCTGACAAAACTTTCCAAGATAAGTGTGCTTAGCCTGGTATGTGGAGTAGGGGGAAAGCAGACTGGAGCTTTAGGATATGGGCAGAAGGCAGGAGTTTTGCTTAGAAGTTACAGCAGATTTTGGGCTCACCAAACTTGCCAAGAAATAAAGGGATCTCCATTGGCTTGGTCCCCAAATCAGGATCCCTGTAAGATGGGAGTTGATTTGGGGTTTCTTCCACTGGGGCCTCTATTGCTTTTCCTGAATCATGGAAAACAAATAGGATGAACCAGATAATTGGAAAGGAAGCTGAAGATTAGGGACTATATAGTTTTTCTAGTACTAGGCTTCAACTCAGGTTACTGTGCTTGCTGTTCTGATACTTTACCTCTTGATCCATGCCTCCAGCCAGGCTTTTTGATTGCTAATTGGAGATGGACTTTTCTGCCTAGGCTGGCTTCAGATTTTGATCCTCTAGGTTTCAGCCTCCTGATTAGCTAAGATTGTAGAAATGAGTCCTTGGCACCTGGCTAACTAGGGATGTTTTAAGTGTACCAAAAAGGAGGGATGTGGAGACACTCAACTTTGTCTTTCCCATTTGTCTACCTCCTCCTTTCAGCACAGAACCAAAGAGGTGGGGGACGCAGCTAGGACTTCTGCAAGTGCCTTTGGAGGCAGAAGCAGAAGGAGGACCTGGTTTCAGATCAGTAACACTGGTCCCAGGAAAGCATTGGAGCTGGAACTCGGTATATAAGGTTAAGAAATTTTGTATTTCTTGCTACCCATAATTTCCCTGGAAATTTCCAGGAGTAGGTTAGGTCTACACTCCACCCTGGTCTCTTTGCTCTCCCCACTTCATAGAGTTCAGATTCTTCAAGGTCCCTGGAGCTCACCATAAACTGCCCACAGCAAGAACACCAGTCCAGCTGTCTCTTGGGACCGTCTCTGCTATGTTTATAAAATGAGAACTGGAGACTCCAGTTTCACAATCCACAATGGGCCTAAAAATAGAAGGAAATTTGTTCCAAGATAATTTTGTCCTAAAACAGCAAGATCAACAAAACATACCTTCAGGGAACTAGTGGTCCCGAGCTTAAGTCTAATGAGACTGGACTGCCTCTCAGAGAAGGAGCTGGATTGTGGCTCAGCCCAGTTCAATTCTCATGGCCATAGGCTCACCCATGGCCTATGGCTAACCCATAAAACATCCACAGCTTGGATGAAGGCTTAGATGAAATCACTGTGACCCCAATTATCTGAGTCCAGTAATACTATTTAATCCACTATCTGTTGTAGGAAGTGGGTGAGGATTCGGGAGCAGGAATCTTATTTCTGCCAACATCCATTCAGACGTTTATAACATCATTCAAAGGACATACAAAATTATCAGTACAGGGAGAGAGCCCTGAGCAGCTGGTAGGAAGCATATATACCTATCTAGTCATGTACCAAATGATTTCTTAGGCCTTATAAGGCCCTGGGGCTGGATGTTTTGCACCCCTAGTTGGTTGGAAAGCTTCTTAAGAACCCTAGAGGGCTGGGAAGGTGGCTCAGTGGTAGAGCGCTTGCCTTGCATGCTCAAGGCCCTGGGTTTGATTCCTCAGCACCACATAAGCAAAAACAAAAAAGCTGGAAGTGGCGCTATGGCTCAAGTGGTAGAGCACTAGCCTTTAGCTGAAGAGCTGAGGAACAGTGCCCAGGCCCAGAGTTCAGGCCCCACGACCGGACCCAAAAAAAAAAAAAAAAAAAAGAACCCTAGAATGCTGGTTGCATACAGTTTCTTCCTCTAAACTTTTAAATCGCTAGATAATTCCCTGGAAATATAACCCTGATGTTTCTGACTCACATATACAGCAACCCCTCCCACTGTTGTTTTCAAAAGACATTTGATGGTTAATCATCCAATCAAGGCTTCCTGAAAATCAGATTGCCAAAGTCAATCTGGGTCAATGGGAAGACTAACTAGTTTCATCTTGTGTTTGCCACCTTGTTTTTCTTACTGGCTTTGTTGAACTTCTAAAGAAAACAGGAGACAGGGGCTGGGAAGGTGGCTCAGTGGTAGAGTGCTTACTTTGCATGCATGAGGCCCTGGGTTCGATTCCTCAGCACCACGTAAGCAAAAAGAAAAAAGCCGGAAGTGGCGCTGTGGCTCAAGTGGTAGAGCGCTAGCCTTGAGCTGAAGAGCTGAGGGACAGCGCCTAGGCCCAGAGTTCAGGCCCCACGACCGGACCCAAAAAAAAAAAAAAGAAAACAGGAGACAGCATCTTCACATACTATCAACTATGCTCTAACACAGGGGCAAGTTTCCTTTCTCTGAGCTAATGAACTAGGATGTCATCAATAAGCAGGAAAGTATTGTCATCTCAAGGAAGGGAATCAAAGAGAATAAAACCAAATAAATAGAACTTCCCAGGTTCTTGTAGGGAGCACTTTCTAAACCCATTCTCTCCCAGCTGGCATATGCAGAGAGAGTTTGATCTGGCTTTTAACAGCAACAGACATTAAACCCTAAGTCACAACCCAAATTTAGCACAGGGTTTTGAAGTCAGAGACTTGATTTTCTTTATTTTTTTTCTTTGTTGTTGTTTTTGAGACAAGGTCTGACCACGTAGCCCAGACTGCCTCAAGATCCCAAGTGCTAGAATTACAGATAAGAACCACCACACCCTCCTGAGACTTGAATTTGGATCTAAACTCTGTCCCTTCCCCACCCCCACTCCCCCATTCCCAACATGATGTATGGTATGAGTGAGTTACTGGAACTCTCTGAACCAGGTTCCTTTTTCAAGTAGAAATAACTAATGATAACTAACTTGCAACACCCAACTACTATTCATTAAGTGCTGACTATTTTCCAGACCCTCTGCTAAAAATTGCATATGCAATACTCATTCTATCCTTGTCATTTCCTTGTTCTACAGGTGTGAGAACTGAGACTTGTTCATATAAAGCAATGAATACTGGACACAAAACACAGCTGTCTTTGACTTCAAAGGTCTCACTGTACCACTGTGAGTATAAAATGAGATAGAAGATATATGGAGCAGGTTTCCTAAGAAGGATGACCATGAAAACCTGCTAAGAACCAGCCTACTATGGTCTGTGACTTGGACATGCTGCACTTTCTAAGACTGCCATTTGTTTGGGGAGATATAACACTTTGTGGCTCAGAAAGTTCTAGCAGAGGCTCTCAGTGACACATGTACCTGAGATTAAGGAATAGTGCTCCTCTTTACCCCTAAAAGGTTCCCCCTTGCTCTCTGTAAAGCCCTTGGCTTGAAGGAGGATAGTTGGGGCATGGCAAGTGAGAAGCAGGCCACCATCCAGTAAATTAGCTATCTTCCAGAACAATCCTTGAAATCAATGGAGCAAAGGGACTCCAAACTCTTCCAAAAAAGTCATAGGTGTGCCCCACTAGAACCCCGTTATCAGTCTGGAAAGTGAAGGGGGAAGAAGATTCTGTTCACACTTTATTTGTGCCAAGAAAGAGTCTCTAAATATATTTAGAACACATAGTAGATGGCTTTATTCAACAGGCCTCCGAGTAAACAGGTCTCTGTCTCCAGAACATTCCGCTTGGAGTCCGCATGGGCTGTATTTGGCCATCCTCATTTGACTCCTTTTGTTGCGATGGAGAGGAAATGACACTCCCTTTAGAGACTGTGTCCTAAAATTACCTGGCTTGTGCTGGGCTTAAAAGAGAAGTCTGTTTTCAGGCATGAGCTGAGATTCTGCTTTAAAAACAAACCCTGGTTACAACGAATAGAAACAGGAGGAAGGAAGATGCTATTGAAAAGTAGGATGGTTTATTTTCTTCCTCTTTACACTTGAGTCACACAGGAGCTAAACTTGAAATCACGTCTGTGTTATAAACAACATAAGACATTACCTCCAAAGAGACAGTAATTGAACATAGCTGACTTTACTGGAACATAACTATCTCTCTTTATTTATGAGGAAGAGAAACATTACAGAAAAGACATGAAGACTGGGCACTGTGGCTCATGTCTATAATCCTAGCTACTCAGAGATCTGATGATCACTATTAAAAAGCCAGCCCAGACAGAAAAGTGTATGAGACTCCAGCAAAATGCCAAAAGTCAAGTGGTGACAGAGTACCAGCCTTGAATGAAAAAGCCAACTGAGAAAACAAGGCCTTGAATTCAAGCCCTAGTACCAGGGAAAGGAAGAAACATGACACAAAATGCTTTCAACACCCTTCTCTGCTCCCTTCCAAGCATGCCTAGACATATTTGACCTCATCATATAATCTCATTAATATAATGTAATCGTATTAACATTTTCATTTGACATGAATCATAATAACAAGGACAATGGTAACATCCGAAGAACATTTTGAGCCAGGAATTATGCCAGCTACTTGAGGTAAATTATTTCATTTTTTTCAGTGACTCCGCAGAAAAAAACTAAGATTAATATCTTAATGACTTTTCTGAGGCTACACACATAATGCCTAAGATTTGAACTGCATGTCTTTTTTTTTTTTTTTTTTTTTTTGGTGCTCAATATAAAACCTGGATCTTCACACATGCTCAGCACCTCCACTGCTGAGTTCTGCTCAAGTCTCTGTGACTGCAGAGTTCATACTAGTCCACACAGCCTGCTTCTAAAATAAGAATGACACATGGAGAGAAAGGGATGAGAGGATGAAATGGGTGGTAACTAGCATCTGTCCAAAGCCCGCTCAATATCAAGTACTTTACACATAGTTTTGCATGCCCACATTTTCATAATTAAAAGTAGAGGATGGATCCTTCAGTGGTTCATATGTGTAACTTCAAAATTGAAAATAGATGTTAAAGTCAGACTTAGGAACACCTAATCCTGAAGCTAAATAAAAATTATTGGGAATTAAAACTTCCAACAATGATATCCTGATTATATGTTGATATGTATAGCAATACATTGTTCCAGTTTAAAAACTATAATAAAATAATTATTATTTTATTATTATTTGCAACAGAAATTTCAGGACATTGTAGAATGGCTTACTTTTCCTGACTCATGTCTAGAATTTCAGATGGGAAAGTGAAATGCTGGTGGGGGGATAAGAAATAAGAGCAGAATGGGGTTTTCTCTCTCTCTCTTTCTCTCTCTCTCTCTCTCTCTCTCACACACACACACACACACACACTCACAGTTGCTCATTCTCCAAAAATGCCACAAATTAGTAGCTTGTACTTCTTCACAATATGGTAGTCTTAGTCAAGGAATAATTCCCAAATAACACTTCAGAGTTTCAGAACCAAGTATCCAAGAGGTAAGAAATGAAAACTTCCAGTCCCTGAAAATGTAGACCAAGAAAGTATTCCAGCATTATATCTACTATACTCTGTTATTCAAAGTGGCAAAGGGTCTACCCTACTTCAAAGGGAGGTGACAGACACTCTGCCTCTCAATGGAAAGATTATTAAAGAATCAGAGGGCATATTCAATCCACCACCATTAAATTTCAAAATTGCCTAAATATATCAATGTTCGCTAAATCACTACATCAATATGACAGGCATCACTATGACATTGAACATAATTCTCTAGGACACTATACAACTTGTCAATGTATATTAACTTCAGTGACTTAGATGTTACTCTTCATTTTAGCTTCCTTCACCAAAATATATAAGATCTTCCAGAAAGAGTAAGCCTTCACTTATTGATAGCATATCCACTGTCCAAAGGCAATGCCCCTGGAATCTGTTATTTAAGGTTTATGATTACTCAAGAGGCTAAGATCTGTAGGATCACAATTTGAAGCCAACCTAGGAAAGTATTGGAGAATCTATCTCCAATCAATTGCAAAAAGTTGAGGTGGAGATATGGCTCAAGTAATAGAGCAGAAGCTTTGAGCAAGAAAGTGAAGCAAGAAAGTTCAAGCTCTGGCACACACACACCACACACACACACATACACACACTCTCACACACACACCATTTAATGAGAGAAAACCAGAAGTTATATTAGAATATACAGACATACCAAAGATCATTGAAGAATAAATGTTGGAGAATAAACTCTACAGAAGATAGTATCAGTTGGGTATTTTTAAGTTTGTTTAATAAATGAAATAATAAATACATTAATAAATCTTTCATAGTTGCTCAAGCAGTATAAATGTTAGGAAATTATAATGTTCTAAGAGATTATCTAAAGAACTAAAATAATTATTTCTTAGGATTTAGATGAGCATATTTAAATTGGGCATTGGGGAATGCAAGTAGAAATCATTTACATACATGAATTGAATAGCTACACATCTCTATTTGGGGGCCTGGGCATGGTCCCTTAGCTTTTTTGCACAAGGCTAGTGTTCTACCACTTGAGCTGCAGCTCCATTTCCAGCTATTTGGTGGTTAATTTGAGATAAGATCTTCATGGACTTTTCTGCATGGGCTGGTTTTGAACTGTGATCCTCAGATCTCAGTCTTTCTGAGTAACTAGGATTACAGGTTTCAGCCACCAGTGCCTGGCTTACACACCTCTTTTTAAATAAGTATTCTCCCGTTCCCAGTCTTGGAATGTATCTGTGTTGGAATTTGCTAAGTGACTCTGTTACACAGGATGATGGACGTTGGAAATTGTGGTTTAAATCCACGCCCATCTTTAGCTCTCTCACCAATAGTCCTTAGTTTGCACAGGGTACCCAGCCTGGGCTGCTTTGTGGCAAAGAATTTTTCCCACAGTACCAATTAAGTTAAGTTTGGAAAAGCCAGTCATTCTTTCCTCTATGGCTTAGTTTGAACCCACTGGAAATGGTCTTGATCCCTGTATATCATGCATTGTTTTCTGAACAGAAACTCAAATTGGTTATCTGATGATCGGAAGTACCACTGAGACACTGAAATTTCTCCAGCCACTCAGAAATTTAACATTTCCCTTTTCATTGTCAACAAATTTTGGATAATGACATTCATTATTTCACTACATTCTCAAAAACAAACAAGACCAAAAAACACCACACTAGAAATAGGTCCAGTGATGAGCTGTAATAACACCAAAGAAAACAAACCTCTACATTAAATTTAGCACCTAGAGCTACTATGCTTTTGATGTATAAAGTTTTACTTTAGAGTTCTTAGTCTTCTCAGAATTTCCAATTCGAGAAGTAAATATATAAGGGATTTTGTGGACATTTTTTTTCCTCAAAGCAAATAAAAATCAACACAAGTAAATCTAAGATGTGATGTGAAAGAAGTTTCATCTTCCAGGAAGTTTTGGACTATCCGCTGATCTGATTGTCTTTGTATGGTTTTAATACACCACTCCACCAATCTCATTATCTACCCTGAAGGAGGGCTTATTTTTTGTTCTTTTTAAAAAATTTTTATTGCAAAGGTGATGGATAGAGGAGTTATAGTAACATGATTCTGGTAAAAAGCATATTTCCTTTTGAACAGTGTTACTCTCTCCTTCATTCTCTCCCAGGTTTTCCCTTCCCGACTTCCCTCTCCCAAAGTTGTATGCTTCATTTCCAACATTATGTCTAATGAATTTCACTGCTAAATTGAGATTTTTTTCTATTTATGTGCTTATTTAGTTTTACTTTCCTTGGTTTTGTCTTTAGTACTGTGTTCCCAGATTTTTTTATTAGAGGATGATAAAAGTCCTATGAAGGACCTCCTACACACACACACACACACACACACACACACACACACACACACACACACATTTTTACCCATCCCCACCCCTGCCTCTTTTGTAAAGCAATTAGGGGCTCACTGGATACAACTCTCTTAAAAATAAAAGCCAGGAAGAAGCAAGACTTGAAGCAGTGAAGTACTTACTTCCATTAGATATTGAAAACAATAAAACCCATTGTTTTACTTCACCCTAAACTATCAGAAAGCCCAGAG
The DNA here is from genome assembly GCF_019054845.1 of Dipodomys spectabilis. Classification (NCBI taxonomy): domain Eukaryota; kingdom Metazoa; phylum Chordata; class Mammalia; order Rodentia; family Heteromyidae; genus Dipodomys; species Dipodomys spectabilis. The sequence goes on from NW_024870773.1 coordinate 4,408,750, forward strand.
TTTCATTTACTGTCCAGTTACAGTCACTATTTTAAACTTCCCCTTCTAAATGCTTTCTGCTTTTCTGTCTATCTTAACAACTTTATTGTGTGCATATACATTTATTGAAAATTACCTATAGTATTTTTTCTGGAAGGAAACTATACTTGTTCTTTAAAAAAAGAAAAGAAAAGGAACTCTAATTACATTGGAATGCATGGGCTATTTTTAGATGGAAAGCCACAGGATAATCACAAGTCCTTATGCTTCCTAGGAGACATGTCTCTACATTTCCACTGTGTCTTTGTACAAGACAGACAGACAGAAAGAGAGACAGAGACATAGACAGATACAGACAGAGAGGAAGGAAGGAAGGAAGGGAAGGAGGAAGGAAGGAAGGAAGGAAGGAGAGGGAGGAGAAGGAGGAGGGAAGGAAAGAAAAAAGGAAAGTAAAAACTAAATTGAAAAGTAGAAAGGCCATTTGGAATTCAAATCTTTGATGGAAAGTTATCTTATTTGAATCTCCATGGATCTTGTCCCCTGATTAGAAACAGAAAACCAAAAACCTTTCACTTCATTGGTTTTTTGTTTTCTGGTCCTGGAGCTTAAACTCAAACAGAGCATTGTCCTTGACATTTTTTTGTTCAAGATCAATGCTCTATCACCTGAGCCATAGTTTCACTTTCAGCTTTTTGGTAGTTAATAGGAGATAAGAATTTTAGGTCCTTTCCTTCCTGGGCAAGCTTCAAATTATGATCCTCAGATCTCAGCCACCTTAGTAGCTAGGATGGCAGGCATGAGCCACCTACATTCAGCAAGTTTTTAAAATTTTTATGTCTAAGAGATTCCCAAATGATGAATTAAATCTGGGAATCTCCCCAAGTAACACTCTGCATAGACCCTTGCCATATTCTAGGCAAGAAATCCTGCATTAAGGAATTGCATAAGTGCTCCTTATCAGGAGATTCATGCCCTCACTGGCATCTCTGTATGTAATACCACTGGGTTAGGCTTACTGGTACTGATATTATTATGGTACATTATCTGAGGCTTCAAATTCCAAAAGGCGAAATGCACACTGTTAAAGAAATCCAATCAAATTGTCGTAAAGCTTAAAAAAATAAACATTTCTGCTTCAACCATGAGAAGAGGCCCCAGAAGCAGGTGGAAGCAGTATTTAAGCCACTGTACCACCTTCCAATCCCATTCTTATATCAGTGGCATGTGTTAGTGATGTTCTCACATCCTATGTTGCCATACAGAGCTTTTTAAAAGCTCTCAGGAATTATCACTTGGATCAGAAGTTGAAGCCCAAGATGTCTTTTAAAAAGGTATAGTCAGAGGTGGGCACCGGTGGCTCTTGTCTGTAATCCTCACTACTCAGGAAGGAAAGGCCATGAGATTCTTATCTCCAAGAAACTACTCAGAAAAAGCTGGAAGTGGTGTTATAACTCAAGTGGTAGAGAGATCGCTTTGAGCAAAAGAAGCTCAGGGATAGCACCCAGGCCCTGAGATCAAGCCTAACGACCAGCAAAAAATAAAATAAAATAATTTTATTGTGAATTGTTCTTCACAATAAAGGGCCTGAGAAAATAATTAAGAAAGGTCATATATACATGTTTTCTCTCATATGTGGAAGCTAGATCTAATTTATAAATAAACAAGTAAACACTTGCGGTTGTAGGCAATTGTTCACATATTAACTGAGGTCTGATGCATTCAAATGGTATAATTTGTAATTCCTTAGGAAATTAACTCACAGTCCAACAAAAAGAATACTAAGAAGCTGATACTTGAGATGGAGGCCAAGGGAAGGAGATTGGTAGACAAATGTGGAGAGGGAGGGGAGGAGAATGCGGTCATAGTATTCAATACAAATCCTATGAACGTAGGAAAACTGAGAAGAGGGTTTAGGATTGCCAGGGATGAGAGGTGATATGGATCAACTGTTCTTGTTGCAAATTTTCTTAATGCTTAATTTAAATAAGATTTATTTTTAACCAATACAAAAAACATTAACATCATTACCAGAGAGAGAGAGACAGAGGGAAACAGGGGGGAGGGGGAGAGAAGTCACACAGGAATTTATGGAATTGAGAACCAACCAGAAAGCTTCAGGAGGAGAGCACAGTAGTTCTCAGTATGATTTGGAGAACATTCTGGAAATTCAATAAACCTGGACCCAAGTTATTCAAAATGAGGGGAAGTAGTGAAATGGTTACATTCCAGGCATTCCTACCTAGTCTCAGAACCACCCTTATCTCTGAACACACACCAAAACACACACAATACTGATGCCTATCTGCCAGCCCTGGAGGGCCGCCTGGAAGCACAAGCTAGAATCCTGGAAGAATCTTATCTCTTACTACCCCGCTTTCTAGCAAACCTGACATTACTTACTTCTATCCAAACTAGAAATGAAGGAGCAGGGCCTCCCACAGACAGCACAGGCTTCTGAGATTGTCTATAAACGTGTAAATTAAAAAACAACAACAACAACAACCAGAAACCAACAATTTAAAATGAGCTCCTGAAATACATTACCCTCGTTTACCTTGCAGTAACAATGTACTTTGTAATTCAAAGGTTACTTGCCAGAGGTTTGAGTTTCTCATGAAAAATCCAATTCTATACCAATATTTTTTTTAAGTAATAGCATTTGGATCTTAAAAAACAAATACAAATAAATAATAGACAAAGAAGGATCTTTCAAACACACTTAGAAATAGTTATGGTACATTAATGCCAACCCAGTAAAGAATCCTAGCCCTTGAGCACATTCTTATTAAGATCTAGGTCTATGATTTCTCTTTGCTTTGGAGGAGAGAAATCACTTTTTTCTGTGTCTCAAAATGAATTACATTTACTGCCTTTCTCTTGCCTGTTTCTGTCCTGTTCAAGCACAGCCATGTCTAAACTTCCACTAAACAATGGCTTCATACTCATACTACATGTGATCTCTCTCTCTCCTCTCTCTCTCTCTCTCTCTCTCTCTCTCTCTCTCATCTTCTGGAGTTTTCCCAGTGATGCCAACTGTGAAAGAGCATTCATCTCACCATAGACCCAAGAGCAGATAAACCCTGTGCCATGAGGTTCTATTCTGTGACAGCGTCTATGTATAATGTTGAAACACCAATAAATTCTATCGCTGTTTCCATCTTCACCCTAGAGACTTAGTGGTGACAATGACTTCCTATTCCCACAGTCACCAGAGAGCCTGGCATGTGCGTACGCACATGCACACGCCAGTTATAGGGCTCGAACTTAGGGCCTGGACACTGTCTCTTACCTTTTTAGCTCCACTTTTGGCTTTTTGATGTTTGAATAGAGATAAAAGTTTCACAGACTCTCCAGCCTGGGCTGGCTTTGAATCACTGTCCTCAGATCTCAGCCTCCTGAGTAGCTCAGATCACAGGTATGAACCACCAGCCCCTGGCAACTCTGCTTACATTTTTTTGTATTCCATCTTTCCACATTCTTCTTTCCGGTTCCTACTTTTAGGTTACTGCTTCTCTCTCTCTCTCTCTCTCTCTCTCTCTCACACACACACACACACACACACACACACACACACACACACAAAGCTCTGTAGGTCAAAAGTGATAACTAGTTTTAGAAATCCACAAATAAATTTTTATGAATTCAACTAGCATTTCCCTCTCCCCGTTGGCTCAGTGTACCATGAATATTTAAACACAGAGCTAGTGAATAAGGGCTAAGAAAATGGATTAACTATATTACAATTTAGCTCATTTTGTCCTTGAGAGTATTATTTCTCCTATTTTCTACCCTAGGAAACTGAGGCAGAGAAGTGTTAAGGAGCTTGCCCAAGAACAAGCACTAGCACACAGCTACCCATCTGCCTGGTTCTAGAACCTGTATCCTTCACTCTTTGTGAAAACAAAAAAATTACCCTAAGTTCCTGGGCACAAGGTAGTTGTTCTTCATTGTTGCCATTCCTCACAATAGGATCACACAGCTGTGCACACAGAGTAAGACAAAGGAAATGTGGAAGGAGACTGGACAGACATGTGCCCACATAACTCAACTAGGTCTTTGGAGGCCTGGATTTTTCAGGTGCTTATTTGCATCAGGAAAGTTTTCTATGTTCCTCATGCTTTATATATTGGGCATATTTTATTTTCCAGGAATACATATAACAAAAACAAACCAATAGAGCTCTTTTCCCAATAGTGCCTCATATGACTCTGGGTCATAACACCTAATGGGACCTCCTTTTATAGACGCACAGACTGCCAAAGGACTGGGAGGTGATCTGGTCCAGTCAACTCTTCTTGCAGCTAATGTACCTAATAGCGCGCAGTGAGTTCCTACAAAACACAAGCTAAGACTTCAAGCTGATGAGTTCCTCATCTAGGCTCTTTCCATTTCCATTTGCTCTTCATCCAGGGCTCTCTCCATAAACATATCCAGCTTTCAAGGCTTGGCATAAACTGTGTGAGTGTGTGTGTTTGTGTGTGTGTGTGTGTGTGTGTGTGTGTGTGTGTGTGTGTGTGTGTGTGTGTGTGTGTGTATGCTGATCCTGGGGCTTGAACTCAGAGCCTGGGCACTGTCATGGAGCTCGTCTGTTCAAGGCTAGTGATCTACCACTTGCAAGATATTTTTTGGTGATTAATCAGAGATAAGAGTCTCACAGATTTTCCAGCCTGGACTGGCTTCAAACCTTGATCCTCAGATTTCAGCTTCCTAAGTAGCTACAATTTGTGTCTCACATTGGCATAAAACATTTTATTCTGATAAGGGTTTGGTTACAATTCTCATTCCTGAACTCAGATATTGTTGAAAAGCCACAACGCTTCTAAAGCCCTCAAGATACTAAGGTAAGATAAGCCCCTAAATAATGCTTACAGAGGTATTTGTTGTTGTGTTTGGGTCCTTGAATGTTGTTCCTCTATAGCTTTTATGTTAAAGGTTTTGTCCCCAGCCGGTGGTACCGCTGAAAGGTCACTTTGTGAGTGCCCTGAAGAGATGCTACCTCTCCTCTCTGGTAGCCATAGAGCTTTAACAAAGTTCTATAGCCATTTTATCCTTGCTTTCAAGGCTGAGAGGTGACTCTTAACCAAGCTCAGTGGAGCACCACTATCCCTTGCTAGTGATCTTGTACACGCCTTGGTATGGCGGAAACTTTACAAGCACCCACACATCCTGTGTCTTTCTTTTCTTTCAACTCCCTGGTCTTTGTTCTCCTAAACTTCCAGGTCCTAAACATCCACCAACCTTTGGTATACAGCTTCCGGGATGCATCCGGAAGTTAATCAGGTGAGTTTCCTGATCCTGAGAAATGGCCTGTCACAGAGAGAAGAACTCTCAACTGCTCTCATGCTCTGGACAAATAGGAAGATATAGCTGAGCAGCAAGAGTTCCTGAAATATGAGTAGCACCAGATGCATCACTTCTAAGAAGAGTTCTTACTTTTTAGAGAGAAGGATTTGGAAATGATTGTCTAAGATTCTGACTGTGGACTTCATATTTTGGAATGTCTCCAGGGTATGGAGACTGATGAGTAGCCAAAGCTTGATTCCAAAGACAGAGTTGAGAAAGTCTCCATGTGGGAAGTAGGAAATTCTTTTCAGAGGCCATGGTGTCTACAAGCGATGGAATGAAAATGAACAAAACAGAAAACACTCTCTGCAGTCATGAGGAGGCAACAACCTTGCAAACAAGGTCTCATTATCTCTAAACTGGGTGGAGTGCTTTCCACATGGAGACACTTCATATTTTTGCTTTCCTTCTAAGGACTTCTTTCTTACTGTTTTACTCCTCCTCTGCAGATACCAGGAAAGTGATGTAAGACATTGGTCAATGGAAAAGCATAAGGGTCCACACTGAGGAATGCATTGTGCAATGGTTTCCGTTAAATTGATTTAACTTGGTCTATTAGATTGTAAAGTCTCACGAGGGTGGAGATAATCTTTTTAATTTCTTCTTTTTCTTAAGTCTCTTACAGTGTTTCTATTTCTAAAATACAGCAAAGACATGCTAAAACAAAATTAGCTGCTTGAAGAAAAGAATATAAGCATATTATATCACTTCAGTATAGGTTTTCTTAGGTTATTAAGTGTCCTTATTTCCCACTTTGGGTGAAAGCTTGTCATCCAAGTATAATGTAGGTTTTGAAATTCAAAAAATGTGTTCAGCTAGAAATGTGCTGAGTTTATTGTTTAAATATTTAGCAATCCATCCATGTTGCTGCAAATAAGAGTTTATTCTTCTTAATGGCCAAAAGACATTCGTGGCGGGGGGCGGGGGGGGGGGGTCACTATTTCCTTATCCATTCATCTACTGATAGCTACCTGCAGATACAGAAAGAGGCTTCCATATCAACTAAAAAGTTGACATTATAGAAGAAAAGATCCAACTAGTAGTAGTTTCTAGAAACTAGGAAGGGTAGTGTGTGAGGGTATGATGGAAGGGAGAGAAGTCAAGTATGGGACACCAAGACACAGACAGGAGGAAGTAGTTCTGTTTTTGTTTCTCTCTTCTTCTCCCCTCCTCCTCCTCCTCCTGCTCCTCCTCCTCCTCCTCCTCCTCTTCCTCCTCCTCTTCCTCCTCCTCTCTTCTTCTTCCTCCTCTTCGTCTTTCTTCTTCTTCTTCTTCTTCTTCTTCTTCTTCTTCTTCTTCTTCTTCTTCTTCTTCTTCTTCTTCTTCTTCTTCTTCTTCTTCTTCTTCTTCTTCTTCTTCTTCTTCTTCTTCTTCTTCTTCTTCTTCTTCTTCTTCTTCTCCTCCTTCTCCTTCTCCTTCTCCTTCTCCTTCTCCTTCTCCTTCTCCTTCTCCTTCTTCTTCTTCTTTCTTCTTCTCCTTCTCCTTCTTCTCCTTCTTCTCCTTCTCCTTCTTCTCCTTCTTCTTCTTTTCTTTTCCTCTTCCTTTTCTTCTTTTGCTGGTCCTGGGGCTTGAACTCAGGGCCTGGGCACTATCCATGACCTTTTTTTGCTCAAGGCTAGCATTCTACCACTTGAGCCACAGCTTCACTTCCAGATTATTTGGTGGTGGTTAATTGGAAATAAGAGTATCATGTACTTCCCTGCCCAGGCTAGCTTCCAGCTGTGATCCTCAGATCTCAGCCTCTGGAGTAGCTAAGCATGAGCCACTGATGACTGGCTAGCTCTGTTTTCTATAACACCATAGGGTAATTACTGATTATAATAATCTATAATATATTTAAAGAGAACTAGAGAGGTAGGAAAATTCCCAAAACATGGAGAAATAATGTTTGAGGTGATGAATTCCTTATTATTATATGCATATTCCTTATTAATATTATACAACATATACATTATATACATGCACTGACATCATATGGTATTGCATAAAATACGCACAGTTACGTCTCAATAAAAATACTAAAATAAGCCAGATGATGCTGGCTCACACATACAATCCTAATTACTCAGGAGGCTGAGATCTAGAGGATCACAGTTCAAAGCTAGCCTAGGCAGAAACATCCAAGAGATTCTGTCTCCAAGCAACCAGCAAAAAGCTGAACTAGAGGCACATAGTTGAAAATATTCTCAAATAGTTTAGAATAGTGTAATTCCTAACTTCAGTCTAATCTAACTTCATCAAAATAAAACACTAGGAAGCGGATACTAGAAAGGGGTGGAATGAGGCCAAGGGAAAAGGGGCAGATGAATAAAGAGAAGGTGTGGGGAATGAAGACAAGAATTCAATGGATAGCCTATAAAATTAGGAAGAGTGAAGGAAACATTGGTTAGGAGAGGGATGGTTACGGTTGTTTAAAGGGGTCACATTGATCAAGATATATCGCACTCATAAAATGCTTTGTGAAATGGCAACTCTTTATACAACTGCCTAAAGATAATAATTTTAAAAAGCAATAACAATTGGCTTTGACATGGGAAAAAAAGTAGTTGAGAACCAGTCTAGCAAGCAAGTTGAGCAAGTTGAATGAGCAGGAGGCTTTGAGTTCAAAACCAAAATAAGAAATAATGACACAAATAAATCAGATCTCAACTCAGGACTGTGGCTTTTTGCTAACCTGCAATGAAAGCCAGTGGTTTTTGGAGCCTCCTTGCTTTCCTGAGTTATCTGTCAACACATTTCCCCTTTCTTTCCTGGTCTCCTTGCTGGTCCTTAGAAACAGCAAGCTAAGGTCACACTGAAGGCCTTTACTTGGAGCATTTCTTGTTTCTGGAATATTCCTTTCCATAATACAGTTTATTCCCTGTCCTATCTTCGGCTCTGCTTCAATGTCACCTCATTAGGCAAATCTTCTCTGACCAACTCACATAAAAAGTGCCTCCTACTGTTTCTCTTCCAATTGCCCTTCTTCTAGTTCATTTTTCTTCTGTGGAGCTTATTGGCTGAACATACAATGTATTGTTGACTGTTTATGTGTATGCTTCTGTCCTCATCCCTCCACTTAACTGTAAGAGCAGAGTCTCTGTTTAGCTACTGCCCTGGCCCCTCATCTAAGCAGTGTAACCCACACACGTCTCCATTCACATCCCCAGAACTTGGAAGTTCTTCTTGATGAGGTTCCTGAAATGGATCTCTTTCCTTATCTTTTTCTCCTTCCATATCAAAATAGAATCTTGGATTCTGGCAATTTGTGAGCAGTAACCTCCCAAGACTCTGTTTTGACAATGAAAACTTCCAAAATCTACTGAACACTTGGTGCCTTTGTTTTCTGAATGACTGCCCTAACTGTACCTTATGACACAAAAGGAACGTAGCCCCCAAGAGAATAAACTACATTGTAGAAATTTTTCATCCCATTCGATTTTATTAAAATGTGTTAGCAAATCTGAAGGTTTGTTCTCCCGCAAGATTGGTGTAGAAGAGGAATTGGAAGGTCAGCGATGGAGTCAGACACATCACCATCCTTAGCACTGAATATGGAACTTCCAGAGTCTGAGCAAAGGACTCTGCACATTTGTCTTCCATTTTTGAAATAGGAATAATAAGAATAGGACTTAACTCACTATGTTATTTATTATAAAGAGTAAAGAAAGCAACTTCCTCCATAGTGTTAGCACAGCTTAGTTATCATCCAATGAATCTTCCTATATGCTTTGGTTGTCGACTCAGGTCATCTCATGTTTTAAGAATGAGGGTACCCTGGTAGCTCACATCTGTAATCCTAGCTATTCAGGAGGCTGAGATCTGAGGCTCACAATTTGAAGCCAGCCCAAACAGGAAAGACTATGAGACTCTTATCTCCAATTATTCAGCAATAAGTGGGAAATGGGCTATGGCTCAAGTGGTAGAGTACTGGCTTTGAGTAAAAGAACTCGAGGACAATGCCCTGGCTATGAGTGCAAGCCCCAGGATTGGAAGAAGAAAGAGGAGGAGGAGGATGGAAGAGGAGGACGAGGAGGAGGAGGAGAAGAAGGAGGATGACAACAAAGAGGAAAAAGAAGAGGGGGAGAATATGGATTTATCTATCCCTTTTAAAATAGGGTTTGATGAATCTCCAGGTGACAATAAAACAATAATTAAGTACAATTATTAAATAAAAGTTGGAAAACAACATTAACTTCAAAAAGCATGCAGATAGACCAGCTGAAATGAACTGATTGCCTAAAGTGCATTTTTTTTGGGGGGGGGGGTTCAGTCGTGGGGCCTGAACTCTGGGCCTGGGCGCTGTCCCTCAGTTCTTCAGCTCAAGGCTAGCGCTCTACCACTTAAGCCACAGTGCCACTTCCGGCTTTTTTCTTTTTGCTTATGTGGTGCTGAGGAATCGAACCCAGAGGCCTCATGCATGCAAGGCAAGCACTCTACTACTGAGCCACCTTCCCAGCCCCTAAAGTGAATTTTAAATCAGACTTTGAACTTCTTGGCAAAGTTTCATGAGTTATCAGACAGGAAACACTTATTAGTACCCTAGGAGAAGATTAAATTTTCCAGACACTAAACCCTAAGAAGAGTTGTGGAAGAAAATCTCTTAAGATTCTTTCTGATGGCCTGGCACTAGTGGCTCATACCTGTAATCTTACTGTTCAGCAGGCTGAGATCCAGAAAACCAAGGTTAGAAGCTGGTCTGGGCAAAAAAGTTCACAGTACTTCATGTCCAACTAACTGGCAAAAAGCCAGGCTGGAGGCATGGTTTAGGTGAGTAGAGGTAGTGCCAGCCATGCGCAAGCACTGAACTAAGAAGTTCTGAATTTAAACTCTGGTACAAGAAGCAAAAGAAGAAATTGTTGCTGAAGGACACACAGTGTCTCAAACAAACAACAATTTTAATATCGAAAAAGTTAGTTAGAGCCAGGTGCTGGTGACCCATGCCTATAATCTTAGCTACTCAGGAGTCTGAGCTCTGAGTATCGAGGTTCAAACCCAGCCCAGGCAGACAAGTTTGTGAGACTCTCATCTCCAATTAAATGACAGAAAAAGCCAGAAGTGGTGCTGTGGCTCAAGTGGTAAAGTGTTAGCCTTTAGCTTTAGAAGGAGCTCAAGGACAGCACCCAGGCCCAGAGTTCAAGCCTCAAGACTGGAGGAAAAAAGAAAGGGAAAAAAGTGAGGCAGAATATTACTTTTATTATTGATACATAGGTTAGTACCTAGGTTGAGTCCCCAGTACTAAATACCAAAGTTTGAGCAATTTCTTCATGTGTTGAAAGCAACGCTAGTTACCCTAGATTTTGCATTTAAAGACCTGCCCTTTGAAGTATCTACAAGGACACTGTAATGTCTGCTTTCTGCAAACAGGGTCACTTCCAAGAGAAAAGACCACATATACCTGGCTCCCTATCCCAGAGTCAGTAGGAAACCTGTCTACCTCCATCCCTGGAACCCAGAAGTCTGCTTCCTGAAACATATTATGGTAACTTCTACTAGAAAACAGGAAAGCTAAATATTATCATTCAGAGCAGTCCAGGAGTAGTTAGACTTGATCCAAGGAAAGAATGTAGAGCCCTTCCAAGAGTGGACAATCAAATCGTCTTCTTTTCCACTTATTCACCGGATGGCTTCTCTGAGTCAGGCATTTAAATGCAGACAACCCAACAGAGAGCAGATCAACCACCCCCAGTACACAACTATATAATTAAAAATGGTGATAAACGCCCAGGGGAAAGATACAAGAGACACTGAGGATCCAACAGGAAACGTGCTCCAGGGTGAAATTCTAGGAATTCTTTCCTGAAAACTTTCTCTTTGAGCATGAGCATACTTTTGAAGGATCTTTTAGGAGTCACTGATTAGGATCAAAGCAGTTGGAATAGCACCAGCGAAGGCTCAGCAGTACGGGGTCTGTGATATGCTGGAGACATTTACAACAGGTGAACAAAGATGCTGTAAGAGGCAGGTAAGAAGGTGAACATATGAGACTTTGCAGGCTATTCTGTGGGTTCTCATTTTCAATCCAGCAATGGGAAGTTCTGGTGGTTTAAAGCAGATAGTTTATGTAAGGTATATTAAATAGGTAGGTTTCATTAGATAGCCGATGAAGAGAACACCATGTGCTATTCAGGAAGGAGAAGTTTATTTACTGAACTGCAGCCCCCGCCATGCAAGTGGAGAGGCCTGGCTGAAAAGGAAGGGGGCGACCCATCCTTGGGCCAGGATTTATCTAGGCCAGGGACAGGAAGAGGTGTGGCCAGATGGGGGAAAGGTGTGGCCACACTGGATCCAGATGTGACCCAGAGGGTCCCAGACCCTCCTCAGAAAGGAGGCATGTGAGCAGAGATGGCCCAGGATGTGACCTAGCAGGAGGGGAAGGTGACTGCTTCCAGGTCTGCCAGTTACCTAGGTAACAGATACTGGGTGGAAACTTAGCCAAGAGGTAGGGAGATGTCCCTGTGCAGACCTTATAGTTTGAACATGATCAGAGTTTTGCTTTCATAAAGACTGTGGTGAGTGATCAATAGTATATTAATCCTAGGTTTTTGGTGTTTTGTTTTGTTTTTTTTTTGGAGGGGGGAGGCCAACTCCAGTCCTAGAGCTTGAATGCAGGGCCTGGGTGCTGTTCCTGAGCTTTTCTGCTCAAGGCTACTGCTCTGCCACTTGAGCCACAGCTCCACTTTCAGCTTTTTGATAGTAATTGAAGGCAGAGTCTCACAGACTTCCAACCCAGGCTGGCATTGAGCCGTGATCCTCAGATCTTAGCCTCTTGGGTAGCTAGGATTATAGGTATGGTGCCAGTTTTTTATACACTGATGAAGAGCTCATATTGTTGTTTGATTTTTTTTTTAAGACTAAAAAAGAAAAAACTTTAAAGTCGAAGTCAATGGCTCCAGCCTGGGCAGTAAAGTTTAAAAGACTTTATCTCCAATGAACCAGCAAAATGCTGGGCTAAAGACATGGCTGAAGTGGTAAAATGCCATCTGTAAGGAAGCAGGCTGAGCAAGTACAGGGCTCTGAGTTCAAATGCTGGTTTAGACAAATATTTCTATGATTCTATTTCACAGGAGACAGCTTTATATTACTTTCATAACGTATAGAATTTCAGTTAGACTGTTAGATAGTCACATTTAAGGTTTTGACAGACAAGGCTTGGAGGAGTTTTTTTTGTTTTTCGTTTTTCAAAAAATATCAGAAGCTGTTCACTGGAGGCTCATGCTGGTAATCCTAGCTACTCAGGAGGCTGAGGTATGAGTATCATGGTTCAAAGACAGCCTGAGCATCAAAGTCTGTGAGACTCTTATCTTCAATAAACCACCAGAAAACTGGAAGTGGCGCTGTGGCTCAAGTGGTAGAGTGCTCACCTTGAGTATAAAAGCTCAGGGACAGCACTCAGGCCCTGAGTTCAAGTCTCAGGACTGGCCTAAGAAAATATGATCAGTCAGTTATTTCTTGTTCACCTTTAGAAGATTAAAAGTGGCTTGTGCTCACTATATGTGTATGTGAAAATGTCTGTATGAACCTTGAGAGGACAGGGGGGGTTGGGATACATGGAAGAGGAGGAGAATAATGGGAAGAATGATGGTGATCGAGATGCATTATACACATAAATTTACATGTCAAATTGAAATGTGTTTATGTAACTACGTAAAGATCCGTTTTTGTTTGTGTTGTGCCTTCCCTACGTATTTTTTCCTATCTCTAATTACTCTGAGATTTGCCCTTTCATTTCCTTTGCTGGGAACCCTGGGTTATTCAAGTGTTCACATCTATTTTAAGCCTTCTCTGGTATCATTATATGGTTCTGACTGAAGAGATGTGTGTTCACACTAACTATTCAACATGAATAATTCATGTCTATATCAAGATTTCCTTTTTTTTACATTTAGATAGTTTATTTGTAACAATGAGCTTATATTTCTGTTAAAAGAAAAAATATATTCTGAAATAATAGTTAGAATGCTTAAGTAACAAATATCTGAAAAAATAATTTTAACTTTGCACACAATGAGATGGATATTATACAAAGTTGTGAAAGAAGACAACCAATATTAAAACAATGTAAGTGTTTTCAAATATGCAGATGATTGAAGGAAAACACACTGATTAATTCATTTTAAAAAGAAATTAATTCAGTTGGAAAACTAATAAGCTGGAGTCAGTGGTACATGTATTTAACCCCAGTTGCTCAAGAGTCAGGTAGTAAGTTCCTAGGTTAGAGGTCAACATGGGCAAAATAGGAGGAGACAATCTGTAAAAAAAAAATAATAATTTATTTAGATTCAAGCCACACTTAATGACCTGCAAAAGATTTCAGCATTCCATTTCAAAAGAGAGTACACAGAATGTTGCTGAGTTAGTATGATATATTTTCATCCTTGAGTTAATTCTGTATGTTGATTAAACTAGATACCTAATCTCCAATAAATTGCTTCCTTATATTCCTTTAAATTGTGTTCTTTGAAAGAGATTTCAAAAGAAGACAAGTAACAGATATCTAAAATAAATGCAGGACCACCTGCAGCCTGACAATCTGAAGTGTCATTATATCAAGATTTCTTAATCTCTTACATTTGTTTCAGGCCAGCAAGGTAAAATAGCTCTTCCTTAATTTTCTCTTTGTGTGTATGTGTGTGTGTGTGTGTGTGTGTGTGTGTGTGTGTGTGTGTGTGTGTGTGTGTGTGTGTGTGTGTGTGGTTGGTCATGGGGCTTAAACTCTGAGTTTGGGTGCTGTCCTTCAAGGCTAGCACTCTAACATTTTAAGCCACAGTGCCACTTCCAGTTTTCTGGTAGTTAATAGGACATAAAATTTCACAGTTTCCTGCAAGGGCTGACTATGAACTGTGATCCTCAGATCTCAGCCTCCTGAGTAACTAGGATTATAGGCATGAGCCACCGCCTTAATTTTTTTCTCTAGGGATGAAAGAACAGTATCTATTGATCTTGTTGTTGTTCCTATTGTAAAAGACCTCAGTATTATAATCCTTGCTACTCAGGAGGCTAAGATTTGAGAACTGAGGCTCCCAGGCAGCCCAGCCACACAAAGATGTGGGACTTTTATCTCTAATTAACCAGCAAAAAAAAAGATGGAAGTGGAGATGTGGCTTAAATGGCAGGGCACCAGACTTGATTGAAAAAGCTAAGGGAGACTATACGGCCCAAGTTCAAGTCTCAGTACTGGCGCATGCATACACACACACACACACACACACACACACACACACACACACACACACACACACACACACACACACACACACACACACACGACTTCAGTATTATTTACATAGAAATTATTTTGAAGGTAGATGTGGGGTTTTGACAGTTTGGGTTTGGAGTGTGGCACTCCTGCCAGATTCTTGTAAATATTATTTGCTGTTATGTGGAGTCTCCTGAACTGGTTAAGGTGGACAAGTATGGATTTCTTTGGTTTTCTGGGCTTGCAATATAAACACCAACAAGTATTATGACCCAAAACAATCAACCCCAGAGAGACAGAAACAGTCTAATAAGATTAATGTGCCACTGGCTTTTGATGATTCTTAAAGAATGAATTTCCTGTGAAAAGGAAGCAAAAAGCACCAAAGTCATCTACAGTGTGAAGTGTGGAGCCTACATGTACCTGGCCTGCTATTAAGTTCATGTTATCTTGTGGCCAAAGTATTTTGCTCCTCATGAACTACTTGCTTGTTTCAGCTTAGTGGTATTAATAGTGCTATTCCCATCCAGTCCCGCCATCAATGCCAATTTGGAGAGAAAGACAGCAGTGAATTCCAAGGGAAGCCCTGGGTTATCACAACGTCCAGCCGCCCACATGATGTTCCATTGCCAACTTCGACAGAACTTGACCTTGAGCTGAACTCAGCATCTCCAGGCAACAGAGCCATGAACAGAACAGCTATAACAGGCTTGTACCAGAGCAAGAGACCACCTCAAACAAACCCAGAGCCTTTTCCCCAGAGAACTTTCTGTTTGTTTATAGACAGTGTAAAGGTTCGGCCCTCTGACTTCAGTCATCCAGGGCTCAGCTGCTGCTGCTATTCTATCTTCAAGGTCTCCCAGTACCCCAAACTTCATGTCTGCACTCTCCAAGGACTGACTGCATTCTTGGGGGGCATCTTAGGACTCTGAGGCCCAGCGCAGAGAGGGAGATAACTTCATCTTCAATCTTTTATGGGAGCCTACCTCTTTCTTTTTCCCTATTAGGGGGAGCAATGGAATGCAAAGTGGAGATTTGATGTATATATAAGTGACTATATGCCAGGCATTGTCTCAAACACATTGCACATAATGACACAGGCACACATATTAACACAGATAACTCAGAGCAACCCTGTAAGACCCTCATCAGGATGCCCTATAAAGAACTCCATGCATGGTTGGGAACATTCAGACACAGAAAAGCTAATGAGTCTCAGCTTACCAGGTATGGGGACCGGCACTTGCCCACGATAGCTGGAACCCAAAATCTTCACCTTTACTTTCACTCTTTATAACCATAGACTGTGGAGCAGAAGGAAACTGGATCTGACTACTGGGCTCAGTGGGTTGGGAAAAAAAATCTAAGCATTGCTAAATTTGAAGTCCACAGAAATGGGAAAAACTAACAGAAGTTACCACAACAAGGGCTCTTGGCAAAAATCAGCTAAAAGCCTATGGATGGTGGGGCCTCTTCCCTTTTGGCTATTCAACTTCCCTGACTAGCTTGTATGCAGAATTGAATGATAAGAAGTTCTCATCAGAGTCTTGGCCTAAATTATGAACTCATCTAGCCTGAGAAACTAATCTTTTCAGTGAGAAGATCACCCACACTGTCCTACAGTGGGCAGGGCGAGATCACCCACACTGTCCTACAGTGTGAGAAGATCACCCACACTGTCCTACAGTGTGAGAAGATCACCCACACTGTCCTACAGTGTGAGAAGATCACCCACACTGTCCTACAGTGTGAGAAGATCACCCACACTGTCCTACAGTGGGCAGGGCCAGGCTGGGGAGTTCCAGCTACCTCACTGGCATCTGGTGCCTGCCTGCAGGTTGACCGACTCCGCAGGCTCTTCCTGGGCCTTCTAGCAGCCCCTGTTCTGTGCTTTCTTCACGGCTTCTTCACAAAGAAAGCTGATGTTCATCAGAGGACTTCGATCTGCAAGACCAACTAGTCCCCAAAGCCCTTCACTGATTTCATGTCCATGTCAGAACATGTATTAAATAGTAGGTCTTTGGAAACTGACATTATGTATGACAGACACCAAATACAATGGCCACATGCTTAAAAATCACTTCTCCTCTAAACAGCTCACCCAAGCAGGATTTTTTTCTTTCCTACTCAGGAATGAAAGCATAAAGAATGTGCTTACCCTATGTGAATTGAGCAGGAGAGGGAGCAAACATTCAGGCCTTCACAAATCTTATTCAAGTGGATGGTCTGAGTGGATGCTGGTGGCTTACATCTGTGATCCTAGTAACTAGGGAGTCTGAGATCAAGAGGGTCATGGTCTAAGGCTGGCCTGGGAAAAATTGTTCATGAGATTCCTCTTTCGCCAAAAGTTGTATGGTGGTGCACCTGTCATGATAGCTATTAGGAGGCTGAGATGGAGAGGATGTGGCCCCAAGCTAGCCCAGATATGAAAATGTGTGAGATTCTATTTCAATGGAAGAAGTTGAACATACCATGCTATGGTGGGAAATAAAAATTAGAAGGACTGTGGTCCAAAAAAGTACATGTACTTGAGAAGGAAGTATGACACTATCTTAAAATAAAAGGATTGGATGTATGTATCAGCCAACATACATGCCTATCAAACAAGAAGGCCTGAGTTCAACTGCTGATCCCACCAAAAACTAATGCACACATGCGGCATCAGTTCTGAGAGTCTAAGTCTCTGATGCTGCTAATTCACAGGCCAACACATTCTGAGTGTCAGGGCAGGCTGGGCCTTTCCCACATTAAAACGCAGACAGTTCCACTCATCACTCTGAACCTACGTGAGAGGCCCGCATCACCTGGGCTTTTCCCTGTAGACAAGGACTGGTCTGGTGTCCCCCACCTTAGAGCCCTACTCTCCTTTTGCCCCATGGCATGGATCCCTGTCTGCCAAGGGAGCAGCTGACACTATGATTGTCCTGGCTGAGTGCTGACTTGTGCTCTCCAGCACTTTCTTCCAGTCTGGCACCTTCAACATCTTCCTGAGCATTCCCCAATCCAGTCTTCTGCCTCCTTCTCCCCACCTTGAGTAGCCTACTCTGAGTGCCTGGAGGTGGGTTTCCAAGGCCTCGGTGGTAGCCACCCAGCAAATAGAAACCAAAATATGTTTCCTCAGCCTGGCTCCCTGGGGCTACCTCTGTATCGTACACTCCAGGAGAAGAAGCCTGAACGATACCACAGATTTGAAAACTGAAAAGAATCTTAGAAATAGGATTCTCTTGCAAATACATCATCATATAAGAGAGAAAGGTCAGTAATGAGAAAAATGAACACTTGCCAGATATTTATCACCAAGGTCCTCTGGTATAGATGGGATCATTGCACCCAATTTATGGTTGCTAAAAACTGAGGCTCCAAAGGGGAAAGTAACTTGCCTATGATCCTTCAACTTTCAAGTGGTATCAGTTCAGCTCTGTTTGCTTTCACACTTGCAAGAGAACCCAGTGATTTTTGGGTCAGAGTCCTTGTTTGAATCAAAATTCTTTCCCTATCTGTAATCAGATAAGTTTTTTTTTAAATCTTAAACTGGCTTAAACTGACCCTGAGTCTTGAATCTGGACACTATATTACCATAACATAAAGATGTACTATCTCAATCAAACATTTATAACTGAATATCCAACACTACAGAACATATTAGATGTAAATCACATCAGCAGAGTTGGTTCTCTGTGCCTTTCTGAAAACACACATCAGATTCCTCCTATGCCTGACATATTTGTACTTGGAATCCAGCATTTGTACGTGGAATACAGCATTTGTGATCTCACGCCACAAATCTGCAGTGTCTACCTAACTTCAGAACAACTGACCTGAAAAAAACGGTCCAAAAAAAAAATCTCCCAAACAGACTTTTTTAAAAAATAAAATGCACTAATATTTTTGAATCACAAAATGTTCTGCTATGTCAAATTGTACCTTAGGAAGCAAACTTCTAGAGCTTCAGAAAATAGGCTAATGACTGACTCACCAAAATTAATTAGAGAATGAGAGCCAGGAGGCTGGAAGTCAGAGCTGTTGGGGGAAAGAAATTCAAGAGATTGTTGAACTTTTCAGGCAATCAGAACAAAAATCCTTGGTGTTACGACAGTATCCTGAACTTACTGGAATGTTCTAATAGTTACTTTAGCAGACAGAGCTGGGAGGCTCCAGAGATAGATGGGATCTAACTTAAAAAAAAAAAAAAAAAAGACTTGCACAGCCATTCTTTCAAATGCCCTCCATTTAAAATTCTTCTTGAAACTGAAGTGTCTTCAAGGCAAAGATGTCCAATTAAATCTCTTCCTTCCTTAGTTGACCATGTTGACTTCTTTCATTTCTGCTATCAACTGCCTCCAACCCCACTGACCTAAGGCCCTATTTCACCATCCCTAAGTCTCTGCCTCTGTTTCTCTGGAGCTTCCGTCAGTGTCTGACCCCAACTC
The DNA here is from genome assembly GCF_019054845.1 of Dipodomys spectabilis. NCBI lineage: Eukaryota > Metazoa > Chordata > Mammalia > Rodentia > Heteromyidae > Dipodomys > Dipodomys spectabilis. The sequence continues at coordinate 4,427,680 of NW_024870773.1, forward strand.
CCAGATGTACTCACCTGACCCCGAGTGATAATTCGAACTATTAGGGGTCTTATATCCTAGAGTATTAGTGCTAGTCAGCCCCAAATCTCAGAATGTTGAATGGCCATGTCTTTTGAAACTGTCTTTTCCAGAATGTTTTGCTCTAGATGGTGGCCTTTAGAAAGTAAAATCCTGCCAGGCACCAGTGGCTCATGCCTGTAATCCTAGCGACTCAGAAGGCTGAGATCTAAGGATCAAGGTTCAAAGCCAGCCAGGGCAGAAAGATGTGTGAACTCTTCTCTCTAATTATCCACCAATAAGCCAGAAATGGAGCTGTGACTCAAGTTGTAGAGTGTCTGCCTTGAGTAGAGAATCTAGGGCAGAGTAAGGCTCGAGTTCAAGCAATTTTCTTAGAGTCCTGAAGCCTGGAGACAGAGACATCCCCTGACTTTGAACTTTCACTCTGGAGGTCACTTTTGTCTCAGTCCCTGAACATTGCCCTGAGATCCTGCTATGACACTCTGGCTTTGAAATGCTATTTGGATGAGGGGTCAGAAATAAAACCAAGAACCGGTTATGGCCATCATAGATCCATTTGAACTATTTTGGAGCATGTGGGAATTCAAGAACCTTCCCAGCTACCTTCAGAGGGCCTCTGTTTGGCCAGTTAGCCATTTGCCCCCTGTGGTGTTGGGATGAATATTGGACAGTGCAGGCTTCCATAGATTGGCCTTTGTTACACTGTGAAAAGAACTACACAGTGCTTTTAACAAAGGTCCATAGCAAAGGAAGGCTGAAACACCACAATAGCTGTCCTAGATGCTAGCAGGGAGTGGCCGAGACAGTGGTGGAGAGACAGGACACAGCAGGGCCCTGGCACACAGGAAGTCACTGTGTTTTGAGGCACACAGTGTTCCTTCTCAAAAACCCCACACAGGAGGCATTGTTACCCCAACCCGGACTCACGCATGACCCACTCCAGCGCATGACAAGAACTCAATGAAAACTTGGAGCTTGACAACAAGTACTCCAAAGTCCCCATGGCTTCATAAACAGCACTGCTGGTGAGTTTTATGTGTGGACTCATTGTCTGCTCAAAGCCACTTCTCCTTGGAACCTCTGTGTCCCTGCCTCCCTTGTATGTAGCCAGTTCTACCCTAGCTCATGGGTGGAGTCTTGTTGGAACGAGTCTCATTCACATCCAGCATGTCTAAGAAAGTCCATCCATTCCCTTAACCAGTGTGACACCTGAGGACAAACTGACAGGCAGAGTCAGGTGATACTTGATTCCATTACAGAAAGGGAATTGGGCATCATGTAGTGGGTGTAAGGTCCACTCCTGGATGGCTAGCAGACTCCACCCTCCTCGCAGCAAAGTCTCCACCCAGTACCTGCGTTACCTAGGCAACTGGGACACCTGGAAGAGGTCACATCTGCATCCGCTGAGGTCACATCTGAATTTGATGTGGCCACACCTTTCTCTGCCCATACCCTACATAAGGCCTAGTGCAGGCCCAGACGCTCTCTCTCTGATCTTTTCTAGTGCTCCCTGCTCTCTCTGCTCTGTCTCTTCTCTCTCTCTCTAGCTCTCTGCTCTCTCTTTTCTAGCTCTTTTCTCTCTCTTTCCTCTCTCTCTTTCCTCTCTCTTTCCCAGCCACGTGGAGTGCCAACCTTGCCTGGTCCCAGCAGGTCTACTGAATAAACCTACCCCTTACCTGAATACCACGTGAGTGCTACTGTTCTTACCCCTCTCTCTGCTCTTTTCTAGCTCTTTCCTCTCTTTCCCAGCTCTCTCTCATTCCCAGGCCTTTCCCAGCCACGTGGAGTGCCAACCTTGCCTGGTCCCAGCAGGTCTACTGAATAAACCTACCCCTTACCTGAATACCACGTGCGTGCTGGTGCTGTTCTTACTTGGCTACCTCTTTTTAAAAACCTAACAGTAGGTTCAGAAGAATGTCTAGGAGCTTGTATAAGATTCCCTAGAGAGACGTTTAGGAACCAAGGGAGGCTAAGTCTGTGCTAGAAAAAACAAGGTGCTGGAAAAGTCATCCCTTAGATTTTGGCCTACAGAATTCTTAAAGCCATAATAAATAATGACAGATCCACCTGTGTGGCCAGTGGCCAAATAGCTTCCAAGTCTCAGAACTTGAGGAAGCTTGTACACCATGTAGATGCAGTTCTACATTTTTTTCTTTTCTTTTCTTTTGGCAGTACCAGAATTTGAGGCTAGGGCCTCATACTTGCTTAGCCTGTTTGGCTAATGCGCTACCCTTTGAGCCATGCCTCCAGCCCTGTTTTGTTTTTTTCTTGGTTCACTGGAGATTGAATCTAGTGAATTTTTCTGCCCAGACTGGTTTGAACTGCAATCTTCTGGATCTCAGCCTTCGGAGTAGCTAGGATGACAGAGGCATGAGCTACCGGTGGCAGACTCGGTCTTTCTGAAGGCAGCACCAACTCACTGCCTTCTTGGGAATGGGCAGTGACTCTCTAAGGACACTTTAAGAAGATTGAGCGTAGAACCTTTTATCAATGAGGGCATAGACAGCTTTACCACAGTCCTCACATTCTTCAGAAGCACTTCAGGGAGAGAAAATTAACGATAATCCTAAGTACATAATGACTTGCTGGAGACCTGAAGGCTGAGCTTTGATGGGCCTGCCTGGAGGCGTGCCCCATGGTATGAAAGACACCGCTGTGCACTTGACCTCATGGTCTTGGTTCACCCTTCCCAGAAGAGAACTGAGAGGCTGTCGTGGACTACTTATCTCCTGATTGCTGAAAGTGACTCCAGTATGGATCATTGGTAATGGTGGCATACTTCGTTATTTAGAAAAAGAAAGAAAAATGCCTTCATTTGAATATTTCTGCCCAGTTTAAACATCGAAGCTCACAGAGCCCTAGGAAGAAAAAGAAATGATCAAATCACAAAATAACAGGTTATTGTATGAAAAGGAACCAGATGAGGCTTAGAGCACATTAGTTAAATAGCATGCCTGCATGCCACAGGAACCAATGACACCTAACCTAGTAGGTACATGAAATGGATGCTTTGGATTTTCTAGAACGTGACTTTTATAGCTATTATCCAGCAAGACAATTTGCAGTGCTTTGCCTTTCTTCTCCAGGCTGATAGGCGAAATGATGAGTTTAATTCGTGAATTCCTGGAGCCTGAGTGTCTATCATGCATTACATTCTAAGTCAGTTTTGGGTTCTTTGGAAAGCAGTTCTCACTTAAGTGTAAATGTCTTCGATCAGAGTGTGTTCCTGAAATCAGAGATCAAGGTAGCCTGGGGATCAGTGGGCAGTGCTCCGAATAAGAGCAAGAGGATGGTGAAGTTCTTAGAAGCTGCTGTTCAGTGGGAGACTGGAAACAGGTAAAGGGATTTATGGTTCTGTGGCTGTAGCCTTCTCTGAGGTATTGGGCTATGCAGAAAGGATCTTGGGTCCAACAAAGCCACATCCCAGACAGCCTGAAGCAAACTCTGATTATTGGGGCTAGTTGACTCATTCCAACTGCCCTTCCAGTTTCTGCTGGAGCACTAGGTTAGGCCACTTATTGTTCATCTCTAATGACTTTTGTCTGTAGCCCTGTCATGAGAATATAAACAGGTTTATGATGGGCTGAGTTCTTTGTGCTGAGATCAAAGGCTAGTCCCTTGGGAGATGGCAGCGGGAGGGAAGAAAAGGAGACAGAGGACAGGGTGTCCCTAGGACTTCTGCAGCTCTGGGTCTGGGCCGGGCCCATGTGGCACACGGATGCTTAGCCCAGGAATCAGATTGCCAGGAAGCTTCGTGCCCAGTTTGGGGAGGTAGCCTTGTCTGGAAGTTCAGTATACTGCTCACTGACTCCTTCCGAGGGCCACAGGAGCGTCTGCTGTGGGAGACCCAGCATTTCACCGGAAAGAAAGAGAAGAAGCCATGGAATTCCACCACCTAGTATCTAAGGGCAGTGGTCAAATAAATCTGCCAGCACGACTTCCAGTTTGGGGAAGAACCCAAGGAATGCTGGCCTCGTCGCTCCTCAATCGTGATAGACCAGAGCCCGTTCATTAAGACTGGGTGCTGTGGCAACCCCAAACATGATGGCTCTGTACATAGCCTTTCTCTCGGCCAGAGATCTAAGCTGTGTTGTGCACACCTCCTCCTTGGCCTCAGCTGGCCAAGCCCTTCTGGATATCCATCCAGACACCACAGTTGGTGTTCATTTAAAAATACACTTTCATACATATATTGCATTTGAAGAGTTTAAAACTCAAGGCCTTGAGCCATACCCCAAGACTTGCTTTTTTTTCAACAAAGCTGACCTTGGACTGCAATCCACCTATCTTCACTTCCCAAGCCACTGGAATTACAAGCATGCGCCACCACCTCCAGCCCTGAGTTCTGTAGTTTTGACAAATGTATCTATTCACAGAACCAGTACCCCAAAGAAGATTTAACAACTTTCCATCCCTTCCCTGCTTTATTTCTTGCCAGCCCACCCTACCCCCTGCTCCAAGTGTCTACTTGCTCTTCCCAAATCATTGTTCTGACTTCTGGTTTTAGCAGAAGTTTTAGTAGGCTGACTGTCCCTCCCTGCTTTCCCTTTTTTGCTAGGCCTGTATTTTCTCTAATATACCTTGTTTGGGCAGGGCTGAGATCATAAAAAGTAGGAGGAGAAGAAGCAAGATCATTGTTGTAGTGCCACTGAGCTGCCTTTCACAGACGGTGAACGGGGTCCCCTCTGTCAAGGATAGGAGAGCGGAATGGTTTGTCTCCCAGAATGCAGGCAAGAATTAAATCTCCATGTCTTGTGTTGAGATGGGAATTGAATTTGTCTACAGTATTTAGAAGTACTCAGATTCAATTCATTGGTAAGGATGGAGTCCCCAGGATTGCATCTCGGTGGCCTTAGAAGAAGGAGAGCAGTCACATAGAGACAAAGGTTTATATTTGTTCCCTGTACATGGTGTGATGCAGTCAGGGGTGGGGGTGAGGTGCTTGACTTCCAGTCTCCAAAACTGTGAGACAAACAAAATCCACTGGTTTATAAAGTCTGTCTCTGGCATTTCCTTATAGTTATAGAAAGTTTACTAATACTAAGAAATGATTTTGTGACAAGGATGAACATGTGTCCCTGTGTTAGCTACCTGGTAGCTACTGTTTGGAACAATGACCTATGCCTGCAGGAAATGGCTGCAAACATGCCTCTAAATTGCTTTCCTCCCAGATAAAGCTCTCCAGAGAACTTGCAAGAGACAAGCCAAAATCTCCCACTTATTTAGACTCACTGCTTTTGGTTAAACTTTGTTAGTCAACTTTGCTTGTTATAAAATGAATTCCCCACCCAGAGGCATTCCCATCCACCATTTTTTAACATGTGACTTATGAAGAAGCATGAGCTTGAACTGTGTGCGCTCAGGAACATGCCCAACTCTGCATGCGACAGATGACCAGTGTTTGCTGTGAGAACACACATGACCTTCTCCCAACAAAAGTTTGTGCTTTGTCTGCCCAAAGAGATGTTGCTTTGCAAGTTACCCTCACGATGCTCCTTTCTTCCTGCAAGAAATAATCTCTTTTCACTCTTTGACTATTCGTTATCAGCTTTGCACTGAACAAGAAAGAACCAACCCATTGTCCTTGGTTAATCCTGGGACAGGAAGAAGCTTGGCTCCAGCAAAAGTACTGGCCCCTGAAGTTAGATAGATCTGATTTCACATCCAAAGTTGCTAGTGCTGTAGTGGTAGGCTGCTGCCAGCTTTCCTATTGGTGGGATTCCATGTTAAATGTAAAACATGCTAATTAGGGATGTGGTGAGTTTAAAATGACATAATGTAAAAAAAAAAGACTTGTATACTGCTTGACTGGTAGTAGATGTACCATATGTGATACGCACACAGAGAGAGAGAGAGAGAGAGAACATTTCTACTGCTGGGGAGTTACAGTTCTTAGTGAATTATAAATAGTAAACTCTTGTAAGTTGTAAATTCTTGTAAATTGTCTTGAGAAAGCATGTAAATAGTCAGACAGACTAAGACTAAAGGAAGAACTTTTGCTGTAGAAACATGTAAAAAGACTCTCTGTGTGTGTGTCTGTGTGTGTGTGTGTGTGTGTGTGTGTGTGTCTGTGTCTGTGTCTGTTACTAGTACTGGGGCTTACACTCAGGTCCTGGGTGCTGTCCCTTAACTCTTTCATTCAAGGCTGGTTTTTCTACCACATTAGCCACACTTCTACATCACTTCTGGGATTTTGCTTGTTTGTTGTGTGTGATTAATTGGAGACTAGATTCTCATGGAATTTCCTGCCCAGTCTGGCTTCAAACCTTAATCCTCATATCTCAATTTCCTGAGTAGCTGGGATTACAGACATGAGTCACTAGAATGTAGCTTGGGAGACTCTGTTATCATGCAATAAACTATACAGTAGTCATAGGATGTGCTAATGTTTGCGTGTGTGCCTTAAAAATCAACAAAGTTGTCTGCTTCTTATTAGTGCATATGAACCCTGCAAAGAAATGGCTAAAATGACAGTGTAAGTGCATCAACAACAGTCCACTTCATTGGCTAATGGGATGAAGAATTATTTAGGAATTTGTAAGCTCTGTTTTAAGGCTATAAAGTCATTATTAAAGAGTGTTTTTTTTTTATTACTCTGAACTGGACTTTCTGTAAACTATTATGGCCACAACTGGCTACCAAATAAATAACAGAACAAAAACTCCTGGATTTAAGTGTTCAGAACAACAGCAAAGTAAAAAAGGGAGATGCAAAGTCCATTGAGTAATAGTTCCAATAAGACCAGAAATACTCAAATAGATGGGTTGATCCTTTTTGAAAAACTGATGGTGTTGTCCAGATGCCAAGCTAAAGTGTGAGTTAGAGGTGACAGCACTGATTGGGCACCTGTGAAGCTTTCCAGATGTTGGTTGCATTTAAAGCTCAAAATGTACATAGAAAAAAAAATGGTCTACTCTATGATGAAAACTTTAAAATCTTGAAAAAGGAAATCAACACAGAACTTAAAAAATGGCAAAACCTCCCATGCTCCTGGATTGGAAAGATTAACATCGTGAAAATGGCAATACTTCCCAAGGCTATCTACAAATTCAACGCAATACCTATCAAAATTCCACCCTCATTCTTCAAGGAAATAGAAGAGGCAATCCAAAAATTCATATGGAACAATAAAAGACCCCGAATAGCAAAAACGCTCCTCAACAGAAAGAACACTGCTGGAGGAATATCAATACCAAATTTCAAACTCTACTATAAAGCCATAGTAATCAAAACAGCTTGGTATTGGCATAAGAACAGACCTCAGGACCAATGGAATAGAATTGAAAACCCAGAAATGAACCTACAGACCTATAGCCATCTAATCTTCGATAAGGGAGCTAAAACAATAGAATGGAAGACAGACAGCCTCTTCAGTAAATGGTGCTGGCAAAACTGGTTAACTACATGTAGAAAACTAAAGCTAGATCCTTATATATCACCCTGCACCAGAATCAACTCCAAATGGATTAAAGACCTTGAACTCAAAGCAGACACTCTGAAAACATTACAGGATGGAATAGGAGAAACCCTGGGTCTCCTTGGCTCAGGCCGAAATTTTCTGAATAGAGACCCGGAAACACAACAAATCAAAGAAAGGTTGGACAAATGGGATTGTATAAGGTTGCAGAGCTTCTGCAGGGCAAACGACATAGCTAGCAAGATCAATAGAAAGCCCACGGACTGGGAGAAGATCTTTACTAGCCATACAACGGACAAGGGTCTCATATCTAAAATATACTTGGAACTCAAAAAATTAAACCACCCAACAACAAATCCTCAAAGAAACAACTGCCCAATAAGTAAGTGGGCGAAAGACTTAAAGAGAAGCTTCTCTGAAGAAGAAAGAAGGATGGCCAATAGACACATGAAGAAATGTTCAACATCCCTAGCCATAAAAGAAATGCAAATCAAAACAACATTGAGATATCACCTCACTCCAGTTAGAACAGCAAAAATCAAGAACTCTAACAACAACAGATGCTGGAGGGGATGTGGACAGAAAGGAACCTTACTTCATTGTTGGTGGGAATGTAAACTTGTTCAACCACTTTGGAAAGCAGTATGGAGGTTCCTCAAAAGACTCCACATAGAGCTCCCCTATGACCCAGCAATCCCACTTTTGGGCATTTACCCTAATGTTTACAAAAAAGACCACACTAAAGCTACCAGCACAACTATGTTTATTGCAGCATTATTTACCATAGCTAAGATATGGAACCAACCCAGATGCCCCTCAATAGATGAATGGATCAAGAAAATGTGGTATATATACACAATGGAATTCTATGCCTCCATCAGAAAGAATGACATTGCCCCATTTGTTAGGAAATGGAAAGGCTTGGAAAAAATTATATTAAGTGAAGTAAGCCAGGCCCAAAGAAACATAGGTCCCATGGTTTCCCTTATTTTCAATATCTAGTATAGGTATGAGTCAAGCGGAAAAAGTCAGAGAATGTGATGTTAGGAAAACGAACCCTCAAATATGTATTTTAATGTTTTTGTTTCTTTCATGCATGTGTTTCTAACGCATTTATAAGATTATTTCTTGGTTGCTTTGTATGTCCCTCCCCCACAGTGTAACCCCTGCTTTCACTATATTTGATGTCAGTATAACATGTGGAGGAGATGGGGACAAACAAGTCGTTTAAGGATTCAGGTGGACCTGTTGCAACAATGAGAAGTACAAAATGTCATGTCAAAACCAGCTTTACAATGTCGGAGGGGGGGGGAGGGGGGGGTATGATTGGGTGGGGGGGGAGGGGGGAGGCTGGGAAGGGAGGTGAAGGGTAAACAAAGGAGGAGGCTGCAATGCTTGGTAAGAAATGTATGCATTATCCTGACCATGTAATTGTAACCCCTCTGTACAGTATGTTCTCAAATAAAATAAAATAAAATTAAAAAAAAAAAAAAGAAAAAAAAAAATGGTCTAGTATCCAGTTGGGATGGCCAGGTTAATTACAGTCAGACCCACAATCCCGAAAGCAGCCTGTGGGCACATTCTTAATAAGAAGTACTGGCGGAGAGCTGAACAGGATGACCCTTCCATTTCCTTTTTAATCTGGAAATTCATAGTTCCTCATCCCAGCCCTTCCAAACTTCTCAGAAGTCAGGCAAATTCAAGGGGAGATGGTGTTTCATCTATAAGAAAAAGGCACTTTTCATTTTCTAGGAGTCAGGGAGGGAGGGGAGAAAGGTATAGCATCTCTTGGTTTCTGGCTATGATGTAGAAAGTCAAAGGCAGCTGTCACTCTTGCCTTAAAAACCCAAAAAATAAGAATCTGAGGAACAAGGAGAAATCTGCTAGAGATGTCCTGAGCGACTACCAAACTAGTAAGAAAATTGCTTATAAGTGAGACTAAATGACAAGCTAGATTGTCACAGATCTCTAGCCACTGGGCAGATCTCTGTCCACATATAATTTCTTGGCTATGGATCCTTACCAAGTTCATGGACATTGTATTATAGATGGGATGAGAATGCTCAGAGTTCTTCCATGAGGGATAAAGTGTTTTACCCCCAAATGCAAGACAGACAACATCTAAAGGTGAGGGTTAGAGTAGGACAGCAGATGGAAAACCATCCGGGTCACCTGAGGTTTTTAGTGACCACAGATTGATGTGGGGCAGATACACTAGCCTTGAAGATACCAGATACTAGAAACTCTGAAGTTCATGGGCAGGTTCAAAAAGCAAAAGAGCTTACTAATGTTCCTGACCACCCAGCTAGCTATAAGGTAAAGCTATGGGCCCTATGTAAAGCCTAAAATAATCTCTAGATTCTTTCAAATACTCAAATTCTTAAAACTTCTAAAAGGAAAAAACTGACCTCTGTCTCTCAAAACGCATGAAGCCAGAGGAAAACTGAATCAGGCTAAAGCAGAAGCCAAAGTTCCAACCCAGGCTGATACGTATCAGAGATTCACCACCTCAAGCCTGAAACTGGATGGAGAATGAGCCTGGTATTCCCTACACAGGTATTAGCTTTTTTGTTTTTTGGTCTCTTTATAGATACAAATGTCTGTTATACAGTGAAGGGGATATTCAAAGATGAAACAGAAATATTACTCTCTCAGTCACTTTTCCCTTTCTTGAGACACTACCTGAGATAATCAGCTTTTTAAAGAGCAAAAATGTGTGCTTGGGTTCACAGTTTTGGAGGTGTCAGTCTGTTTTCTGTTGGCCTCATTGCTTTGGGTCTATGGTAAAGCAGCATGTCATGGTGGGTGGAAGCAGGTGGCAGAGGAAGTCAATTCATGTCACACCCAAGCCACAGAAGAAAGCAAATGAGAAGGAAGAATGGAGTTCCACTATCTGCTTTAAGGGCACATTCCTAGTGAGGGTAAGACCTCCCAGTAAGCTCCTTAAAAAATTCCTTCACTTTGTATTCATATCAAGCTGGGGACCAAATCTATAATACATTGGGGAGTATTCCAGATCTGAACAGTAGTAGTTATTTATTCAACAAAGAAATACAATGGAAACCCTTCTCCTTTCTTCCCTTCCCTTTCTTTCCTTTCCTTTCCTGCCCTCCTCTTTGCTCCCCTCTCTTCTCCTCCTCTCCTTTTCCCCTCCTTTCCTCTCTTTGCTCTTTTCCTCCTCCCTTCTTCCCATTCTCCTCCCCATTTCCTTTTCCTCTCTCTACCCTTCCTCTTCCCTCTCTCCTCTCTTTGTTCCCCTTCTCCTTCCCCTCCCCTTTCCTTCCTTTCCCTTTCCTTCTTTTTTCTTATAGAAAGGGACAGTTCCACACTTGGCTTTAATTCCTTTTAATTAATTTATTAAATTACTTAATTTGTGACTAACTGGTTTTATGTATTTTTTGGTCAATGTAAAGGTGACATATAAAGGGTTACAGTTACATACATCAGGTAATAAGTATACTTCTTTTTGAACAGTGTCACCCCTTCCCATGGTTTCTCCCAGTTTTTCCCCTCCCATTCCTACAAACAAGTTGTATAGTTTGCTTTTATCATAATGTCTATTGAGTATCACTGTTGTATTTGTTTACCCCTTTCCCCATTTCTGTGCTCTCTCCTTACACTTCCAAAGACAGATAAATGAACAAACAAGGCAAAATGTAAAGAAAACAAAAGCAGCAACAAAAAACAAAAACCTATTGTTTCCATTTCTTGGAGTTCATTTCAATAAATATTATTTTACATGATCATATGCACAAAGCTATTAAGCCTTTTTAATCCTCTCCTAGGAATATCCTCCTTTGGTTTCACTGTGTGAATGTTTAGAGTACTGTTTAATTTATCATGTTCCAATGTGTTTTTGTTTTTGTTTTCTGTCTTTTACTTATAGATTTATAGGCACATTTTAGTTAAAACAAATGAAGGAAACCATGCAACCTATGTTTATTTGGGTCTGGCTTACTTTGCTTAATGTAATTTTTTCCAAGTATTTCCATTTTTTTACAAATAGTGCAATATCCTTCTTTTTGATGGAAGAGTAGAATTCCATTATGTATATATACTACATTTTCTTGACCCATTTGTCCACTGAGGGGCATATGGGTTGATTGCCTATCTTGGCTAAGGTAAACAATGCTACAGTCAACATGGTTGTGCTGGTAGCTTTAGCATGGACTTGTTTGTGGTCTATTGGATATATGCCCAAGAGCAGAATTTCTGGGTCTTTTGAGGAACCTCCATACTGTTTTACAGAGAGGTTGGACATGCTGTTGGGGATGTGGCCAAAAGCAACTAATTGGTTTTTCATAAAACAAAAGGGTCTAATTATCTTCCCACAAAAATCCCAACATATACTCCTGGAGAGGTGTAGGAAAGCAACTAGAGAAAGGAAAATGGACAGCAAAAATCAATCATTTTTCCACAATTTTAAAATTTAGCTGGGAAGATATTGAGTCCCTTGATTAGATTTCAGACTGTGGAACCAATTGTCTATGGCTACAACAAATGACTTCTCAGATCTTAGTCCTACTTTCTGAGACTTATTCCTTTCCCAACACGAGTGATTACTTGTCTGGAGCTGAGTGGTTTTATGTGTCTGCTTCCTGCCAGTAGAATTAAAGTGACAGTGATATCTTCTCATTTTGTCCCCTCTCTGTCCTTTTTTGATCTAAGCTTGCTGTATTTCATCTGAAATGATTTGCTACAAATCTTGTGGGATTTCCATGAATTTACCCACAGGATTCATAGTATTAGATGAATCTTTGTCCGCAGATTTTCATAAAAGGTCTTACTGGTACATCTTGGCTTCAGAGTGTACTGCTGAGGAATGAACAATGCATTTAATTTTCCTAGGGGCTCTGTGGCTTGACTGAGATCTATGAGACACACCCTTAATCTCCTGAAAAAGCCCTTTGTGTTGCTGAGTGCTCTGACCTTTTGCTTTTGCTGGGGTTTTAGTAAAAGTTTGTATAATCATACTCTTGGCTTCTCTGGAGGGCTTAGAAGCTGTCTCATACATGGCCATTTGGAGAAAACTGACAGTTTCAAAAACCATCTACTCCGCTTCCTTTTAGTTTCACAGGCTTTTCCTCAAGGTACCTCCTTCTATACAATTTATTAAAAGGAACAAGAAGGAACCAAATGGCACTTTCCCCACTTTGCTTGAAAGTATCATTAGATGACTAAGTTTATCATTTTCAAGTTTTGTCCTTCACATAGTGTCAAGAGACAAATGAACTCAGCGTTCTATTGTATGTTAATAAAGCTACCACTTCCATTAGTGTCCAGATACCTACCCCTCTGTACCCCAGTCTCCACTGTCCTTTCTGTCTGCCCTGCAGTGCCTGGATGTTCAGGGTTCCAGTAGCAGTCTGTCCTAAGCAATTAAGGTTTCCACAGTGAATCTTTTATAAATCCTCCTAGCCTCTGCCCACTGTTGAGGTCCAAAGCTATTCCACATTCTCCAGTATTTGTTATATGGCACTCTGCCATGACTATCATAATCAAGGCTGCTTATCTTGTGTAACATAATAATATCAGCACACACAGAGCATTTTTAAACATAGTGCTTATTATCTTACCATTCTTGCAGGCTAGGAGTCTGGGCATTGTACTGGCCTCTGTGCCATTAAAATGTCAGCCATAACCAGCTACTTTTCCGGGGAAATGTATACTTTCAAACTAAGACACTTGATGGCCATTCTTTGTTACTATTTGAATTAGGAATTCCATGTCTTTCTTTTTTAAAACTTTCATCTCATGGTACAGGGGTTTGAACTGAATGTTCTTCACTTATTGCAAATAAACTCTACCATTTGAGCCACACTTTCAACTAGTTTTTCTTTAGTTAATTTTTACATGAAAAAGCTCAGGCTTTTTTGCTTGGAACCAGCCTCAGATTGAAGTTTTACTGCTTATACCTACCTTGTAGCTGAGATTACAGATGTGTACCATCATCCTCAACTTGCTCATTGAGCATTGTCTGGCTTTAAATGACTATCTTCCTATATATACCTTCCAAGTACCATGCCACTATGTCTGGCAAATTCTACTTTTTGATGGCTATGGACTTGAAATGGTCTTCAGCTCCTACTAGCCAGCCGTAGACACTTGCCACACATGGAGGCAGCAGAACTGTTTGTTTGGCAGAAGGAATAGAGCAACTGCAGAGAACTGTTACAATTAAATATGATATGTTCATGCAAATATGTACATGTATTCAGGTATGTTGTTTCACATTTACTGAACTTCATTAGAAGCAAATAAGATTTCCATCTGTAATCAAGGAATGGAGCAATACAAGCAATAAATATCAAGGGCCAGGATTTCCAGAGCACCTATGTGCCTTAGGGGCCAAATGTGAGTTGTCTCCAGAATTCAAGGTTGGTTCAACATTCTGCCATCAGCCAGCACAACTTGCCATTCAAGTGAATTTTAAAAGAAAAACCAAAAGAAAATCTCCATGAATACTGAATCTTTTTTTCCAAAATTCACAATTAATTTTAAATAAAAATTCCTAAACATCTAGGAGTAATAATAAATTCCTCTAACTTGGTAAAAGATATCTATATACGCCAACATTATGCCTAATGGTGAGTGACAAAATGACTTGCCTTAAAATAGGGGCAGAATGAAGGAGAGGAAAAGAGAGACATAGGGAGGCAAAGACCCAGAAAGGCAAAGAGAGACTGAGAAAAAGAAGTTTCTCTGAGACTTTCAATATACTATCAAACTATCTTATATATTATTATTATTATTATTATTGGGATCCATGGAAAAAGGAGAGAATATGGCAGAAGAAATTTTGAAGAGATATAACAATATTTAAAAATTTGATGTGAGTCATAATCTACATATTTAGTAAGCCAAATTAGTTCACTGTAGCATAAATATACAGAAATAGACACATGTGCAAACTACTAAAGACCAAAAAGAAAACCCAAAACTTAAATGCCAACAAGAGAGCGGGTATATCTAGTAGAGTACTTATTTAACAGGCACAGGTCCGGGAGTCGCAATACACTACACACACACACACACACACACACACACACACACACACACACACACACAAATGAATATTTATAGCATTTCCTTTCAGAATGGCTCCAAAATAACAATCCAGTTATCTTTGCATCAGTAAATACTTAAAGAAACTGTGACACACTTAGCAATCCAGTTTGTTACATTCAGGAATGAAGTACACAGATAGGAACCTTGATAAAAATAAGAATCTGGATGAGTCTCTAGAGAGTGTAAAAATGGCAACTTCTGCAGTCAATTTATAGACATTTTTGAAATGATATCAGTATAGAAATGCAAAATAGATTCATGTTTGCCAAGGTCTTAACTGGGGAAGAAGTGATACAAAAGGGATATAGCCAGTAAAATTACCAATCATGAGTCTACATGGTGATGGACATCTTCTGTATTTGGCCTATATCAACATTAATAAAAGAAGATACCACTGAAACATCTTGCAAACTGAGAAAAAATTAATGTGATCTCTTTTTGTTATTTCTTACACCTGCATAACAAGCTATAATCACACTGAAATAAAAAGTTCATCCTAAAACTACTTTGATGTATTTCCTAAAATATAAAATAGTATTGAAAATCTACTTTTAACTCCCATCTGATTTTAAGACAGCTGAAAACCATTTCCTAAAAGAACCTTTTCTCACTGGAAAGCTTATTTTCACTGGGAAATAGACACCTATATGTAACAATTCAGAGAGGTTCAGCTAACACTGAACCCTCCTTATTCCATTCATTATCAGAGGTTAATCGAGAAGGTGTTTGTTATGACACATGCAATTATATTCAGAGCTGCTGGCTCTCCAGACCAGCAAGTAAATTCTAAAAGACCATCAACTGATCCATTGCCAGTCTCAGAAAAAGCCATTATTCTAACTTCGGGTTTTGATTCCTGGAGCTGAAACTTTGGTTTCTAGGAGACAACCAGTCAGAGAGAAGGTCTGATAATCTCCAAAAGACAGCATCTCAATGCGTATTATCCGGTATGCACAGATGACTTCTAGGAAACCACAGGAAGTAACTGGCTGGTTCACTTCCTCTTGCACAGGCCACTCTCTATAGTGTCAAGAGTCCCTGTAGTGGTGATACTTTGTCCCTTCAATGGACAACCTTGATTTGCATTGTCCTCAAGTTGTCTTTCATATCTGTGTGTGTGTGTGTGTGTGTGTGTGTGTGTGTGTGTGTATACTCTCAGGCACGTGCCAGTATTGGGACTTGAACTCAGGGCCTTGGCACTGTTCCTGTGTTTTTGTACTCAAAGCTAGCATCACTTCTGTTTCTTTGGGTAGTTAATTGGAAATAAGAGTCTTACAGATTCCCTTGCCTAGGATGGCTCCAGACCCTAATCCACAGATCTTACCTTCCTGAATAGCTAGAATTACAAGGCATGAACCTGGGTTCCTTTCATATCTTGTCTACCAGGTTCTTCTATCTTGTTCCCAACATGCACATGCATTGAGGAGCAAAGCAGCTCACCATTATCACTCTTGCTTCATTCTTATCTTCAATACATGTATTACTATTTGTGTGTGTGTTGGTATAGGGTTTGAACTCTGGTCATAGGTGCTGTCCTTTCCTTTCGCTTATTGCTCAAGGCTGGAACTCTACCATTTGATCCACAGCTCCACTTGTTGCTTTTTGGTGATTAATTGGAGATAAGAGTCTCACAGATTTCCAGCCTGGACTAGCTTTGAACCACTATCCTCATATCTCAGACTCCTGAGTAGCTAGGATTACAAGCACGAGTCACCAGTATGTGGCATACCTTATATATTTGAATATCTTCTGCAGCAAGGTGGTAAGCAGGGCATTCATTGGCCTTTTGCACTCAGCATTGCCCTGTCCTCCTAGTAGAGCTGAAAGAAGGCTAGGGTGGCAGGACCCCACCTTTGCTTGGGAACTGATACTGCTACTGGCACTGTGATAGCTCTGTTTCTTCTGGCCTTGATCCTTCAGGCTCTAAATACTGACCTGAAAATTACTGGCTTGAAGGTGTTTTCCCTGGATATATGCGGTGAGATGTAAATTCTAAGCTGTTTTCTTGATAGCACATCTCCTTTACTATATCTGCTCCTACAAGAACCTGAGCCCTGTCCTTACTATCCCAGTCTGACCCCTGACTATAATTTTGGATTTACTTCTCCTCTTGAATCTGAGCATTGTCCTAAATCTAAACAACCTAGGGAGAAAATGCCAGTGTGGCATAGAGATTTTCCTTATTTCTGCTTGCTTGCAAGTCTGCCAAGTAGAAAACCTGTAAAAGTCATTGACTGCTTTCACCAACTCCAGACTGACAAAAAGTCCATGCAATGCTCCCAACTTTATTAGTTCATATACTAGTTCTCTCTTACCTTTTTCTTTTTGTGTATGTGTATACCAGTTCTGGGGCACAAACTCAAGAGTCTCAAGCTCTTGTTCAACTTTCTCAGTCATGGCTGGTGCTCTACCACTTGAGCCATACCACCCATCCAGCATTTTTTCAGACTTCTCTGCTTGGAGCTGGCTTTGAACCATAATAATTCTATAATCATCCTGAGTATCTAGGATGACAGGCATGAGTCACCAGCCCCTAGCTCCCTTATTCTTATCTTACCTTTGTAATATTTAAGGAAGGTGGTGGTTATTCTTCATTCAATCAATCACTGAAAGCTCTGATATAATTACAATTGTCATCTTTATTTAATATATTAAAAAATCTGTGGCTCATCAAGCCAAAGTAATCTCTCTGGGGTCACACAGCTAAAAGAGGCAGGATCTAAATCCAGTCTTCTAGTGCTTTTCCTTCACAACACTAGGGAACATCCAGAAAAGTGACATTTGCTGACCAAAGCAGCACCAAGTATTCAAGCACCACCCTGAGCCTCTGCTGAACCATTTGAGGGTCAGCAGGCAGAGTTACACTTCTGAAAAAAACTGTTAACTGGCAAACCTATAAACAGCTGAACTTGGTGGCTCACATGTGTAATTCCAGCTACAAAGGAGGTGAAGATAGGAAGATTGAGGTCCAAGAGCAGCTCAGGCAAAAGCATGAGACCTTATCTAAAAAAAAAAAACAAAAAAAAACAAATTAAAAGGGCCTTAAAAGGACTTAGAAAATAGCTCAAAAAGTAGAATGCTTGCCTAGAAAGTGAGAGACCTTGAGTTCAATATCTAGTACTGCCAAACCAGCAAACGAAAACAATGGTAGCTATTAACTTTCAAGAATAATGATTATATCATAAAAATAAAAATGCGGAATAAAAACTTGGGCCCTGGAATTCAGCCAAGTGTATTAGCATCTTGGTTTCCTACCTACAATTCTATGACCCTACATAGATTTTACTTAGATTTTTTTTTTTTGCAACTCAGTGTTATCTCTGTAAAACAAGGGTATCTTCAAAAGTTGTATAGAGAATTAAATTGCTTTAGTTCATTGAGTATTTCTTTGTTTTTTTTTTTTTTTTTTTTTTTATGAAAGGTCAAAAATGGATCATTTGGTTTTCACAAGCATTCTCCAAACCCTAAGTAGCTTTTAACCACACTCCCTTTTAACCAGTCTCCTTTCCAGACTAAACTGTCCTAATCTTGGAAATCTTGGCTTCCTTTTGGAGCTAGAATCACATGTACCAAAGTAGAAACAAAAACACTCCCTTCAGCATTTATGAGGAAAAAAATGCTACAAAGTGCCTGTTTTTCAGCAGAGGGCTTCCTGTGGAAAGACTGAAAAATGGAGACAGAGAAGTTCAAAGGCTCAGAACCGCTGAATCAAAACAAAATCCTTTAAAATTACACTGATGGGTCCTTCAGATAAGCAGGTAATTCTTCGAGGTAATTTAGAGAGAATTCAACACTGTTTATTACAGGTTCACTTAAGAGAGCCAAACATTCAGCCCTAAAAGCAATTTCAAAGCAAAACTCTAAACAGTATTTTAGAAATAAGGAGGGAATTACATGCACACTCTTACCTCCCAGGGGGTTTGAAGGATTAATGAGGGAGGAGAGAAGCCACTGGGAGAAAATCACCAGAAGAATGACAGGAAATATAAGACATTCACTGTCAATAGGACAGGCTGACAGGGTAAAACATCCAGAATGTGATGTTTGTTTTTTTTTTTGGTTAGGAGACAGTAAATAAATACATGTAGGTAGATTGACTTTTTTATTCAAGGATAATGAGACACTTAAGTTAGGGGCATGATCACAAGGAACTGGGATCAACGCAGAAAACTGGAATCAGTTCCAGCACAGAAGACTTTCATTTGTCTCCCTCTTTGACTCTTAGTGTCAAAGGAATATTAATATTGACCCTAAAGTGGATAGCTCAATTAATTTCTTGAGTTGCAAAGTAGACTCAATTTGCTGGGGAAAATGTCACGGAAGTACCATATTCCTGCTTGAGATAAGTCACAGAAGTGTTCTAGTCATTCTACAATTAGGTTAAGAATTATATGCTCAGCCCTTGGACGGTTTGGGGGGGTGAAGGGAGGCCGTGTCCTAAGGCATGAGCTCAGGGCCTGGTGCTGGCCCATGAGTGTGTTTGTTTACTCTCAAGGCTAGTGCTCTACCATATGAGCCACAGCTCTACTTCTGGCTTTTTGCTGGTTCATTGGAGATACAAGTCTCAGGGACTTTCCTGCCTGGGCTGGCTTTGAACCATCATCTTCAGATCTCAGCCTCCTGAGCAGCTAGAATTGCAGGCGTGAGCCACCCGGTACCAGATTTATGCTCAGCAACTTCTAATAATGAAAATGTACAGACATTGGGTGATTCTAAGGCATCTTACTAAAGTGTGGGTATGGATGTCATTCAACACTTTCATGGAATTTGTCTGGGGAAGATTGAAAAGGAGACAGAGCTTCTCACACTCTCTCAAGGGAAACACCTATAAAAGTTGCCCTCTGACCTTTCTCAAATTGTTCACTGTTCTGGAGGTCCCTTCTCTCGGTTTTACTTATATAGTCATTCCATCTTACATGAGTTTTGGTTAAGCATGGGCAAGTGGTGTTTCACTAGCATGGGCCAAAGCTATGGATTTTAAAGGTTTCAAATTCTATCCTCTTTTGAGATAGGAATTTGAGGATTCATATGGCAGTCAAAGGCATGTAGACATTTCAATCAAAATGATTGAACCTCACTTCAGTCTTTCACTAGGCAAATGCCTTTAGTCAAGTTGCTCAGTTTCTTTTATCTCCGACTTGCCCTCATACAATGGAGGAAGTAAGTTTTAAGTGGCAAGGGTTGTGAATAAATGAGAATATCTATCATAACTTTTCACACATGATACCTATGTATTATTGGCATGGTGTTTGCCATCATATCAGCCCAGCCCACTGATCTCACATACCGAGCCTTGAACAATAGAATTAATGACAGCATTGTACTAGAGTTGTCATTTTTTTCCCTCCAAAAGATGAGATTCTCTTTCTTCCAATGCCAGAGTTACTTGTTCCTTACCTACTGATCATTGAGTATGTGAACGTTTTGTAATCATAGTCTATTTTATAGAAACATTGTGGAACTTGCTGCAAATGGTTCCCAAATAGGAGGACTGCATTAAGACTCCAGTGCTTTCCTTTTATGGTATACTTAAAATATTTTCAGAAAAGCATATGTACTCTATACAGACTTGAAGTTCAGAATTTTACAATGTGAATTGTCTCCCTTTTGTCTTGTAAGTGCATTTTACCTTCCCTCAATGAATGTTCTCAAATGGTCAGGTAGCTGTTACGTATATTCTTTTTTTTTTGTCAGTCATGGGCTTGAACTCTGGGCCTGGGCACTGTCCCTTAGCTCTTCAGCTCAAGGTAAGTACTCTACCACTTGAGCCACAGGACCACTTCTGGTTTTTCTGATGGAGATAAGAGTCTCATAGACTTTCCTGCCCAGGCTGGCTTCGAATTGGGATCCTCAGATCTCAGCTTCCTGAGTAGCTAGGATTACAGACATGAGCCACCAGTGCCTGACTGTGATGTATATTCTTACATCCAATTGTTATATTCAATCACATGAGTGATGATTCAGAAATGTATTATTTCTCTGTGGAAAGAATGCTGGCAGCACTGGCTAAACATGTTACTAGAATTGAAAATATTCCTCTTGTGTTTAGTATAGTACTTTCTTCTACTAGACTAAGTAAGAACGATATAAAATTATAAAGGTGTTTCTTTAAGCATTGTCAATTTTGGAGTAAGATTCTCAAATAATGAAAACTTGTGACACACTTCTGGGAATCTACAAAGCTGATTTCTGGCAATTCTTTGACAGTTATTTTCCTCCAAGATTTCAGTATCTCATTTTGTTCAAGAATACACTCTATGCCTGTCATTTCTTTTTGTAAATGAAAGACAAAGTTTACTGGTGCCAGTGTTCATGCCTATAACCCTAGTTACTCAGGAAGCTGAATCTGAGGACAGATGTTCATAGCTAGCCCAAGCAAAAAAAAAAAATTGAGAGACTCTTCTCTCCAGTTAACTAGTAAAAAGCTCAAAGTGGAAGTGTGACTCAAATGCCAGCCTTTGAGTAGAAAAAAGCTAAGGAAGAGTATGAGCTCTCATAGTAATAAAAACAGCTTGGTATTGGCACAAGAATAGACCTGAGGACCAATGGAATAGGACTGAAGACCAGAAATGAACACACATACCTATGGCCACCCAATCTTCAATAATGGGGCTAAAAAAATAGAATAGAAGAAAGACAGACTCCTCAGTAAATGGTGCTGGAAAAATTGGTTAAACATCTGTAGAAAACTAAATATAGATCCGTATATATCACCCTGCACCAGAATCAACTACAAATGGATCAAAGACCTCGAAATAAAAGCAGACACCCTGACAACATTACAGGAAGGAATAGGAAAAACTCTAGGGCTCCTTAGCACAGGCTGAAATTTTCTTAATGGAGACCCAGAAACTCAACAAATCAAAGAAAGGTTGGACAAATGGGATCCCATGAAACTTCAGAGTTTCTGCGTGGCAAAGGACATTGCTAGCAAGATCAATAGAAAGCCCACGGATTGGGAGAAGATCTTCACTAGCCATACAACAGACAAGGGTCTCATATCTAAAATATACTGGAACTCAAGAAATTAAATCCCCAACAAGAAATCTTCAAAGAAACAACTGCCCAAGAAATAAGTGGGCTAAAAAAGAGATACTTCTCTGAAGAGGAAATAAAAATGGCCAATAGACACATGAAGAAATGCTCAACTTCTCTAGCCATAAAAGAAATGCAAATCAAGACAAGGTTGAGATTCCACCTCACCCCAGTTAGAATGGCTATAATCAAGAAATCTAGTAACAACAGATGCTGTAGGAGATATGGCCAAAAGGGAACCCTACTGCATTGTTGGTGGGAATGTAAACTTGCTCAACCACTTTGAAAAGCAGTGTGGAAGTTCCTCAAAAGACTCCACAAAGAGCTCCCCTATGACCCAGCAATCCCACTTTTGGGCATTTACCCAAATGATCACAAACAAGACTATACTAAAACTACCAGCACAAGTATGTTTATTGCCGCATTATTTACCATAGCTGAGATATAGAACCAACCCAGATGCCCTCAGTAGATGAATGGATCAAGAAAATCTGGTAAATATATATATACAATGGAATTCTATGCCTCCATCAGAAAGAATGACACTGTCTTATTTGTTAGGAAATGGAAAGACTTGGAAAAAATGATATTAAGTGAAGTAAGCCAGGCCTAAAGAAACATAGATCCCATGGTTTCCCTTATTTGCAATAACTAGTATATGTCTAAGGACAAGCAGAAAAGGTCAAAAGCTATGTACATATGACCATATAAGATGATGCTAAGTAAAATGAAGCCCAAGATAGAGACACAAGTGGTTTTATCTTTTTAGCTGTTGTTTTTAATGTATTCATAATGTACTATGTGATTTTTTTTGTTTCTTTTGCACATTCTTCCCCATGGTATAACCCCTGTTTTCACTGCATTTGATTCTGGTGTTCTGCATCCTGTATATACATTTTTCTAATTTGGGTAGGGGAAAGGGAATAACAAAATGCTGAAATAAGGATACAAGTTGACCCATTGTAACAACAAGATGTACAAAACACTATGCTGAAAATGAACTTTACAACTTCTGGGGGAGGGAGGAGTTAGGGAGGAGGAGTTGAGGAGGGGGGAGGGAAGGGACGGTAAGGGAAAAACAAGGGAGGAGGTAACAATGTTAGATAGGAAATGTACTCATTACCTTACTCATGTAACTGTAACCCCTCTGTTCAGTATTTTTACAATAAAAATATATATAGAAAAAGCTATCAGTTGCAATGAACTCCAGGAAATGGAAACAAGAGGTTTTTTGTTTTCTTTTTTACTTGTTCGTTTGTCTTTGGGAGGGTAAGAGGATCTAACAGAAATGGTGAAGAGACAAAAGGTGAACAAAGGCAGTATGGTACTCACTAGACACTATGTGGGAAATGAACGGTACAGTTTGTGTGTGTAGACACATACAAGGGAGGGAAGAACTGGGAGAGAGCTAGGGAAGGGGTGGCATTATCCATAAAGACATGTACTCCTTTTCTGACTTACGTAACTGTAACTCCTTTGTATATCACCATTATAATAACAATAAAAAATTTCCAAAAACATTCAAATGAAAAAAAAAAAAGAATATGAGGCTCTGAGTTCAAGTGTCAGTACTGGCAAAACTATACATGAATAAATAAATAAATAAATGAACAAGCAAACCATTTGCTGTATAGCTGCTGTGTACAAAATGCTACCTGAGAAAGTTAGTCCAAGTTAGGCAGTATCCTTGCTGGTGGGTCACAACTGTAACTCTAGCTATTCAAGAGGCTAAGATCTAAGGATCACAGTTCAAAACCAGCCCTGTCAGGAAAGTCTTTGAGCCTTTTATTTCCAATTAACAACCAGAAAACCAGAAGTAGAGCTGTGGCTTAAAGTGTTAAGAGTGCTAGCCTTGAGAAAAGAGCTCAAGGATAGTTCCCAGACCCTGAGTTCAAGCCCTACAACTGACACACACAAAAAAAGTTCAAGTTAAAGGAGTTGATTTCTCCTTCATTGAAATGTAACACACAACAAGGTAACATCTGGATATGCAAGAGGGTAGAGGGAGAGAGAGGCTATTTAGTCTGCACACACTAGGCTGCTTTCCCATAGTTGAAGCCTTAGAAGTAACTCTGTCATAGGAAAGAGATGGTCTGTCTGTCTTTTGTAACTTTGGGAGAAGTTTTTCACAAAGTTTCTGATGTTCTCTTCTTGACCACTCTGAATTCTTTAAGTTTATCAATTCTCTTAGATAATAGCAATGGGCAACAGTTCCTAGGCACTGGAAAAATAGAGAGCCTAATTTCTCCTGGCTTAATCTGTTGTTTTATATTATTTTACTGATATTTAAATCTAGACTTTTTTATTTGACTTTGTCATAATATCTTTCTGGTGTCTAAGATTAGAATTAACACCTTCTTTTCCATGTGAGCAAGTTTTGTAGCCAGGTATAGTGGCTCATGCCTGTAATTCCAGCACTTGGGAGGTGGCAGCAGGAGGCTTGTTAGTTTGAGCGCCAGTCTAGGCTACATAGAGTTTCAGGTGAGCCTGAGCCATTCAGAGCAGGACCCTGTATCAATCAATCAAGTTTTATTAACATAGATTATGTACAATCAAGGATTTACGCCTAGATATACTTTTAGAGAAGCCTCATTGACATCCAGAAACTCTGCTCCTGTAACAGCCATGACATATGAAGCAATGGGCATTAAAGCCTTTACCAAAGAAGGAGACTGCAGAGAAAATATTGCGATTCAGAGAGCATGTCCCCAGCCCTATCTAGGGCACATAATAAGCTGTCTCCTTTGCTCTGCCTTTCTGTACTTTTCAGAACTTTTCTATTTAAGCATCGTGGTGACACAAGCTGACTATGGTAGTAGTAGGTATTTTAACACACAAGTATCTTCATCCACTTTGGGAATGTGCTTCCTGTTCTAACTTGTTCTCTAAATATATGTAATTTTTAAATTATAGGTTTACGTCAGGAGGACAATTTAGTCAAGTATTACTTTCTTCAAAAACATGTCCTGGTTACAGCACATAAACTGTGGAATGTGAACAGGCTCAGAGAATGTGCCTAAATCCAGTCATCCTCATCCTCCTCCTTCTCCTGCCTCAACTGTTCAACCGTACAGCTTTCCTCTTCTCTGTAGTAGCCAGGCCCATGGAAGGAGTTAACTGTCCAAACAGAAGTTGTAAGGATGAGAACTTTAGCTGAAGCTGCCTGAATAAATCGACAGATGACTGACAGATAGATAGAAAGATAGAAAGAAAGATAGACAGACAGACAGACAGACAGACAGATAGATAGATAGATAGATAGATAAAAAGCATCTCTCTTTTTTATGTTTGAGAACTCAATAGGTCTCTGGTAGCTAATAAGGCACAAACAATTGACCTGCAACCTTTAACCACGTGCTGATTGGAGCCTAGTTCCTCAACAATCCTGAGAAGATACTGACAGCCCATGGAGAGCTGCACTAGGTCACTCCCAATGGAACTGTATGACAATGAGACCTCCCACAATTTTCTCTTTCTATATCTCCCTCAATTTCCAAATTCAGGAAGGTTAATTTGTGAAGACAAAGTCAACCCATTTGACTATTGCACAAACACAGAGAAAGAACAGATTTCTACTCTACCATCGACTGAGTTTCCTGGGAAATAGATTTTGAGGTGGTTACATGTGCATGCTTTAGTTGAGGTATACTCCCAGACATGGTACCTATGGAGATGGAAAGAAGCAGAAGCCATGAGGCCCTACTGAGCAAATTGAGCCACAAGACAAGAGTAACAGGCCTCAGCCCATCTGATAAGACAGAAACCCTGCTTCAGTGGCCCTTTAGAGATGCCATAAACTGGGATGTAAGGATCAAGGCTCTGCTTCCCTCCCCACCTTCTTCTCTCCCTTCACCAGAGAGCTGTCCTAATGACAGGGAACTGGAAGGAAATCTTGGAAAGTACAACTCCTTTTAGCCTGAGGGTAATGGCTGAGAGGACTCAGCCCACACCTCTAACTGCTCAGAGCAAGATTAGTCAGCCCCAAAGTAGGGAAGGGCTTGGGGTACCACATTACAGCCTCCATCAGACACTCCATTTTAAAATGAGAACAACAGAACCAGACAAAAATCGGGGACTCAAGACAGAGCAAATGTTCAGTACACATCCATTTTAAAATGAGAACAATGGAAACAGACAAAAAATGTGTGACTGAGACAGAAATAGAGAAAAATGTTGGCATCATAAAATAGTATATAGAATTTCTAAAATTAATATAAGCAAACTGAATGCAAAAGATCAACAACTAGACTGTAACTCATAAGTAAGTGGACAAATGAGAAAATTTCCAGCCACAAACCTGCTGAGGTAGTAGTTAGCAAAAGAGAACTTACCTACATGTGCTTGATTTCTAGCACTCAAGGTAAAGAAAGGAGAAAAAAGTGAAAAGAAGAGAATGTCAGCAATGTATCTTTCTTTTGGGCATACTGATTTCTGAACAGTGTGTATATGTTTGGGGGGGTGGTGGTATTGTGCCCCAAGCAAGGAACATCCGTTTGAGAGGTCATTGGGATGTAAATGACTTTGAAGCATCCTCCAGATGCTCCATAAGTTCTTCCCGGGTATTGTATTTATACAATTGGAATTTCCAGTCTTCACAATCATTTGTGTCAAACAATTAGAAATGTATAAACATCAGCAATGAAATAATTGACTAAATCTGTCATTGGCAATGATGTCTTTGCCTATTAGAGATAGATCTAATTTTCAATATCTGCAGACAGAACTTTGAAACTAGAAAGGCACAAGATGTGTGCCAAAGCAAGAAGTGAAAGCCAAAGTTCCAACAGAGTAGGGATGTTGAAGGAAGTGGGTTTGGACCCAGAAAACTAGGAATTCATAGTTTCTTCTAGAATGGATTGACATGTTATCATTTTTTACAATATGTATTTAGTATACCCTGTAATTTTTTTTATAGAGTGCATGTAATTCTTCTAAAAGAATCTTCTAGTGGGATTTTTACTTTGTTTTGTTTTTGGCTAAAGTCCTAAGTCAAGAAAGAGGAGAGGGCCTGATAAGAAATAGGTAAAGTCACCCAACGTTTGTTGTTACTCTTCCAGTGCCTAAGGGGAAAGCTACAAAAATAATATCCCTTAGAAAAAGAAGATGGAAGTCACATAGCTTTTGCTTTCTGGTATGCCACCTGCCTATTACATAGTATTTTCACAACCCTCTATAGGATAGAAGGAAGGAAGGAAAGAGAAAGGGGAGGAAAATTGGAAATGAAAGTAAGGGAAGGAGGAGGGGAAGAGGAAGTAAAGAGAAGGGAAAGGAAAGGAAGTAAAAAGGAGGCAGGGAGAAGAGGGAGAAGGGAAGAGGAAGGATAAGACTATACTGAAAGCAATGGTAATACTTAGGATTTTGATATAAACTCTGAGAAGTTTCTTTGTATTTCATTCGAATACAGGTCTGTCCAAAAGGTGTTTAGACATTAGTCTGTATGCAGTAAAAGATCAAAATACAGCTTTTGTGTTTCAAAGAGATTCTACACTGACAAGAATTTTTGTAAGAAAAACACATTTCAGTGTTTTACCAAAGAATCAAAAGATCCAAACCAGAGGCTTGGAAAGAGATTTCTTTTCTCAGTCCTTCTTGAAGGCAGAGGAAAAAAAAGAACGCAATAGTTTGCACTAGGCCTGGAAGTGAGCCCTCCTAATAAGTATCTTTGGAGACACTGTCCTCTCCTGTCCCTTTGTGTCCAGCATGTCCACTGGTATGTGGTAACCATTCATGAGACACAGCATTGACATTTCTGTTAGCCTCAGCAATTACAGTGGAAACTAAGACAAACTTGCAAGGGGCTTTGTAAACTGTAGCGATCAATACAAAACTGTTAGGTGTCATTTAGTCTTTACCTTCATTTACATAGTTGCAGAATAAGTCACAATGGATATTGTAAAATGACAACAGGGGGTTGAGGAGAAGAGGTAAGAGGGTCGGTCCTAGGGTTAGCCCTGCTGCTCTGGATCTCCTCTCCAACACAGCGTTGGAATTATGGTGGGGAGAAATTCATGGTGGGTCTGGGACTTTTGTTCCCGTCCTTGATCAGTGGTAGCTCTCCCTATCCAATGTATCCCACCTTTCAGCTTTATACCTTGGAAGACAGGGCTCTGGATAGACGGCTGGGGGAAGGACACAGAGGAAAGCTTTATAGGTAGCAGGAAGAGCCCCAAAGACAGCTGGAGTAGAAAAGTCTGTGAAAGCCCATCTCCAAAGCAGCAAAGAAAAGCTGAAATGAAGACATGGCTCAAGTGGTAGAGTGCCAGCTGAGCAGATAAGCTAAGCAAGAGTGTGGAGCCCTGAGTTCCAGCAATGTAGGTTCCTAGGGAAACTATGATAGTGAATATTTACTATCTTTGTGAGACTGGGCATGTGATTTGATTGTGGGCATCTCTTTTCCATCTACAATTTGATAGCTTAAGTAATAGTGTACAAGACAGCCTGGCTGGGAAGGAGTAAATGGGAGCTTGTTTTATTAGCTGTATACCACTCATGTTTCAGGTGTTTTTAAACTACAAAGCTAGATTTCTTTTGTAATCAAAGAGAAGGGGGCTCTGGGATCACTTCATTTGGAACTAAACTGAACTACACTGAACTGCTGAATGAAGATAACTTCACTCAAATCTAGAAAGAGGCCTGAGTTTAACCCTGGCTCTGCTGTGGCCTTGGCCTCGTCTCTTTGGCTTGGTTTCCTTTGTAACAGGAAGAAATGGGTTAGATTCCAACCGTGGTTCTCAGACTTGTTTGCTTATAAGAATTGCATGGGGTTGGGTTGGCTTTTAAATTCCCGGTGCTGGCACATGCCTGACCAATTAAATCAAAAGATCTGGGGGTAGAATGGAGGCAAGAGGTGCTCTTAAAGTTTTTCAGGTGACTTAAATGTTCAGACAGGGGCTGGGGAATACTAGTTTAGAAGTTCTGATCTCTCTCTCTCTAATCTCTCTTTGTCTCAGTCTCTCTCTGTCTCTCTCTGTCTGTCTCTATCTCTGTCTCTCTCTCATGCCAGTATTGGGGCAGGAGCTCAGAGCCTGGGTGCTCTCCCTTAGCTTTTTCACTCAAGGCTAAGGTTCTAAGATCTGCATTCACAATGCAGGGTTGAAATCTTACATACTGCCTTCCCAAGATGTGGTTGCTCCAGCTGCTTCTATTCATGGCAAGCAGAACAATACTCTGATTCTGAGAAGCAAGGCCACTGTCCCCCCACTTTCCTCCCCACCCATGCCACATGCATGCACACACACAGACACACACAGACACACACACACACACACACACACACACACACACTCGGACTAGCAGAAGTATGACTTTGGGACATATACACCATGCATGATGTTTCTGCTTTATCTTCTACTCTCATAAAAATTGGCATATTTGGGCTGGGAAGGTGGCTCAGTGGTAGAGCGCTTGCCTTGCATGCATGAGGCCCTGGGTTCTATTCCTCAGCACCACATAAGCAAAAAAAGAAAAAAGCCGGAAGTGGCGCTGTGGCTCAAGTGGTAGAGCGCTAGCCTTGAGCTGAAGAGCTGAGGGACAGCGCCCAGGCCCAGAGTTCAGGCCCCACGACTGGACCCCCCCCCCAAAATTGGCATATTCCTCATGTATATGCTGTCCAAACTGTCTTTGGTTTGTTCCAGTTATTCTGAGTACCTACACTGACAAAGGGCCATGGAGATTACAGGACACATGGGTTTTGGAGCCCAGGAGAGACTGGAGTGCAATGTCCTTAGATCTAGAATTTGATCAGCATTTGACCCTGTGAGGTACAAGTAAGGAGACCATGAGGCCACAGTGCACATTTCTGTCCATGGTGGAGGAATGACTGGCACTGGATCCAGATGTCTGAGAAACGATGTACAGACTTCATAGTGTCTGACAAACTGACAACAAGTTGGCAGTAACTTCCAAACTGGTATGTGCCAAGAGGTTTGGGATAAGCATGAACCTCTAAGCACAGGCCTCCTAGAGAATTTATGTTTCCAGACTCCCAGGACATACTGGCTGATACAGTTCTCCATCTATATCCACTGGGACTGGTGTAGCAATCACTGACATAACGAGCATATTTCTCTCACAGTTCTGGAAAGTTACAAATCCTGTATCAAAGTGCCAGCAGATTCAGTATCTGGGTAAGAACCTGGCCATGTCCTCACATGGCCGAAAACATGAAGAGAAAATTGGGATCTCTGAATAACAGCACAAATCCCATTCATGAAGGTTCCATTCTTATGACTTAAAGGTGTCCCAAAGGCCCACGTACATCATCACCTGGGGAATTTCAGTAGGTGAATTTTAGGGCACCTTAACTATTCAGTCTGTAGCAGTATCTAACTCACAGGCATGGAAGCACATCCCTGTAAGAGCGTAGGCATGAGGGCCCTGAGGGGCTCCAGATTCACTAGGAGAAGACAGAATGGTTTGATCATTATGGGCCTTGGCCAGAAGTTGGCCTAGATAGAAATGAAAGTGCAGACACTGTTCCTGGACACTCCCTCCCCCATTCTGTCCCCAGCTTATCTTCCCTGGCCTCTAGACAAACCTTTATGGAAATGCACCTGGCGGGAGAAGATGATTGAAGATTCGCTAGGTTTTGGCTCAGAGAGATGAGAAAGGAGCACTCAATATTGCAAAAGGAATTTTTCTTTTCTTAATGGACTTGTGAGGAAACGAGAGGAGATTTCCATCCACAGGTGATGATGTGGGTGCATAAAGGGTTTCTCAGAGTGAAGGGGGCAAGGGAGGGGATGAGGAAATAGAGCTTTGTGGAAACAAAAGAAGAATAAAGAAAAATGTCTAGACTAGCCTCTTGCTTTTCCTTTTCTTGTTAACTTTGTTAACTTTGTCTGAGTTGCTTTCAGACTTGAGGTCTTCCTGTCTCTACCTCCCAAGCAGCTGGGAGAATAGGTGCATGCCACTATGCGTGGCTCTTATATAGTTTTATTTTTTTCAGACAGAGTTCTGTCTGTATGTGACATAATATTCCCTCTGTCCCTCTTTCTGTCTCTGTTTATCTGTCTCTCACACACACTCACACACAGAGACTGACTACGGACTCAGTTAAAGTGCTAATTGAAGGATTCTCCGTATTTTTATCAGGAGCCCCACACCTGGACATACCTACTGTCTGAAACTGGATTGTATGAGAGCTTGTGCAGCAAACGCCTTCCCCCACCCCATTCTCCAGGAATCACTGAAGTCCTACGGGACCAAGTGAGACCTGTCCAGGGAGAAAAATGCCAACTCAGCATTATTGGGATTAGTTAATTGCTTGTTCTGGGGCTTGCCAGTATATTTATTGTAGGATAGTGAGCAGTCCCTCTCCACTAAAGACATTCAGTAATGTCTCTCCAGTAGTGTATCACCTCCCCAGAAAATTAAAACTTAGTTCTAGCTGCTTAGGAAGCCGGGATCTGACAATCATGGTTCAAAGACAGCCCAGACAGAAAAATCTGAGACACTTATCTCCAATTAATCACCAAAAAGCCAGAAGTGGAGCTATGACTCAAGTAGGAGAGCACTAGCTTTGAGGGAAAAAGAAGCCAAGCAAGAACATAAGGCCCTGAGGCCAAGCTTTAGTACTGCCCCTGGCCACCAACAAAACAAAACAAAACAAAAACCCCATAGTCCTAAACTTGACATTATTATCCTGAATTCTGGCCTGAGAATTGGTGAATGGTAAGGGAGCTATATGTTCACAGAGTCCAACAGAATTTTGGAACCCTCTTTCTGCATTATTTAAATAATCTTACGAGGCAAGAAGGTCCAGAACCGTTGTCTCTACTGCACAGATGAGTAAGCTAGCCCTTAGAGAGATTCACCCACTTCTCTAGAAGCCTTTCAGCAA
Source organism: Dipodomys spectabilis (assembly GCF_019054845.1). NCBI lineage: Eukaryota > Metazoa > Chordata > Mammalia > Rodentia > Heteromyidae > Dipodomys > Dipodomys spectabilis. The sequence continues at coordinate 4,459,059 of NW_024870773.1, forward strand.
GGGAGAAGACACATTGTCCTGACCAGCCCAGTTTTATGTTTTTAGAAGAGGAGGGAGAGGACGGCTGGACAACTGAAGGGCAGAGAAGGCAGCTTTCCCTCCCATCTAAGCTACCAATAATATGTCTTATTTTTCTTTTAAAAGTGCCCAGCTGTTGCCAGGAATACCATATAAAACGTCTTTATGAAGTGCACACAGGCCCCAACAGCTTGTACAAGCTGGCCCTGTCAAGGGCCTAGTGTTTCTAATTAATGCCTGGGTCCAGTGTTCTGGGCTGGCCTTACCTGTGTTCTCTCCCTCTGGTTTGGCTTCCTGGCTGACCCGCCTGGAGCCCTTCTGCCTATGACTAATAAACACTCCTGACGTTTCTAACCAGGGCTTGGAGGGCAGAAATAAAAATCGGTTCCAGCTAGCCGTGTTTCAGCCTGAACATGGGGGTATTCATTGCAACCAGTGAGGCGAGAGAGCCCTGGACCCTGGGGTGTCCCACCAAACAGAGCTTGTAGACAAACATCTCTCTATAGCTGAGCCTCTTATTCTGGTTGTGTTCACTCTCAAGCAGAGTCACCCTGTGGCTTTGGGGAAGAAAGATGTCTATTTGCCACCCCATATAGGAATCATTCTCTAAACATCAGGGTCATTGGCTTACCGTGTCGACATATTTGAGATCTCTGGTGTGAGTCCAGCCTGAGGGTAAGAGCGCTGCCTTGGATAGGACTAACTCGGTACATGTTTGTACAGACACTTTGCCCTTGCGCGTGCATTCATCTGTGTGCATGCATACAAATTTACGTAGCCCTTCCCTGCTAGAATCGAGGGAAGGCCACCAAGGTCATGGAAGAATAGACCTTCTGCCACCTCATGCCCTGATTGGCTAACTGCTTGACTGATTGTTTACTTAGAATAGCAGGGCATGAAAGCTCAAAAGAAACTCAAAAGCCATTTGGCTTGATTTTATTTTACTCATGAAGGAATTGTGATGCAGAGACGTTAGCTGGCAAATCAACACAATTCGTGGAAAATCTCAGAACCAGGACCCTTAGGCAAGGAGACATCTTTCCTGTCATTACCCTACCATGCCTAATGGTTATTCCTTTCTGAGTCACTTTCTACAAGAGCTCTAGACCTGAACATAGAGCATCTTAAATATGTCGCATAGTCTATCCCCTTACTCTTTTCAAAAGAAATCGATTCTTTTTTCTCCGTCCTTCCCTCCCCCCCCAGTTGTGGGGCTTGAACTCAGAGCCTAGGTGCTGTCCCTGAGCTCTTTTACTCAAGGCTAGCACTCTACCACTTTGAGCCACACAGTTCCACTTCTGATTTTCTGGTGGTTTATTGGAGATAAGAGTCTCACAGATTTTCCTGCCTGGGCTGGCTTTGAACCACGATCCTCAGATCTCATCCTCTGAGTACCTAGGATTACAGGCATGAGCTACCAGAGCCCTGCTAGGAAGAGATTCTTTTTTTGTCTTTTTTATATATATTTTTATTGTAAAAATACTGTACAGAGGGGTTACAGTTACATGAGCAAGATAGTGAGTACATTTCCTATCGAGCATTGTTACCCCCTTCTTTGTTTTTCCCCTACCATCCCTTCCCTTTCCACCTCCTCAACTCCTCCCTCCTCCCCACTCCGAAATTGTAAACTTGGTTTTCAATGTAGTGTCTTGTACATCTTGTTGTTACAATGGGTCAACTTGTATAATTATTTAAGCATTTTGTTATATCTCTTCCCCTCCCCAAATCATAAAAATATATATACAAGATGCAGAACACTGGAATCAAATACAGCGAAAACAGAAGTAAGTTATGCCATGGGGGGAAGAACATACAAAAGAAATGAAAGATTCACATAGTGAATAAGTAATTATAAACAATAGCAAGAAAGAAAAAAATCACTTGTGCCTCGGTCTTGGGGTTCATTTCGCTTAACATCATCTTATATGGTCATATGTACATAGCTTTTGGCTTTTTCTGCTTGTCCTAGACATGTACTAGTTATTGCAAATAAGGGAAACCATGGGACCTATGTTTCTTTGGGCCTGGCTTACTTCACTTCATATAATTTTTTCCAAGTCTTTCCATTTAGGAAGAGATTCTTGATCAGTGCCTAGATGTGCCATTCCTGTCTCACCTCTCAAGGCTAATCATCATTGGCTTCCACCCCAGCAGGCCTGAACTTGGGCTCTGGGAGAAGCTACATGAGAAACCAGACATGGAAATCTTGTCCTTAGGTTCCTAGTGGGGAATAAAACCATTTAAAAAAAATCTGCTTTTGTTATACAGATGCTTACCTATATCCCATTTATATCACATTCTCTCCTTTTTCTTGATGTGGAAGTTTTTAATTAAAATCTAAATTAGATCTCTGCAGCTCAGAATTTATAACTAAGTAGAAACATCTGTCGGAATAGGGGCAATCTTACAGTTTCTTTGAATCTCTCATGGCACTTTGCATAATATTGAAAGCACAATCGAATTATACCACTGACACTTGTTAATTAAATGATGTTGCATAAAAGAAAAACCCAGACTGTTGATGTCCAAGTTGGCATCCCAGATTAGTTCTTTCCAAAAGAGAAAGAGTCTTCTTTTCCTCTTTGTGAATCACAGGGGGGTGGCTTCCTTGAAGCTGTGGGCAGAATCCAGGTTGACAAAGATCAGACTTACATACACTGTAAAGGATGGAAGACACTGTGAAGTTTCTCAATGGTCCTTTGAGTGAGGAAATTCCAATTAACAGCCAACGTTGATTTGGGGATCGCTGCCTCACCCAGTGACCCAAGGAAAAGCACTAGACTCTTCTAAAAATGGGGATAATCAAATATATCAGCCAGTTTTCCATGGCTATAACAAAAATACTGAAATTACCTACCTAAAAGGAAGACAGGCTTATTTTGGCTTAGAGCTTTAATCCATGGTTAAATTGGTTGCTTTGGGTCTATGCTAGCCCAGTATAGCATAATGGGAGCTTATTGCAGCTGGAAGCAAAGAAAGAGACAAGAAGAGGCCAGCGTCTTAACATCCATTCAAAGATATGCCCTCCAATTATCTAACTTCCTTCCATTAGGCCCCTCCTCTTAATGGCTCCAAAAATAGTGCCTCACGCTGATGACTAAGCCTTTAATTCCCTACATAAACTTTTGGCGAGACATTTAAGACCCATACCATAATACCAAATCAGTCCCAAGTTCCATCCCATCTTTGCAACGAGGAGGAAATAAAGCAAGACTGCATAGAGCACCATACAAATTGTAGAGAAGTTGTTATTAACATGGGACTCAAGCTAAAAGCACCTGAATTAAGGACAGTGGACCCCTATGCATTTTAGGAGGTTTTCCAAAACCACACAAGCACCTGTCCTCAGGGGTGAACCAGCACACAGTGACAGCCTTGAAGATTTGGCTTTAGGAGAGGACTCAGTACCATAAAAATTTCCTGATTCAAATATAAACACCAGCTAATGATATCCATAAAGAGTAAGTGCTTGCTAGCCACTGGTGTATCTGGATTCATAAAATAAGTATTTTCTAAAAGTTCATTTATGAAGAAAACCAATCTATTAAAAACAGTTTATAAAAAGAATCGAAAGACTGAAATTTAGAAGAAAATAATTGTTCCAATCCCAAATTCCACAGAATTAACTACTTGTATTTTGGCATACTTATTTCTATACTTGTTTTATAATTTTAAAAAATATTTTAAAAAGACAGACATGGTTTGAGGTCAGCCTGGGGAAATGTTGGTGAGACCTTATCTCAAAAACAAACTAGAGGTAGTGGCATATATCTGTAATCCTGGTAACTTGGGAGGTAGAATTGGAAGTGAGAAGATCTCATTCAGAGGTTGGCCTTGGAACTGAGGAACCTATCTGAATCATGAACTAAACGCTGGACTCACACCTGTAATGCTACCTACTCAGGAGGCTGCAATCTGAGGATCATGGTTTGAGGCCAGCCAGGGCAAGAAAGTCCATAAGACTCTTATCTCCTTTTAAGCACCAAAAGAAGCCAGAAGTTGATCTGTGACTCAAGTAGTAGATCGCTAACTTTGAGCAATGAAACTCAAGGACAGTGCCCAAGCCATGAGTGTAAGCCCCAGAGTCAGCACCAAAACAACAACAACAACAAAAAGGTAAAAAAAAAAAAAAATAAATAAGGACTTTCCTGGCTAATAACTCAAGTGACAGAGTACTTGCTAGGCAAACAGGAGTCCTTGAGTTCAATTCTAGTACTGAAAAACTAGTAGAAAGAAACAGTATATAGAATATGTAGAGATAGAAGTCATGCATGAAAGGCACAAGAAATTGAAGGGAAGTAAGTAGATTTCGTGTTCACCTTGTTCGGAGACTCAGAAACAGGCGAGATCTCATGTCTGTCTCTACAAAACCAACAGGAGAATCTTCAACCTTTGACTAGTAGAGACCAATTCAGCCCCTGTTGTTTACCCATGTGTAGACTCCGCAAGCACTCCTCTGCCTCATGCCATACTTTCCTTAGTCCTGTTTGCCACCCAACTGAGTACCTCTAAGGTCTCAGTGCTTCTGAGTACCCTGCCCTCAAGTTTGGACATAAAACAATCCCCAATGTCATGGTCTGTAGAGGTGGGACTTTGGGGACATACTCATAGTTAGATTAAGGACAGAGCCTGCGAGTCTATGACTCATGCCTTATAGGAAAAAGCAAAGATATGATCTCTCTTTTCTTCCTTTCTCTCTCTTTTATTTTTCTTTCCCTCCCTCTCTTTGTTCTCTCTATTTCTCTTTCCTTCTCTCTCTTTGGTATCTCTTTCTCCCTCTCTCTTCCTCTCTCCCTGTCCATTTCTCCCCACCACCATCAGAGGCCTGATGATGCTGGTCTCTAAATTTCCAGATTCCAGAGCTGAGAAAATGAAATTTCTCTTGTATAAACCACCTAGCCCTTGGTAGTTGCTATCAGAGCCCAAGATGATGAAGCCTCGTATTCTGACTTGATGAAGCCTCGTATTCTGGCTTCATATTTGTCTTTCAACTCTTCCTGCTTCACTTCACCCTACGTGTAGCTAACAGCACAGTCTCCTTTGCTCTGTGCAGGCTGAGAAGGCCCTTTGTGATCAGCCCCCTGGCTGTCCAGGAGGAAGGAGCCCTGTGCACCAGGCAGCCCTAGCTACAAGCCCAGCAGGAGGGAAGCAACTAAGGGAGGGGAGGGGGGGAGATGTCTTAAAGGTAAAGCATGCCAATTCTGAGCTCTAGGGTGGATTCTTTGCTTAATCTGAAATACAGCCTCAAAGCAGGAATACTTTTCAAAGCCATGTGTCCTTGCCTACTTTATTACTAACTGGCTGCCTTAAATCTTCCATAGTTCTACTTTGCTCTAATTAGTTGGGAGAAGTAACTGCTAAAGTGCCACCAGATACTTTTTTTTTTCCTCACTGGGCCAAATCCATGGTGTCTTGTTTGCTTGGAAAGAAAGCAGAATAAATAAAACCTAGGAAAATAATCCAGAGAATAGATTATGGCTAAAACTAACAAAGTATAAAGCAAAAAGTTAGAAATAATTTCTGCTACTTTGAAGTCTAAGTATCTAATTCTAAAAAAACAAAATACAAATAAAGCATATACATGGACGGCTACTAGAATATGCAATAGATCTGATCTGCACCAATATATTACGGGAGGGTACTCAACAAATGGAAATTTCTGCCCAGAGCTGGCAAAAAGCCATCCCTGAGCACTAACTTGGGGACGCAAACTGTAAACAGTGTGGCTGGGTCTGGTTTTACATTACAGATTATTTGCAAATATCTAACTTTGATTATAGTTGTGCCTTTTAGATTTTTATCACAGAAATATATTTCAAAGGATCTTAGTACACAGATGATGGCAGAGAAGCTTGTGAAAACAAACTCTTGGGCTTCTTGAAGCCTAAAAGAAAAATAATAAATCAAAATAAAAACACTAGACAAGCTGAGAAACTCTCTGGCTTCATGGCTCTCAAGTTTGTTTCTTTTTTCCTGAAGGATCTTCGTGTCCTGAATAAAAATGTGTTCTCATGAGATGGAATTTTATTTTATTAACTTAATTTTAATTTATTATTTCATTTCATTTCATTTCATTCTATGTATTGATAGGGTCTCCCTGTAGAACCCAGCCTGAACTCAAACTTAGGCTTCCTACCTCAGCTTCTTGAGCGCTGGTGTTACAGGCTTGTACCACCACACCAAGCTAGGAGAAATTTTAGATTATGTAACTAGCATGAAGATGAGAGACGAATCTAATTCAGCCCTATCTTGCAGTGCTCTGGGAAACTTAGCTCAAGTTTTCTCAGCGGCAACAGTGAAATGGAACAATGACACCATTTTCCTCTACTACAGAGTGGTAAGTCATTTATATGTGGGCACACAAACCAGGCCCATCACAAGACCCAGCAGCACTTATGTTTTCCAGGGCATCATAAGCTAATTAAGGCCAGCCTAAGCAAAAATCTAGACCTTATTTCAAAATAACCAGGGAAAAAAAGTGCTGAAAGTATGTTTCAAGCAGTAGAATACAAGCCAGCACAAAGCCCTGAGTTCAAATCCTAGTACTGCCCCCAAACAACAACAAAAACCCTATAGTATTGAGCACCTGAGGCTCATGCCTATAATCCTAACAACTCAGGAAGTCTGAGATCTGAGAATCAAGATTCAAAGGCAGTCCAGGCTGGAAAATCTGTGAGACTCTTGTCTCCAATTACTGACCACAAAGCTGGAAGTGGAACTATGGCTCAAGTGGTGGCGCACTAGCTTTGAGTGGAAAAGCTCACAAACAGTGTGTAAGCCCTGGGTTTAAACTCCAGGACTCTCTCTCTCTCTCTCTCTCTCTCTGTCTCTTTCTCTTTCTCTCTCTGTCTTTCTCTTTCTGTCTTTTTCTCTCTCTTTCTTTCTTTCTGTATCTGTCTCTGTCTGTCTCTCTGTATGTCTCTCTGTCTGTCTCCCTCCCCCACCCCCCCTAATAGTTTATAGCCAGGAGAACCAAGATAAATCTCCAGAGTTCAGTAGACTTGGCTGTCCACATTCTAGTAGTTTCCATGTGGACCCATGCGTCACCTCCTTGAGCCTTGGTTTCTTTATTGTTAGGTGGACTTGCCTCTTCGATGAGCTCATGTTTGTGAAAATACAGATTTTTAAGCTGTTCTAGAAACTTCGCATGTGATTAATCGTCCAGTGCTGAAAGGCTGATTTCACACAACTATTCCTGGGGTGGCCTCTTGGTGGTCCTGGTGCCGGGGTACTGATAGAGAACATGGCATGTTTCTCTGGGTGGTGTCTGGGGGAGGGGAGACTGCTTCAACAGGAGGCTCCCCCCAAGAAGCCCAGGGATACCCGGTTTTCCTGGGCTGCTTGTGTGCAGAGCAAACACCAATTTTCTCTGGAAAGTAGAAAGGCAACTGCTTCATTTTCTGTGCAATCAGCTTGAACCCAAACACTTTGCACATTGTGCCAAGTTCTAGGGGCTTGAGTTTCCTCTCTGAGGGCACCACCCATGTGTCAGTGGGAACCAGATCAGTGGGAGCTTAGTGGTTTTACTTGAGGGGAACCTACAGGAAATAATTTAAGAAGATAATAAGGGAGATTTTTTCCTGTCTAGAAACAAGGCCCATGGGTCTCTGCAGATGATATTATTCTCTCCGATTTAGCTAAGTCAGGGTAATGGGCCATAGATATTCTGTTCCTGTGGACCACTCTGCAGCTTTAGTTTCTCCTGCTTTGCTCAGGACCCCCAGCCTCAAAGACCACCATAAGTGTTCTAAGGCCTCTGTTCCCTCCCCCAGCCCTGTGGTCATATGCAGACGGGGTCCTGCGGAGCCCGACCTCCCTAATCGTTTATCCTCCTGGCCACCTCTGTTAACTTTGGAACTAAGACGCTTGGTTCATTTTCACCAATGTAGTGGATCATGACTTTGTGTGGTTCACGTCTTCATACATAATTTATCTTTTCTTTGTTTAATGATTTTGTTTCCTTTTAGAGACAAAGTCGCTGTCTACACTTAACCCAGACTGGCATCAGAATTTATGATCTTCCTGCCTCAGCCTCTAGAGTGCTGAGATAGCACCCCCAGAAAAGAGGAATGAAAAAGACATCTCCCTCCTCTCCCCCTTCCCCCCCCCCCCCCCCCACACACATCCTGAGGCTTTGAACTCAGGGTCTAGGCACTGTCCCTGAGTCTTTTTGCTCAAAGCTAGCACTTTACCACTTGAATGACAACTCCAGTTCTGGCTTTTTGTGGCAGTTAATTGAACATAAGAGTCTCACAGACTTTCTTGACCAGGTTGGCTTCAAACCCTGGTCCTCAGCTCTCAGCCTCCTAAGTAAGCTAGGATTACAGGTGTGAACAACCAGCACCCAGCTGAGATGTCTTTTACATCCATGCTGGTCAGTGCAGATCCTTGTTCAGATGAGCAATTTTTATGTTAACAAACAGTTCAACTCCCAAAAGGCAAGTAGTATCTAAATTCAGCTTCCATAGCTGTCTGCACAGAAAATTGTATTGGGTAAAGATACTAAGTATCTTTAATGATGCAGTTTTCAGTAAAATCAAACCCAATCTCTTTGTTTCATAAGTGCCAGCCCAATGAGCATCGAATGGAAGTCATGAATGAATGCATAGACTTGAAAAACTGGAGCCCTCACTAATACTCTCTCCTGTTCTAGGCCAATACATTCATTATCTCCAAGTAAGAGCTAAAGCTTGGGCCTCGCAACCTTCCCAAGCAGAATTGCCTCAGTGACAGAGAAAAGACCAAGGGCCAGGGGTCCACAGGGGCCTCTGTAAATAGAGCATACAGCTTGAATCCAGGGCAAAGGACCCGGATGGGTTAGCTCTTAGGCTCTTTGCTTCTTTCTGCTGCAACTTGTCATCTGTAAATTATTGCCAAGGCTTCGCTTTGAAGCTGTGAGGGCAGTTTTCATCACTCCCACGATTAATACAAGGAAAGTGGAATGATATGAGGCTGGGAGAGAGAGGGCCCCCCCCCCCCATTGCTTGGTTCTCACGATTACCGTTTCCTATTCCTTGGCTGCCATCCTATCTCTGACCAAGATCTAGTAAACATTACAGAGTCTGCTCTATACCATCACAGATTAAGTGACACCCGTTAAGGGCTACATCTTTCGCTCTGTCTTTGAAATGAATTCTCCCCCATCCCTGCTCTTTGTCCCATAAGAGGACCTGTGGGGTGAGGGTGGGTGGGGAGATATCTTTTTTCACATCCAAACCCAGGGCAGTGAGGACCCCTTTGGCTGCTGGAGTTGGGGAGGAGAGTGGTGTTGGGTTGTCTGAAGAGATTAAAGCAACACTTTATTTCAGAGCATTTTCATCTTTATGGCTAATGTGGTTTTGGCTCATGAAATGGTCATCCCAGAGGGAAAACAAGGATGGGCAAGAGGAGACGCAGGAAGTGGACAGAACTCTCTCCAGCAAACAGGAGGGAGGTATCATTTCATAGCTCAAGATTCTTTCCCCAAATCATCTTCTGCCTTTGCTGTTCTGAATTAGTGAGACACGTAATCCAAGTGATCACTTCCCAAGGGCAGAAGAGCCTTTGCAAGTTACTTCTAATGCCAGGAGAAAGGCGCTGCACAGCTATGCAGGATCCTTGTACATTCCCTCCACTTAGGGTGGTTTGTGAGCATAGAAAGCCCTTCCATTTCAGGCTGTGGTTAGAGACCCCAGCTTCACTTGGCCAACTGTACACCAAACCCAATTATATAGAGAAATAACTTCCAGCTACTGTACGCTTGAACCTCACAGGAAAAAGTGAATTTCTTTGTGGTTTCCACAGCATACTTAGACATCAGCGGGGATGGAAGGGGTATGCGTCTAGGTAGAATGGGAATGAAGGTTGAGAGTGGGTTAACATAGGAAGTTCTGCACAATATAGGTTATTTCTTTTGCCTTTTGGCTTTCTGAGACAAGGATTTAATATACAGCCCAGGCAGGACTTGAACACATGATCTTCCACGTATCCATCCCTCCCGATTGCAGAGATTAACACATGCAGTACCAAACTGAGCCCCATGCACCTCGAAATTGCTGCTTCAGATGATGACATGGCAAGCACACTTCCAAAGAAATTAAGCATCACTAAAACAAAGAGATTTCAATGGGAGGCCATGATGGGTTTGAGATCTTTGATGTTCAAATCATAGCTCAGGAACATGGCTTTTCCTATAAAGCAAATCTCTATCATATGAAATGGATGAAAGAAATCAGTTCAATATGGCGCACTTTTGCTCCCTGTGACTTACAAACTAGTTAAGACTGTGGTCACTAGTAGGAAGGCACTCCCTGTGAGGCAGACAGCCCAGGGCACACAGCATCTGACCAGGAGTCACTGTTTTCCTTTGATTTCCACCGGTGGTTGTCAACACTGCCTGCCATTTACTTTCCTGGCTGGGAACCCTGTTGATTTTTATCTAAGCTTTTATACAACTCAGCATTTACTCCATGTTTTGTCTCCTATTTACTCGGCATTTACTCCATTTTGTCTCTCATTTGATTACACCTGTGCCTTATTTTTAAGGTTTCAAAAATAAAAAATAATCTCACAAAGACTTTTTTTTTGTTGTGGAAATAGCTTCTGAAAGCAAACTACTCTGTAGCTGAGGTCCTGAAATTCTATTCCTACCCTCCCTCCCACAGTCTCCAACAATATTTTTTCATTGAAATTAACCATATATAGAATTTTAAAGTAACCATGAAAAATGTGTTTAAGGAGCATAGTTTTCCAATTAAAGCAATAGTCAGCTTTTGGTGTCAAACTTTGAGGTGATTTTCAACTTTAATGTATGACCAGAAAGGAGACGGATCTGGAAATAAATTGCAGGGGAACAGGAGGGGTTAATCTGTTGGGCTCACAGTGACATTGAAGATCTGTCTAACAGATGCTTCTGTTATATCTGATGCGTTTCTGCAGGACACAGACATCAGGCCATAAGGTCAATATTGCAGGAAATCAGATCTCACATAGACACTAGCAAGACTATTCCAGTAGTTGAGTTGCTTGAAAAAATGGGGAAGGGGGTTGGGCATCAGTGGCCCACACCTGTAATCCTTATGCAGAAGGCTGAGATTTGTGGATCATGGCTCAAACAATCCCCTAAATACAAATCCTAGAGACTCTTATTTCCAACTAACTAGCAAAAAAGGCAGAAGTGGAAGTGTGACTCAAGTGGCAGAGGACTAGTCTCAAATGAAAAAGCTGAGTCTTGCATAGTCTCAGCCCTTCACTCTACTGCAAGATTTGCTTCTCTAAATCTCGAGCTTCTCGCAGAGTGCAACTTCTTGCCTTTCGACTCACTGACTTGTGTTTTGCACTCTTCTGATCATACCTCTGAACTCCCTGTCTCTGTGACAATCCCTTTTCAGACTCTAGAATGTTTCCTCCAACAGGCCCTCAGTGAGTGCGCTCTGATCCTGCAGGAACAGACTCCACAGGTCCCTGGAAAAGGCAGAAATTAAAGCAACCCCCATGGAGTACCTATCCCCATCCCAAGATCCAGGTAGTGGCTCGTAGCTGGGATGTGGGCTCATTCTGGACTACACTGTGTGCATCCATATATGCATGCATATGTCACATGTAGCAGTATTCACCTTTCCTGCTATCTTCTCTTTCTTCCCCCTCTCCTCATGGACCTCTGGACCCCCTTCCCTTACTTTGTAGCTCCTCCTCTGTTTTTAGATCACCGTTCCCCGCTAGTTTCTGAGCTGAGCTGGGTCTGGCTCATTTTGCTTAACACAGTGAACTCCAATTCCATTCATTTTCCTGCAAGCCACATGATTTCATTCTTCTTCATGTGTGGTTTAAATATACATATAACATTCATTTACCTATTCATCTATCAATGGGTTGATTCCACTGCTTGGTTATTGTGAATAGTACTGCAATGAATATAAGTTGTGCAAGTGTCTCTAATGTATGTTGTCTTACGTTCCTTTGGGTATATGCATACAAGCTGTATAGATAGCAGAATCACGTGGTAGGTAGTTTTAGCTTAAAAAACATGGCCGGGCACCAATGGCTCACACTTGTAATCCTAGCTACTCAGGAGGCTGAGATCTGAGGATCACAGTTCAAAGCCAGCCCTGGCAGGAAAGTCTGTGAGATTCTTATCTCCAGTTAACCACCAGAAAACTAGACTGGTGCTGTAGCTCAAATGATAGAGCACTTACCTTGAGCTGAAGAGCTGAGGGACAGTGCCCAGGGCCCAGAGTTCAAACCTCATACTGACAGAAAAAAAAAGTTGTATTGAAAATAAAATTTTAGTTCATGAAATCAAATTGTAGAGAAGAAAATAAATATTATCTATAACCTTATTCAAAATAACCAGTGAACCATCTGGGGTATTGCCTGCTTACTTACCTGTGATTAAGTACAACACTGTCAAAGCAATGTGGATAGCTTAGGCATTATGACCAAATAATCTGCAGAAGATTGTCTTCTAGACTCAGTTTCCTTGTGTTATACTCTCAGGGCTCAGGGTCAAAATTTGCCTTTAGCTAATCAGAGTTTCTTCATTCAAATGAAGTCACTTGATGTGACTCCAAGAAGAACAAGACACAGGTTCAACATGTTCTGCTGACACCAGGCTGAGTTTCAGGAAAGGCAGACATCCAGTCCTCGTCAAATCCTGAAAGCGTTGCTAGCTTTTACAAAGGCTTGGAAAAATTGTGTTGTTTTCCCTTCTAAAGGACAGTCATACAACTTCCTTGTGATCTATGAGAGAAGTTTAACAGGCAGTTCTCACTTCCTTTTCTCTGTTTTCTCTTATTAATTTAAATTGTTTTGTTTATGTGGTACCAAGGAATTGAGCCCAGGGCCTCATATATGCCCTACTCTATCACTAGCCAGATTCCCAGTCCCCCTCTTCTTTTTTTCTGAAAGCTAGAAGAAAAATTCATTTTATGTTCTCCTCTCAAAACATGACAAACTGCTGAGCTCTCTTCTAAAAGAAAAAAAAAATATCATTTTCTTACACCTTACTGTGCTACTGTGTATTCTTTGTGGCTGACTATGACTTGGAAATTCACTTTGTTGTGGGTAATACTAGGGATTGAACTAAGGACCTCAAGTTTGGTGCTTTACTCTACCTCTTGAGCCATGTCTCTAGTGCTTTTCTTTTTGCCTGTTTGGCCTTAGACAACAATCCACCTTTTGCCTAATAGGAATCATACATATACCTAGGTGTGCACTGCCACATCTGGTACAAATTCACTTTAAAGTTTTGTTTCAATTTCTTTAAATTCCCTATTGCTCTGTTGTGGGGGTTGAATTCAGGGGCTGAGCTTTTCCGCTCAAAGCTAGTGGTCTACCACTTTGATCTATAGCTTCACTTCTGATTTTCTGATGATTAGTTGGAGATAAGAATCTCATGTAGGGTGCCAGTGGCTCATGCCTGCAATCCTAGCTACTCAGGATCTAAGGATCCAGGTTTGAAGCCTGCCTGGGAAGGAAAGTCCCTGAGACATTTATCTCCAATTAACTACCAAAAAAATCCAAAGTGGAGCTGTGGCTCATAGGGTAGAGTGCTATCCCTGAGCGTAAGAGCTAAGTTCAAACTCACCAGACCCTGAGTTCAAGCCCCACAACTGACAAAAAAAAAGTCCACAGTCTTTTCTCCTTTTATTCACAAATTGAGAATAGTTCCACAATCTTGTCCTTGTATGAACAAACTTTGTAGTCTCTTCCATCAAGAACCTGTCTATTTTCCACCCCTCTAATCTGGCCCAGTGACTTGGTTTGGTCAACACATGGAGATACAAATGACAATGAACCAGTTCTGAGCAGTGGCTTAAGAAAACTTGACTGCTGTTTCTATGTTCTTTCAGGAGCGGGTCCATCTATCATGTGAACAAGCCCAGGTTAGTTTGCTCAGGAAATAAGAGCAATCCCAGGGGGTCGAGAGGAGCTATCCCAGTGAAACTGTCCTGGACCAGTCAACCACAGAGATATAAAACACCTGACAGCACAGCACAGATGAGTCCAGTCAAGATAAAAAGTCACTCAGATGTAGCCAAGCTCAAGCCAGTTCACTGAGTAGCAGTTCTGTGTCCTCAAAAATTAAGAGTGATGGTTTTATGTCATTAGATTGTGAGGTAGTTTGTTATAGAGGAAATGTTAATTAACACACAATCTTATGTAGGCTCATAGAGAAATTTAACAATATTAATTTGTAAAATGTTCCTAGCACTCTATAAACTCTAGATAGATGTTTATTTTCATTGACATCATCGTTAAAAATCCTCACACAGTTTTATGACCTGTTTGGAGAGGACAAAAAGAAACGTCTTCAATTTTAGGTTGACTAGGATATTTTGACTTGTATTTCAGCTCTAAGGAAATAAAGATGAGCAAATTAGTAGATTTATCTGGACAGATGCTTTTGTTGTGATATTAATGGTGCCTTTGTGACTGGGATCTTTTGGCATGTGAACAAGTATTTTTGCTGACTGGTAAGTTTAAACTTGCAAGGACTTACTCTTCTTTTTCCTCTAGGGAACTTCAAGTTGCTCAAACTCCTTAAAAACAAATGTCATTTTGACTTGCTGTGACCCCTCTGGTGGCAAACGTGTATTATAGAGAGACCCCACAAGTCACAAGCAAATCAACCCAAGTCTGTCTCCAGACTAGATATCGGCTGACTCACCTAGAATGAAGTTTAATATAATTTCAGAATTGAAAAATAGTTCCTGCTCTTCCCTGTAGGAACAAGTATTTAATATCTATTTATATTTTAGTCTAATTATGTATAACATTAGATTATAACAATTACTGTTTTTATGAACATAGCTTTCCTATAGTTTGTTGGAAGTGATTTTATATGATTACCTGTGGAACAAAAACTCAGAGAATGCTCAATACATTACATGCCTAACATTAGATTTCACAGAGATTCTGGAGACAAGAGACAGTCTCTCAAGCTGGGTACCAGGAGCTCATACCTACCTATAATCCTAGCCACTCAGTAGGCTGAGAATTGAGAACTGTGATTTGAAGCCAGCCCAGCCAGAAAAGTCCATGAGACTCTTAAAGAGCAAAAATCCAGAAGTGGAGCTATGGCTCAAGTGGTGGAGCACCAATCTTGAGTGGAAAAAAGCCAAGTGAGAGTGCCAAGACTTGAGTTCAAGAAAGATGGGGGAGGGAGAGGGAGGGAGGAAAAAGAGAGTCTCTCTGGTAGCCCTTAGAAAATGAGAAGATATGTGTGTGCACTAAGGGGCTAAGAAGATACGCTCCTAATACCAACTAGTATAACAACCTCCTCATAAATACTACAAGCTTACAGGTGTCACATGGTTTTTAATTTACAAAACACTTGTACATATCACTTCAATGCCATTTAATCCAATAACGATCTGTAGAGGCTAAGCAGGCATCTGTTTGTTCCTATTTTATAAGGCAAGCAAATGATAGACTGTCATACTCAAAGTTCATTAAGTGACACTAGTAGGTTCAAACTCAGATTTTTCAATTTCAGGTATTAAACTCCATTCATAACACTAAATTATGGAGCCTGGGACATGGTTTAAGTGTATTTTAACATATCTGATCCCAAATCTGGCCTCGCTACATATTTGCCACATGAGCTGGAATGAGTTTTGTAACTTCTTCAAATCTTATCTTTTTACATATATGGAATAAAATAATCTATGCAAAGTACTTAGCCTTAAAAATATTGGAAAATTAGTAATTGTCTTTGCTTGGTCTCATTAATTAACCTGGCAGAGGCTGAATTTTCTAGAACCCACTGACGTCTTCAGTATTGAAGGCTGTTCTTAGACCTCTCACAATGACTCCAATTTCCCCCATTCTTTTGACTTAATGCTTAGTTAACTGTATGATTCAACCTGCAGCTGAAGTGAACAAACCCATTAGTGCTATTTCCTCATGTAAGATTACATTGCCACTTGAGACATCTTTATGATAGAGGCAATGAAGGGCGAATTCAATGCATTCTTAGACTCCCTCCAAAGGATGCTGAGTTTGATAAGTTTATCACAATGTATCAAAAATATAGCATCACTGTGAGGGTGTGTTTTCCACTGAAGATTCCTACTTAGGTTCTAAGCAATGCAATGAGAATTCACATCTGACTTGATCCTCACATTTTACTACATTTATTCTCATCTTTAAAAAAATTTGCTAGATCTTCATGTGACTTTCTGTACACACTGAGGTGTGTATGTGTGTGTGTGTGTGCGTGTGTAAGTGCTTGCACGTGTGTGTGCATGCACGCACTTTTTTCTTTGCCTGGAAAGCTCACCTTAATCAACACCCATTTCTACATTGGTTTCTTCTTAGCCTCAATTCAGCATGACTAATTTTGGGTGTCAGTATGGCTGGGGCAGGATGTGTTCAAACATCTCACCCACTACTCTGAGTGTGTCTGAGTGTGTCTAAGAGGCATTTCTCCATAAGATTAACACTCAAATCACAGACTGAGTAAAGCAAACAGTTCTCTCTAATTATAGACAGACCTCCCCCAATCCATTGAAGGCCTAAATAGAACAAAAGACTGATTCTGCCTGGAACTAAAGGGAGTTCCTCCTTCCTGACATCCTGGACCTGAGACATGATGTTGCTTTGAACTGAAGCTTTTGACTTTAACTAGGACTGTACCATTGGCTCTCCTGGTCTATTACCTGCCACCTCTGAACCTTTGAAATGATCAGCCTCGACCATTGTGTAGGCCAATTAATTATAACAAATCTCATTGTATCTTTATCTATCCAACTATTTCTAAATCTAAAATTTATTTATCCAAGTCTATATATCTGATAATTTATCATTTATCTAACCTGTTGGTTTTATTTCTCTGAAGAACTCTAACAAATCTCTTTCCAGAAGGTTTTCAGGGCAAACTTTGCTAACTTCTGGGCACATGTTTTTTTTGGTAGTAATGAAATTTGAACTTAAGACTTTGTGCTTATGAGGCTTGCTGCTCTAATACTTGAATCATACCTCCTGCCAGACTTTTTGCTAGTTATTTTTGGAGATGCAGTCTTACAGACTTTCTGGATGGCTTTGGGCCAAGGCATTCTAAAGCTCAGCCTGTTGAATAGCTAGGATTACAAGCACGAGCAACTATCATCTAACAGGTATGGAATATTTGGACTTATGATTTTTAAGAAATTAAAAACATGCAAGTAAGACAAAGAAATGAATACTGAATTGAAAAATGCATGTATTGCTAAGTTTTTACATTTTAATTCATGTCATTAAACATAACCCATGTGATTTTAGGTGGAGTGAATGTCACATTGTAGAAGCATAAAAATTTGTAGCCTTCTCTATCTATCTGTGAATATATTTGTCAATTTCTCATTAACTGATGCCAAAACAGATGATTACAGCTAATGGGTACCTGAGGAAGTCCCTATGTCCGTTCAATCTTCCATCTCACTGAAAATTTCCATGATCAAGTCAGCTTCCAGTCACAGCTAATTTCCACATCCTGTTTCCCTCCTCCTTAACTCAGGGTCTTGACAGCAAGATTTAGCTAGCCATTGCCACTGGGGATCCTGAACTTCAAGTCTAGCAGGAAGAGGCCAGTAGCATACTTTTACTTCTTTTTGGGGGGTGGGGGTCTGGTCGTGGGGCCTGAACTCTGGACCTGGGCACTGTCCCTCATCTCTTCAGCTCAAGGCTAGCGCTCTACCACTTGAGCCACAGCGCCACTTCCGGCTTTTTTTTCTTTTTGCTTATGTGGTGCTGAGAAATTGAACCCAGGGCGTTATGCATGCAAGGCAAACGCTCTACCACTGAGCCACCTTCTCAGCCCCACTTCTTTTCTTAATAAAGAAAAAATAGAAGAAAACTGTCTCTGCTTCTGCCTAGACATTAAGAGGTTTCTCATGGGGGATGGTGGAGAGAGTCAGAGGCCTGTGAGCTGTAAGACTCACAGGGCTGCCTCTGCCATGCCTCAGCCCCCTTTCCAATGGCAGCTACTCAGCTAGAGATGGTCCTGGAATCAGGCAAGGTGAGTGGGCTAAGTTAGGATCTCACCCTTTGAACCCAAGAGGGCTCATCAAGGCTGACAAAGAATCATTAAACCCAAAAAGCATCTACTCCAGCAATCGTCACGTGGTTTGACATGAGTAGCCTTTACCTCACCTGCCGCTGGACCTGGATGCAGAGATAGCAAGCCTAGTGGTCAGCATGTTAAAGATGTTGAGCTAACATACATGAACAGAATTTGAGAACCTTAGGGAGAGGACAATAATGTTTTAGTGGCAATTTACTTCTGAAAACATGCTGGACCTGGACTATCTTTCTTCAAATGAATGGTTCAGAAAAATGAACTTTACAACTTTGCCCGGGGAGGGGAGGGGGGGAGATAGGAAGTGATGGGAAGGGGAAACAGAAGAGGAGGCAATAATGCTTGATAAGAAATGTACTCATGCGGGCTGGGAAGGTGGCTTAGTGGTAGAGTGCTTGCCTTGCATGCATGAGGCCCTGGGATTATTCCTCAGCAACACATAAGCAAAAAGGAAAAAAAAAGCCGGAAGTGGCACTGTGGCTCAAGTGGTAGAGTGCTAGCCTTGAGCTGAAGAGCTGAGGGACAGCGCCCAGGCCCAGAGTTCAGGCCCCACAACCAAAAAAAAGAATGAGGCAATGAAGAACTGAGAATGCTATAATACCAAATGACATTGCAGAAATCTGTGACTCATTTTCTCCTTATCTGCATTGTTAACATTAAGCTTCAAATGGACTTCAGGGAGGAGTTAGAATAATGACATATTTATGTTAGAGCAGTTGCCTTCTTTGGCTGATCATTAGCACATTCTTATGTCAAATATGCTACAGCTTTTTTTGTGGGAAAGTAACATAAATACCCAGGAATGTAGTTCCATACTGGAAACATCATGGTGTCTACTTAAGCAGAGCAAAGAACTGCTGACCTTGAAGGTGGTTTGAAAGCCTAGTGGATGTTTCTTTGCAAGGTTTCAGGTATAAGAACAGATAGAAGGCTGGGATATATACTAGTATGTGTGGGTTTTGTTGTTGTTGTTGTTATTTGGCTGGGCCTAGGGCTTGAACTCAGGGCCTAGGCATTGTCCCTGAGCTCTTTTGCACAAGGCTGGCGCTCTACCACTTTGAGCCACCGCTCCACTTCTAGTTTTATGGTCATTAATTGGTGATAAGAGTCTGACAGACTTTCCTGCCTGGGCTGGCTTTGAACCATGATTCTCAGATCTCAGACTACTGAATAGCTAGGATTACAGGCATGAGCCACTAGCACCCAGCTTTATCCTAGTTTTTTTTTTTTTTTAATTGTAAACAATTGTCAAAAAGTCAAATGCAGGAGAGGCATTTTACAGTTACACATGTGAGCATCAACATTGGTAAGGGCCACCCATGGATAATGAAGCCACTGGATCAAAGTTGTTAAAGAGAGAAGAGAGTCAGAAGGTTTCAAAATGCTATCCCTACAATGCTGATTATTTATAGACAATAGAAGGGGCCTTTGGAATTGACAAATCTCTTGGAAAATAATTAAACTTAAACCTAATAATAAAATATATGGCATGGTTTTCTTTTCCAACTTGATATACTGGGAAAATCCAGGGGTCAATACATGGTATTCTTTGTCCCAAATACATCATCAGCTGAAGTGAATCATGAGGGAAAAGTCAAACGTCCAAATTGCAATTTTTATAATACTTATTCAAATTGTACAAGCTGGGCACCAGTGACTCACACCTATAATTCTTAGCTAGTCTGGAAGCTGAGATCGGAGGATCGTGGTTTGAAGCCAGTTCAGGCAAGACAGTCTGTGAGACTCTTATCTCCAATTAACCACCAAAATAGCTGAAAGTGGAGCTGTGGCTCAAGTGGTAGAGAGCTAGCCTTGGGCATATACAGGCCCTAAGCTCAAGCTCCAGGACTTGTACCTAAATAAATAAATAAATAAATACCATGTATTCAAATTGGACAATGTCTCACAAATCAATTGGCCTGAGTTCTTCAAAACTGTCAGTGTCACAAAAGAGAAAATCATTTGAGATAGCTTCCTGAATTAAAGAATAAAGATGCTTGTCAAATAAATGTAATCTACATTTTTTGCTAGCTTTTAGATTTAAGAAAAGCCTTAAGGTATAAACTACAGATCAGAGGAAACTGTTGATTCAGTGCTAAATTTCTAGAGGCAATAACATTGTGAGTATTTTGGAGAGTGCCTTTGCTTTGTTCTTTGTTTGTCCGTGAGTGTGTGTGTGTGTGTGTGTGTGTGTGTACTACTCCATATGTGTGTGTGTGTGTGTGTACCACTCCATAGCCTTGTACCTAGCTTTTTAGCTAAGTACTGGCACTCTACTACTTGAGCCATACCTCTGCTTCTGGCTTTTTACTGGTTAATTGGAGATAACGGTCTAACAGACTTTTCTGCCTAAGCTGGCTTCAAACTTTCATCTTTGATCCTCAGATCTCAGCCTACTGACTAGCTAGGAGTACAGTTGTGAGTCACTAGTACCCAGAAAAAAAATTTCCTCATTTTTAGGAATATTGGCTGAAGTATTTAAGGCAGTTTATTATAACATCTACAATTTACTTTCAAATGGAATAGCAGGTATATGAATCTGCATATATAATATATGTAGATGTACAAACATATTATGTACATATAAATATATAAAGGTATAAAGATTGAAAAACTGAAAAGAAAGCAAATATGCCACAATTTTTTTTTGGGTCTGGTCGTGGGACCTGAACTCTGGGCCTGGGCGCTGTCCCTCAGCTCTTCAGCTCAAGGCTAGCGCTCTACCACTTGAGCCACAGCGCCACTTCCAGCTTTTTTCTTTTTGCTTATGTGGTACTGAGGAATGGAACCCAGGGCCTCATGCATGCAAGGCAAGCACTCTACCACTGAGCCACCTTCCCAGCCCCCACAATTTTTTTTTAATAATGCAGGAGAGCTCAATTCAGTTGATAGGGTACCTAAACTAAGCTTGACAGAGGCTCGGTTGCTGGAAATTACGTGGTTAACATCACCCTACCATCTGAAGAGATAAGACCAGTACTTTCCTAATTCTCATGTTGTTTCTCAATACACACTGGAAAATCTGGCTTCCATAGCATCTTAATTTTTCATATATTGTTTGTTTTCTTTGCAAGAGAAAACAATATTTCACTAACATGGCCGTGGAGCCAGACCACCCAAGTTTTAATCCAGGGTGTGAATTTCCAGTCCGTGTGGATGTAGGCAGATTACTTAATCTCTCCTGATCTCTGTGTGTACATGAATAAAAGGGGTAGAACTCTCATAACAGTCTCCAAGTCAACTATGAGATAAGAAGATAACACCATATAGGTCTTGGCAAGGGGCCTTAAGTACCCAAGAACTGTCACTATTAGTATTAATGTTATCATACTTGTTACACAACTCTCACTGATAACAACAATAGGAAAAGTAAGCAACAAATATGCCTTGTGTCAGCCAGCCTTCTATTACTGTGACAACATACCTGAGAACATAAAATTAAAGGAAGAAAGGTTTATTTTGACTCCCAGTTGCAGAGGTTTAGTCTAGAAGCTGGCTCTGTTTTTCTCTGGGCCTGTGGGGAGGCAAAGCATCATGGGAGAGGAAGGAGAGCAGAGGGGCCAAATTACTCCCTGGCAGCCACAAACAAACAAAGGGAGAAGGGAAAGGGCCAGAGACAAGGTATCACCTTCAATAGCATGGCCTCTGTACCCTACTTCTCCAACCTAAGCCCCATCTTCTACATTTATTTCTACCCTCTCTCACCAGTTGAGAATGAAGAATGGATGAATACATCAGTGAGACGGAGCCCTGCTGATGTGACCACCTCTGGACCAAACTTCAATATCGAGATCATTTTAAACAGCTTACAGACATTAACTTAGTTAATTCTCTAAACAGCTCTGTTGCAAGGGGTCTTGCCCAAATCATTGCGCTTGGGGGCTTAGCTCACTGGAATTTCCTAGGGTTTCTGAAGAAGAAATTGCATCCACATTGGTGTATGTGTGGCAGGTAGAGGGTGTTGGTTTTAGCGTAGTTTGTTTTTTGTTGTTTTTGCTTTGCATCGTGTTTTGTTTTGTTGTTGTTATTGGTGGTGGTGGTCCAGCAGCTAAAGGGACAGCTGCAGGAACAGATGACTGCATGCTGCTTGCTTCTCCCCTTCTAGTCAGTGTGGATCTTGAGTATATGGATTGGCATTTGAAGGAGCCTGATGCTGCCTGCTGGGCTCTCGGTTCTGAGCCGCCTTCTGCCTGCTCTCTGACCTTCCTTCGAGGCCGACCTGTGCCACTTAACTCCAGCTCCTGCTCAAAGGATCTCTCACCCTAACTGCTAAGATCAGTGCTGTTGTCACCCAGCCTGGGCCACAAGGCCGAGTCTCTGAACTTGTCAGCCTTCTGGCTGTCTTCTTACATCTCCAGACCCAAACGTGTTTTGACAGGTTATTGTTGATGTGTCACTTCTTACTGTGTCGGTATTTCCTAAGACTATCCCTCAAAACCTCCAGACAGCCGGGCGCCTGTGGCTCACGCCTGTCATCCTAGCTACTCAGGAGGCTGAGATCTGAGGATCACAGTTCAAAGCCAGCCCAGGCAGGAAAGTCCCTGTGACTCTTATCTCCAATAAACCACTCAGAAAAACCGGAAGTGGTGCTGTGGCTCAAGTGATAGAGTGCTCCACTTGAGCTCTAGAGCTCAGGGATGAGCGCCCAGGCCGAGAGTTCAAGCCCAACAAAAACAAACAAAAACACCTCCAGACACATTTCCAAATGTATTTCTGTTTTGTAACCCTTTAGTTGCTTTAAGGAAAATATTATCCAAATGTTCATGATGCCTCATAATCTTTCCTTTTATTTTCCTACAAGAGGAAAGAATAGCCATAGTTTGAACCAAACTCATCTAACTGGAAATTCAAAGGTTTTTAATTTACTGATGCCATGTTTTTCTTCCTCGTCAGGCATGCTATGCTAAAGGCTCATGGAAGGAAGGAGTTTTAACAACAAAAGGAACAAAAGAGAAGTAAACTCACTGACATATAATTTATGTTCTATTGACAACTGTTTTCTTGTATATTTACAATGTGCTTATTCTCTAGCCCTCAAATTCTACTGCTAGGAAATTGTGTTATGGGTATGGTCAAAAATACACAAATAGATTAATAAACATCATAATATCATTAACATAATGAAAAACTCTAAAATTTATTTTAAATTGAATGACCTATTTAAACTGAATAAGATACTGGTTAAAAAAAAAAAAAAACAACACAACAAACCATGGTATGGTCCAAACTCAAAATACTAAATGGCTGACAAGTAGGAGAATATTCATAACATACTAAATAAGATGGGTAAGTTAAAATGTTAATCACAAAAAAAGTGGCATGGGAGTTGATTTAAATACAAGAGAAGAGAATAAAGCACTGGAATGTTTATTCTAATGACTTTTGTTACCAGCCATAAGACCTTTGGTCCACAATGGACAAGAACATTACTATACATCCCCCAAGAAAGCTACAGATGTTTGGTTCAAGAGGGCTAGAGGTTTGCAATGTGCAGAAGATAGTTGACAAGGTTGTTGTGGGTTTTTTTAAGATCTTTTAAGGAGAGAGAATGAAGTCCGTAGATTCTGAAGAGTAAAGAACATTGACCTTCCTGGAGAAATGAAGAGTCTCTGAGATTAGAAAGCAGGTCATTCATTAGAAGAAGTATAAGTGAGGATCTGAACCCCAGGACCTTGAGGATCTTGCTCTCAGAAGGCGGAAGAGTAGATGACAGAGTGACCCACCTGTGTCTTTGAGCATTAGCATTGAGTGCTCTTACCATTATCTCTTCATTGTCTACCACATTATTCCTAATAGTTGCAAGCATGGTCTGGTATCTTTCATCTCAAACCAACCACATTCCTTGACCTCATATTTCTGCTTTCCTGCCTTGCCTCCTCATTTTTTTAAACTGCTTACCAAAAAAAAGAGGGGACCTTCCTGCCTTCATTCTACGACCTCTTCAGCGCACCCCCATCTTTGCCCCAACGTAATTATACAAGCAGGGAGATAATCCAACCACTGAGGATTTGTCTTCTGCCAGACCCAGAAACTACCTTTGCTCAGTCCTCCCTACTTCTCACCTCTTGGAGATGCTCAGCCCCTCAGCCTTGTACACCTATGGATGCTCTCAACTCCAGGAGCCACCCATCTTGCTTATCTTCCTTCTGCCTCGTGATCAAATTCTAAAGTGATCCTTTTAAAGTGATCTTTTTATTTTAAGTAGTTCTACAATGAGGTTTCAAGTCAACAAATATGTTTATAACTAGAGTGTATCCTGATTTGATGCTCTCCTGTCAACCTCAATTTTACTAGTTCTTTTCCAACATGGTATCTAGTGAGTGTCACTGCTGAATTGGTTCACCCTTTGCCCCACTGTTTCCGTGCTTCCCCTTCCTAAATCGTATACACTTTTTTACAAGACAAATGGTACAGAAATAAAATAGAGTGGCAAAAGGGAATAAACCAAAGAAAATGTGGTATGTATACACAATGGAATTCTATGCCTCCATCAGAAAGAATGACATTGCCCATTTGTAAGGAAATGGAAAGACTTGGAAAAAATTATACTAAGTGAAGTAAGCCAGACCCAAAGAAACAGACTGCATGGTTTCCCTCATTTTAACAATTAGAATGAGTCTATAAATCTACAAGTAAACCCAATAGATAGTAAAAGACAAATAATTACTCTTGGGCATGATTAATTAAACTGCAATCTAAATATCCACACAGTGAGACCAAAGGGGAATATTCATAGGAGAGGAGCACAAGGGCTCAATAACTATGTGCATATGACCATATGCTTAATTTTTTGAGAACCTTACAGACTACTGTCCAGAGTGGCTAGACATTCCCACCAAAAATGCAGTAAGGGTCCTTTTTCTCCACATCCCTAACAACACTTTTTGTTTGAATTCACAATGTTGGCCAATCTCACTGAAATGAGATGGAGTTTCAGAGTTGTTTTGCTTTGCACTCCCTTATAAAGCGATTCTTAAGGAAGCATCTGTCTCCTCTGTTCTTTCCTTCCTTTATTCCCTAGGGAATCTCGTACATTTTTCAGACCTGGGCAGGTCTTACCCCACATTATATATGTTACATAAAATGTATTCATATGCATGCATAGCTCAAAGTAAATATGATTTTGGGGATAATAGCCTACTCTACTCAGCAAAATATGAATGACATATTTTGTTATTTTAATGGTTTTAAGTGTTCATCCTTTGAAAACCCTTGGTTTACTAGTCTACTTTCTGTTGATTCACATTTGTTTCATCTAGATTAAATATTCTGTTTTGCTGTTAACAAAAGATAGAATTGTTTGATTTCATACTTTTGTGCTTTGAAGTTTTTGGAGATAATTCTATACTTGTGCAAAATTGCGAAATAGTAGTTATCCTTGTATCCTTCACCCAGAGTCTCCCATATTATTTTACATAACTGTAGTTTATCAAAACTTATTTGGATTCCACCAGTGTTTGCATGGTATGTGTGTGCGTTTGTGCATCAAATTTTATCATATATATTCCACATATGTATCTCAAGTCATCAGTGCAACCTGAGTACAGAATCATTCCATTCTGGCAAAGAAATGCAGTGCTAAGCCTTTACAGTTGTATCCATAGCTATTTGCCTAATTTCTGTCTGTCACTGATCCATCCCTCTTTCTAGAATATGTCACTTTGAGAATAATATATGTGTGTATGTGTATAGATAGGTAGATAGATAGATAGATATGCAGATAGAAAGAGACTCATCCAGCTTCATGTCTTTTCTTTTCTCCATCCTTCCAGTACCTTCAGTAACAGATAAGACCAGTGAGTGAAGAAAGGTATTTTAATTTTCTCTATGTGATTCGGTCTACTTAACATACAAAATCAGCAAGTGATTAATGCTGTGTTAGAGATGAAAATGTGTTATGAAGGAAAATTTAGAACATTTCAAATCCTCATGGGAACATTCTCAGGAATATCTTATATCACTGTTTCTACCTTTATCTCCACTTCTTCAACCAAGTGAGCATCCTCTCCCACTTGATTGTTCTAGTAAACTGCTAACTCTTCCCCTTGCTTCCATTTGTATCCTTTCACAATCTATCACCAGCAGTACTTTATACCCCTCTCCATCCTGGCACAGTCTACCTCTGAAAATATCCTTGTAAAATACTTCCTCTGGCAATCTAATCCTTTTCTCAACTACAGATCACTTCTATGCCACATTTTTATTACTTCATTTACATCACTAATGAAGATAATTGTATAATATTCGTATTATTCATTTATCATCATTTATTGTTTATTCATGTCTTCTCTTCTTTCTATAAAATCACAACAAATGACAAGATCTTTATGTCCTTGAAACATTTCCTATAGTCCACAATCTCAGCAAATATTAATTAATTAAATAAGTTGATGACCAAATGAACATTCACATGGCTGCAAAACTGTCCCCAAATGGAGTGAGCAGGATATCTGTGTTCACAACACACTGTTTAGTTGCTTAGAAACTCCAGGAGAAAACTGAGAATGGCTATAGCAGTTGAGAATGTACAGACTGATAGTACGTTGTTAGTGATTTAGGATTAATTTAACATACTGGATCCAAAACTTCAATGCGGTGGAAAATGTTCTGGACCCCAAATGACCACAGAGGTTAGGAAATTGGCTCTCACCTAGATTTCCTGGAGAAGAAAGATCCCTCTCCTTGCTCAGTCTTTCTATTGCTTTATTTGATTTCCTTGTATTCACAGGAATCAGCCACTTACAAACTCCCAAGCTACAAGCACATGGTAAAGAGAAGGGTGTATCGTGCCAGTGTAATAGAAGTATGACTCCAGACCAACTCAAATTCAAGTTCACCTGAGGTACAACACTCTGGTTGGCTCTAACAGCACTGGATGGAGTATTTCCTGCTTCAGCAAAAATTTCATATATTGATCTATTGATGGAGATAAGGGAGGGTTGGCATTTGGGGCCAAAAAGCAAAAATTGTGTGTGTGTGTGTGTGTGTGTGTGTGTGTGTGTGTGTGTGCACACGCACCACCTCTGAGGTTTGAACTCAGGGCCTGGGAGCTGTCTCTGAGCTTCTTTGGCTCAAAATTAGCACTCTACCACTTGGCCACAGCATCACTTCTGGCCTTTTCCAGTAGTTTATTGAAGATAGGAATCTCACAGGCTTTCCTGCCCAGGCTGACTTTGAACCATGATCCTCAGATCTCTTTAGCTAGGATTATAAGCATGAGCCACCAGCACCTGGCTTCACATTATGTTTTATAGGGAAAAGAGGGAGATATTTTTAACAGTAAAAGAAAGGCTTCCTTTGTCAAAGAACAAAAAAAAAATCAAAGCAGGTTTTCTACTGTGAATTTTAAAATTCCTTCCCTTGACTCCCTCCAAAAAAATCTGTACTATACTGAGAAGACAAGAATTGGTCTTTCCTGTGAACAAAACATTTAACCACCTAATCGATACCTGATGTATGTGAAGTAGGTGATCCATACAGGCTGGGGGGCGGAGCATGCTTCATTGAGTCATGTGTCTCTATTCCCTGAAGTCATAACACATGTAAAACCCATTATAGAAAACCAATATATCTAACTAGCAATCAAGGTCCATGGACTTCAAGGATGTCCCCAAGGCAGAAAATAAGATTCAGCTCAAATCTTCCTTCCTTCTACACACCCATTCTTTTCCCCTATCATATGCTGGGTGTCCCTATTTAGAGAGAAAAAAGACGTGAGCAGTTACTCAGGAAGATTCCATGAAAATTGATACACTGTAAGCAACTCAGCATCAAAGCTGCAAAAGAAAGAAATGTGTGTAGATAACACCAGGTCTCATGAAAAAGAGTCATAAGAAAGTTAAAGGAAAGATGTTTTAAAAATCCAGAAATGTTAACGGACTGAACTCTCCAATTAAGCGACATAGACTGTCTAGTTGGATTAAAAAACAAGACCCTTCTATCTGCTGCCTGCAGGAGTCACATCTTGCCCGTAAAAACAAACACATTTTCAATGTTAAAGGCTGGAACAAAATCTACCAAGCAAACGGACCACATAAACAGGCGGGAGTTGCAATCCTAATATCAGATAAAATAGACTTCAAATTAAAATTCGTGAAAAGAGATAAAGAAGGTCGCTACATACTAATTAAAGGATCTCTCCTTCAGGAGGATATTACAATTCTAAATATCTATTCGCCAAACAATGGAGCACCCAAATTTATCAAAGAAACACTACTTTCCCTCAAATCCCATATAGATCCAAAGACATTAATTGTTGGGGATTTTAACACACCACTCTCCCCACTAGATAGATCAGCTCGGCAAAAACTCAACAGAGAAACCGCAGATCTAAACAGCTGCATAGATCAACTAGACTTAACAGACATCTACCGAACATTTCATCCAGCAGCATCAGAATACACGTTTTTCTCAGCAGCACATGGAACGTTTTCTAAAATAGACCACATTTTAGGCCACAAAGCAAACTTGTCTAAATTCAGAAACATTGAAGTTATACCTTGCATTCTCTCTGACCACAAGGGAATAAAATTAGAACTCAACACCAAAAGCCACCAAAGAAAGTCCGGTATCACATGGAGGCTGAACAACACACTGCTGAATCATGAGTGGGTCATGGAAGAGATTAGAAAGGAAATTCAAATGTTCATGCTATTCAACAAAAATGAACACACAAAATACCAGCTCCTCTGGGACACAGCAAAGGCAGTACTCAGAGGCAAGTTTATAGCTCTGAGCTCCTACATCAACAAATTGGAGAGATCTGAAACTAGCAATTTAATGACACATCTAAACCTCCTTGAAAAAGAGCAGCAAGATAAACCCCAATCCAGTAGACGGAAAGAAATAATCAAAATTAAATCAGAATTAAATGAATTAGAATCCAAAAAAACTACAGAAAGAATCAACAAAACAAAGAGTTGGTTCTTCGAAAAACTTAACAAAATTGACAGACCCTTAGCAAATCTTATCAGAAAAAGAAGAGAACACACCCAAATTAATAAACTCAGAGATGAGAATGGAAACATCACCACGGAAACAAGCAAGATTCAGAACATTATAAGGGAATACTTCTCAAAACTTTATGCTAATAAGTTTGAGAACTTGACAGATATGGACCTCTTCCTAGCAAATATTGACATGCCAAAACTAAACCAAGATGAGTTAAACTATCTTAACAGGCCCATATCAAGCATTGAAATAGAAACAGCAATAAGAGACCTCCCAGCTAAGAAAAGTCCAGGACCAGATGGTTTTACGGCGGAATTTTACAAGGCCTTCAAAGCAGAGCTCACACCAATTCTCCTCCAACTCTTCAATGAAATTGAAAGAGAAAGCTCACTACCGAAAACATTCTATGAAGCCATCATAACCCTCATCCCAAAACCAGGCAGGGACTCATCAAAGAAAGAGAACTATAGACCCATTTCTTTGATGAACATTGATGCAAAACTTCTCAACAAAATATTGGCCAATCGACTTCAACAATTCATCCAAAAAATCATACACCACGATCAAACAGGATTCATTTCAGGGATGCAAAGCTGGTTCAATATACGCAAATCAATTAATATTATTCATCACATCAACAGGAGCAAGAATAAGAACCACATGGTTATCTCAATAGATGCAGAAAAAGCATTCGACAAGATCCAACACCCCTTCCTGATGAAGGTTTTGGAAAAATTAGGAATCCATGGAACATTCCTCAATACAATAAAGGCTGTATATGACAAACCTACAGCCAGCATTATACTCAATGGTGAAAAACTAAAGCCATTTTCTCTTAACTCAGGAACAAGACAAGGATGCCCACTCTCTCCACTTCTCTTCAATCTAGTATTAGAATGCCTTAGCTACAGCAATAAGACAAGATGCAGACATAAAGGGGATCCAAATAGGGAAAGAAGAAATAAAACTCTCCCTCTTTGCAGATGACATGATCTTGTATTTAAAGAATCCCATAGACTCCACTCCCAAATTACTCAAGCTGATTCAAAACTTTGGCAAAGTAGCAGGTTATAAAATTAACCCCCAAAAATCAATGGCTTTTCTGTATGCCAACAATGAGAAAAGTGTGGCTGAAATTAGGAAAGCAACTCCATTTGTAATAGCCCACAAAAAATAAAATACCTAGGAATTAACTTAACTAAAGAAGTGAAGGACCTCTATGATGAAAACTTTAAAATCTTGAAAAAGGAAATCAACACAGAACTTAAAAAATGGCAAAACCTCCCATGCTCCTGGATTGGAAAGATTAACATCGTGAAAATGACAATACTTCCCAAGGCTATCTACAAATTCAACGCAATACCTATCAAAATTCCACCCTCATTCTTCAAGGAAATAGAAGAGGCAATCCAAAAATTCATATGGAACAATAAAAGGCCCCGAATAGCAAAAACGCTCCTCAACGGAAAGAACACTGCTGGAGGAATATCAATACCAAACTTCAAACTCTACTATAAAGCCATAGTAATCAAAACAGCTTGGTATTGGCATAAGAACAGACCTCAGGACCAATGGAATAGAATTGAAAACCCAGAAATGAACCCACAGACCTATAGCCATCTAATCTTTGATAAGGGAGCTAAAACAATAGAATGGAAGACAGACAGCCTCTTCAGTAAATGGTGCTGGCAAAACTGGTTAACTACATGTAGAAAACTAAAGCTAGATCCTTATATATCACCCTGCACCAGAATCAACTCCAAATGGATCAAAGACCTTGAACTCAAAGCAGACACTCTGAAAACACTACAGGATGGAATAGGAGAAACCCTGGGTCTCCTTGGCTCAGGCCGAAATTTTCTGAATAGAGACCCAGAAACACAGCAAATCAAAGAAAGATTGGACAAATGGGATTGTATAAGGTTGCAGAGCTTCTGCAGGGCAAATGACATAGCTAGCAAGATCAATAGAAAGCCCACGGACTGGGAGAAGATCTTTACTAGCCATACAACGGACAAGGGTCTCATATCTAAAATATACTTGGAACTCAAAAAATTAAACCACCCAACAACAAATCTTCAAAGAAACAACTGCCCAATAAGTAAGTGGGCGAAAGACTTAAAGAGAAGCTTCTCTGAAGAAGAAAGAAGGATGGCCAATAGACACATGAAGAAATGTTCAACATCCCTAGCCATAAAAGAAATGCAAATCAAAACAACATTGAGATATCACCTCACTCCAGTTAGAACGGCTATAATCAAGAACTCTAATACCAACAGATGCTGGAGGGGATGCGGACAGAAGGGAACCCTACTGCATTGTTGGTGGGAGTGTAAACTTGCTCGACCACTTTGGAAAGCAGTATGGAGGTTCCTCAAAAGACTCCACATAGAGCTCCCCTATGACCCAGCAATCCCACTTTTGGGCATTTATCTAAATGATCACAAACAAGACCACACTAAAGCTACCAGCACTACTATGTTTATTGCAGCATTATTGACCATAGCAAGATCTGGAACCAACCCAGATGCCCCTCAGTAGATGAATGGATCAAGAAGATATGGTATATATACACAATGGAATTCTATGCCTCCATCAGAAAGAATGACATTGTCCCATTTGTTAGGAAATGGAAAGGCTTGGAAAAAATTATATTAAGTGAAGTAATCCAGGCCCAAAGAAACATAGGTCCCATGGTTTCCCTTATTTGCAATATCTAGTATAGGTATGAGTCAAGCGGAAAAAGTCAGAGAATGTGATGTTAGGAAAACAAACCCTCAAATATGTATTTTAATGTTTTTGTTTCTTTCATGCATGTGTTTCTAACGCATTTATAAGATTATTTCTTGGTTGCTTTGTATGTCCCTCCCCCACAGTGTAACCCCTGCTTTCACTATATTTGATGTCAGTATAACATGTGGAGGAGACGGGGACAAACAAGTCGTTTAAGGATTCAGGTGGACCTGTTGCAACAATGAGAAGTACAAAATGTCATGTCAAAACCAGCTTTACAATGTCGGTGGGGGGGGAGGGGGGGTATGATTGGGTGGGGGGGAGGGGGGAAGCTGGGAAGGGAGGTGAAGGGTAAACAAAGGAGGAGGCTGCAATGCTTGGTAAGAAATGTATGCATTTTCCTGCCCATGTAATTGTAACCCCTCTGTACAGTATGTTCTCAAATAAAATAAAATTAAAAAAAAAAAATCCAGAAATGAGGGGAAGATGGCAGAGGAGAAGCTGGAGGCTAAACAAGCTCTCGCATAGAAAGCAGTTTTAGCGTTCCAGTGAACAGTCCTAAGCCGGAGAATCACACCAAGTGTGCCATCACAGTACAGAGTTAGGCCAGAGAGGGAAAATCCAGGCAAGGAGACAGATCTGAGCATTTGCCAGCAGCTGCTGCTGCAGGACGAAGGCGCCAGACATGGCGGGCAAGCAGATTCTACTCAACACCAGCAAGAACTGACAAGGAGCAGACATCTTCATCCTGCATTTCGCAGACCAGAGACGACCCAGGAACCAAGCCTGACGTCCTCACTCCTTCTCAGGGAGCAGAGGAGGGAAGGCCACCCCCCCCCCCCACTACCAGAGATCTTCATCTTTGACACTGACAAAGGCCCAGCTGAGCAGCTAGCTCCAACTTAGGCCTTGGAAGAAAACAAGAGACATTTAGCAGGTCACAGGAACCTAACCTGACCTTCTAGGCTCAGCTCCACCCAGGGAAAAGTCACCCAGCCCAGGCTGCCAGCCCCAGGAGTGGCTTTCTTCACTGGGTAAACAGAGCCAGAGGCTGCCCCTCCCTACAGCAGCCTTGACAATCAATTGAAATTCAGTAAATATAAACCCTGAGAATGGCTCCAGGGTGGGCTCTGTGAGTTTCTCAGATGCTAGCACCTCAGGGAAAAGCTGCTGTTTGCTGAAAGGCCTCAACTCTACCTAGAACCTAGCCTCATCACAGCATCTCCAAAATAGAGGAAACAGCCATCTCCCTCTTTTGTGATACTCAAAGCAGATCTCCCTCCCATTGAACTGACTTAAGAAACCATCCAAGCCAAAGGAAAATCAAACACCACAAGCAGACCAGAGACTCCAACAAGAGACTGGTTACGGACACAAGGGAGATACAGGGGCTTGAACTCTGGGCCTGAGCGCTGTCCCTCAGCTCTTCAGCTCAAGGCGAGCGCTCTACCACTTGAGCTACAGCGCCAATTCCAGTTTTCTAGTGGTTTATTGGAGATAAGAGTTTCACAGACTTTCCTGCCCAGGCTGGCTTTGAACCGCGATCCTCAGATCTCAGCCTCTTGAGTAGCTAGGATTACAGGCGTGAGCCACCGGCGCCTGGCATATTTTAAGCATTTTTATTTTTAAGTTTTTCACATCTCCTTTCTATCCCTCCCCTTCTCTTATTCTATCCATTTTCTTCTCTGAATATTACGTTTTCAAATTTGCACAATTTGTACTTTTTAATTTTTAATTTTTGTTTTTCTATTTTTTCTTGTCTTTTTTTCCCTTCTCTTTCTTCTTTTCTTTGGGGGGGAGGTCCGGTCGTGGGGCCTGAACTCTGGGCCTGGGCACTGTCCCTCAGCTCTTCAGTTCAAGGCTAGCGCTCTACCACTTGAGCCACAGTGCCACTTCCGGCTTTTTTCTTTTTGCTTATGTGGTGCTTAAGAATCGAACCCAGGGCCTCATGCATGCAAGGCAAGCGCTCTACCACTGAGCCACCTTCCCAGCCCCTCTTTCTTCTTTTTTTCTCTCTCTCTACTATCATTCTATCCAACCTATTTCCTGCTTTGAGATTAGGGTTTAGTTAACTCTCCCTCTGCCTTTCCATGTCCCTCTATGCCTATTTTTACCCACATCTCTCCCTAAACCTAATAATTTCTGTTTGCCAAATTCTTCTTTGTGGTTTGTAGCCCATTAATACATAGTTGTTTGATGTTGAATAGATATATCTGTTGAACTAGATTGTATCTGCAGACTTTTGACTGTGCAACTACAGACTTTGGTTGATGCTTGCCTTAAAATAGTGTGCTAGCACAAAACTGGTGTTACTTTCATCCCAAATGGGCAGAGCAACCCGGAAAAACACAAGAAAAATGGCAAATCCAGGTATCTCAATTCCCACTCATGATAATCAGGGGACTGAACAGATAATGAATAATCCAGAGGAGAGTTCCCAAAAAGCTCTATAAACACTACTGGTAAACATGGTAAATGAAAAGATTGAAAACCTGCAAAGGACTCTGTGTGAGCATGATAGGGAAAGAGAGAGGAGGCAAAACAAAGGTTAATACAGGAATATCATGAGCATGAGGAAGCTACTCAAAGATTGATACAGGAATTGTGCGAGCAGCTTGAGAACACTCAAAGAGAAATACAGGAATGGCATGAGCAGGCTGAGATCAGTCAAAGAGAAAGTCAGGAATGGCGTGAGCAGGCTGAGAACACTCAAAGAGAACTACAGGAACTGCGTGAATGTGAGGAAGCTAATCAAAGTTAATACAGGAATTGAGAGAACAGGATGAGAATAGACAAAGATCATGAAAGGCATTCATGGAATCCATAAACAGAGAGCTGAAAGAAGTCAGGGAGACCACAAAGGGAATACTGAATGGAACCCAACAGAAGGAATGGGAGTCCAAGGAAACCATAACCAATCAACTAAGTGATTTGAGAATAAACACTGAACACCAAATTAAGGAAGTAAAGAAGTTCATACAAGATCTAAAACAAAGCTCCAACAAAGAATTTGAAGCCATCAAAGCCGACCAACTAGAATAAAAAAATAAAAACAAAGTAGAAAGTCTTGATAGTAGGTTAGACCATGCAGAAGATCGAATCTCGGGGATTGAAGACAGCCTAGATATTATAGAGAAAGAACATACAACCATCGAAGAAAAATCCCACAAATATGAGCTATACAACACTTGGAAGACACCATCAGAAGGCCTAATCTGAGGATAATGGGTGTAGATGAGCACCTAGAGACAGAAGTTAATGGTCTAGGAAATTTGTTTAACAGGATCCTAGCAGAGAACTTCCCAAACATGCAAAAACATAGGCCTATTCAGATACAAGAAGCTTTTAAAACTCCAAATAGACCAGACCAGAATAGGACATCCCACCATCACATTATAATCCACACAGGATCAATTCAGACCAAGGAAAAGATCCTTAAAGCTTTCAAGGAGAAAAGATTAATCACCTATAAAGGGAAACCAATTAGAATCACCTCAGATTTCTCAGCAGAGACAATCAAAGCAAGAAGAGCCTGGAATGATGCATGCCATGCCCTAAAGACAAACAACTATCAACCAAGAATACTGTACCCAGCTAAACTCTCCTTCATAACCGAAGGTCAAATAAAAACCTTCCATAGCAAAGAAAAACTGAAACAATATATCTCCACCAAACCAGCCCTACAAAAGATACTTAAAGATGTCCTACACGTAGAAAACCAACAAGACCACAATAAAGGCCAAGAAACCGCACTCCAACTGAGAATCCAAGAACCATAGGAAGAGCCCAGTTGCCCCAGCCCCCAAGAAGGTGGATAAAATGGCAGGAAGTCCCAAATACCTCTCAGTCCTATCTCTCAACATTAACGGACTTAACTCTCCAATTAAGCAACATAGACTGTCTAGTTTGATTAAAAAGCAAGATTCTTCTATCTGCTGCCTTCAGGAGTCACATCTTGCCCATAAAAACAAACACATTTTCAATGTGACAGGCTGGAACAAAATCTACCAAGCAAACGGCCCCAATAAACAGGCAGGAGTTGCAATCCTAATATCAGATAAAATAGACTTCAAATTAAAATTAGTTAAAAGAGATAAAGAATGTCACTACATACTAATTAAGGGATCTCTCCTTCGGGAGGATATTACAATTCTAAATATCTATTTGCCAAACAACGGAGCACCCAAATTTATCCAAGAAACACTACTTTCCCTCAAATCCCACATAGATCCAAAGACATTAATTGTTGGGGATTTTAACACACCACTCTCCCCACTAGATAGATCAACTCAGCAAAAACTCAACAGAGAAACCACAGATCTAAACAACTGCATAGATCAACTAGATTTAACAGACATCTACCGAATATTTCTCCCAGCAGCATCAGAATACGAGTTTTTCTCAGCAACACATGGAACATTTTCCAAAAAAGACCACATTTTAGGCCACAAAGCAAACTTGTCCCAATTCAGAAACATTGAAGTTATACCTTGCATTCTCTCAGACCACCAAGGAAAATCCTGTAACACATGGAGGTTGAACAACACACTGCTGAATCACGAGTGGGTCATGGAAGAGATTAGAAAGAAAATTCAAATGTTCATGATATTCAACAAAAATGAACACACAAATTACCAGCTCCTTTGGGACACAGTAAAGGCAGTACTCAGGGGCAAGTTTATAGCTCTGAATTCCTACATCAACAAATTGGAGAGTTCTGAAACCAACAATTTAATGTGACATCTGAGCCTCCTTGAAAAAGAGCAGCAAGATAAACCCCAATCCAGTAGACAGAAAGAAATAATTAAAATTAAATCAGAATTTAATGAATTAGAATCCAAAAAAATAGAAAGAATCAACAAAGAGTTGGTTCTTTGAAAAAATTAACAAAATTGACAGACCCTTAGCAAATCTTATCAGAAAAAGAAGAGAACACACACCCAAATAAATAAACTCAGAGATGAGAATGGAATCATCACCACAGAAACAACCAAGATTCAGAACATTATAAGGGAATACTTCTCAAAACTTTATGCTAATAAGTTTGAGAACTTGGCAGAAATGGACCTTTTCCTAGCAAATATTGACATGTCGAAACTAAACCAAGATGAGTTAAACCATCTTAACAGGCCCATATCAAGCATTGAAATAAAAACAGCAATAAGAGACCTCCTATCTAAGAAAAGCCCAGGACTAGATGGCTTTACAGTGGAATCCTACAAGGCCTTCAAAGCAGAGCTCACACCTATATTCCTCCAACTCTTCAATGAAATTGAAAGAGAAAGTTCACTAGTGAACTCATTCTATGAAGCCATCATAACCCTCATCCCAAAACCAGGCAGGGACTCATCAAAGAAAGAGAACTATAGATCCATTTCTTTGATGAACATTGATGTAAAACTTCTCAACAAAATTTTGGCCAATCGACTTCAACCATTTATCCAAAAAATCATACACCACGATCAAACAGGATTCATTTCAAGGATGCAAAGCTGGTTCAATATATGCAAATCAATTAATATAATTCATCACATCAACAGGAGCAAGGATAAGAACCACATGGTTATCTCAATAGATGCAGAAAAAGCATTTGACAAGATCCAACACCCCTT
Source organism: Dipodomys spectabilis (assembly GCF_019054845.1). NCBI lineage: Eukaryota > Metazoa > Chordata > Mammalia > Rodentia > Heteromyidae > Dipodomys > Dipodomys spectabilis. Next base: position 4,496,409 of record NW_024870773.1, read on the forward strand.
TATGATGCAGGTGCTGGAAAAACTAGGAATCCATGGAACATTCCTCAATATAATAAAGGCTGTATATGACAAACCTACAGCCAACATTATACTTAATGGTGAAAAACTAAAGCCATTTCCTCTTAACGCAGGAATGAGACAAGGATGTCCACTCTCTCCACATCTCTTCAATCTAGTATTAGAATGCCTAGCTACAGCAATAAGACAAGATGCAAACATAAAGGGGATCCAAATAGGGAACGAAGAAGTAAAACTATCCCTCTTTGCAGATGACATGATCTTGTATTTAAAGAATCCCATAGACTCCACTTCCAAATTACTCATGCTGATTCAAAACTTTGGCAAAGTAGCAGGGTATAAAATTAGCCCTCAAAAATCAGTGGCTTTTCTGTATGCCAACAATGTGAAAAGTGAGGCTGAAATTAGGGAAGCAACTCCATTTGTAATAGCCCCTCAAAAAATAAAATACCTAGGAATTAACTTAACCAAAGAAGTGAAGGACCTCTATGATGAAAACTTTAAAAACTTGAAAAAGGAAATCAAAACAGAACTTAGAACGTGGCAAAAACTCCCATGCTCCTGGATTGGAAAGATCAACATCATGAAAATGGCAATACTTCCCAAGGCTATTTACAAATTCAATGCGATACCTATCAATATTCCAATCTCATTCTTCAAGGAAATCGAAGAAGTAATCCAAAAAATCATATGGAAGAATAAAAGACCCTGAATAGCAAAAACAATCCTCAACAGAAAAAAACAGTGCTGGAGGAATATCAATACCAAATTTCAAACTCTACTATACAGCCATAGTAATCAAATAGCTTGGTAATGGTACATGAACAGACCTCAGGACCAATGGAATAGAATTGAAAACCCAGAAATGAACCTACAGACCTATAGCCATCTGATCTTCGATAAGGGAGCTAAAAAAAATAGAATGGAAGAAAGACAGCCTTTTCAGTAAATGATGCTGGCAAAATTGGTTAACTTGAAGAAAACTAAAGCTAGATCCTTATTTATCACCCTGCACCAGAATCAACTCCAAATGGTTCAAAGACCTCAGATTCAAAGGAGACACTCTGAAAACATTACAGGATGGAATAGGAGAAACCCTAGGTCTCCTTAGCACAGGCCGAAATTTTCTTAATAGAGACCCAGAAACACAAGAAATCAAAGAAACGTTGGACAAATGGGATTGCATGAAATTGCAGAGCTTCTGCATGGCAAAGGACATAGCTCGCAAGATCAATAGAAAGCCCATGGATTGGGAGAAGATCTTCACTGGCCATACACGGACAAGGGTCTCATATCTAAAAATACACCTGGAACTCAAAAAATTAAATCCCCCAACAACAAATCTTCAAAGAAACAACTGCCCAATAAATAAGTGGGCTAAAGACTTAAAGAGAAACTTTTCTGAAGAGGAAAAAAGGATGGCCAATAGACACACTAAGAAATGCTCAACCTCCCTAGCCATAAAAGAAATGCAAATCAAAACAACATTGAGATACCACCTCACCCCAGATAGAATGGCTGTAATCAAGAACTCTAATAACAACAGATGCTGGAGGGGATGCGGACAGAAGGGAACCCTACTGCATTGTTGGTGGGAGTGTAAACTTGCTCGACCACTTTGGAAAGCAGTATGGAGGTTCCTCAAAAGACTCCACATAGAGCTCCCCTATGACCCAGCAATCCCACTTTTGGGCATTTATCTAAATGATCACAAACAAGACCACACTAAAGCTACCAGCACTACTATGTTTATTGCAGCATTATTGACCATAGCAAGATCTGGAACCAACCCAGATGCCCCTCAGTAGATGAATGGATCAAGAAAATGTGGTATATATACACAATGGAATTCTGTGCCTCCATCAGGAAGAATGACATTGCTCCATTTGTTAGGAAATGGAAAGACTTGGAAAAAATGATACTAAGTGAAATAAGCCAGGCCCAAAGAAACATAGGTCTCATGGTTTCCCTTATTTGCAATAACTAGTATATGTCTGAGTCAAGCAGAAAAGGTCAGATAAGTTGATGTTAGGGAAATGAATCCTAAGATATGTATTCAAATGTTTTTTCTTTGTTGTGATTGTTTCTAACATATTTATAAGATGATGTCTTTGTTGCTTTCTATGTCCCTCCCCCACAGTATAACCCCTGCTTTGACTGTATTTGATGTTGTTATAATTTGTGGAGGGGAAGGGAAAAAACAAATAGTTTAAATAGGGATATGGGTGGACCCATTGCAACAATGAGACGTACAAGTCGTTATGTCGAAAATGAACTTTACAACTTTGGTTGGGGGGGGGGAGAAGGATGGGGGGGGAGGATGGGATGGGAAGGGGAAACAAAGGAGGAGGCTACAATGCTTGATAAGAAATGTACTCATTATCTTGCCCATGTAATTGTAACCCCTCTGTGCAGTATTTTCACAATAAAAAAAATCCAGAAATGATAGACATCATTTTACCTATTTATGGTAATAAGCAGCTAAGGGAGCAGGGCAGGGAATGAGAAGCTTTTTGTAGGAGAGGTGATTTCAGTGAGGGACCTTGCAAAGAGGGGTAGAGTTTAACTAGGAGGACTGGGGACTAAAGGAGAATTTCCTTCAGGGTGGAGATAAATAACTAATACATCCATTTGAAAGAGTAGCAGAGTCCATGAAGCAAACTGCTCACATCTGCTGTGGAAAGAGCAGAGAAGAATCTATAAGCAAAGATGCTCTACTTGAATTCAGAATCACTTGGGATATCAGCTTGGTTCACAATATAGAGATCATCACTATGTAAAAGATTGGTGGAGCAAAATATAATTCAAGAAGACAAGCCAATGACAATCCTTAACTATCTGTGATCCCCACTGTATGTTACCTCAAACTAGATATAGGTTCCTGCTGTTTTTATTCCTTCATCCCCCAGTTTTTTTTTTTCTGAGATATCTCACTGATTTGTCCTGAATGACTTTGGGCATATCATGGAGATTTTAGTTCAGAGTTATAAGTGTGGATTCTTGAAGGCAGTTCATTCATATTTTAATCATAACATCTCCCCTTCCTGGTAAACTTAGTTACATAACAACCTTCCAAGGCCCATCAGCTCAACTCTAAAACTAGGTACTATAATACATTTCCTGAGCTTTATGCCTAAGTATTAGATAGGAATATTTGTAGAATGACTCATACCTGTTTTTTGACATATAATAAGTGTACTGTACATGGATAAGTAAATCATGACATTCAATTAGCAAATCAATGCAGCATGTCACATCACTATGGATGGAGGTTTTCTTAACTGACTCAAGAGATATATTATCAAGGAATCAATTGCTGCTTTTGAAATATAGAATTAATCATCATGAAACTGATCAAGATGTCTTATGAACCTGGATCCTGACGTAGAATGAAAGGTTAGAGACAATAACATTTACAGATGGGCGAGAAAATAGTAAGCAGAAGACTTCATTCTCTCTCTCTCCCTCTCTCCCTCCCCACCCCTCTCTCTCTCCTTTGTCCCTCCCTCCCTGACTCCAACAACATTCCCTTCCTCAGTGGACATTCTGGCCATTAAGAACTCTCTAGTTAGTTTCATTTCATTGCTCTCTATAAACAGCTTCTTCCAGAATTACCAACAAAGTCTCCCTATTTCTTATATCTTTCAGTAAAAGTTCCCAGAATTCATTTGCCTAAAAGTTCCTTCCCATGCCTTTTTATTCCCCTCAACTAAAAGATCCATTGAATAATCAGGAAGATGATTCATGTCCTGAACTCCTAGAAGGTGAACTTCTAAACTTTTTGTAATCATCTCACACCTGTGCATTCATTTACCATTCTCTCTTACTGGAATTTTAACACCTTCATTCAAAAAGAGAAGTTAAGCGACTTCATACAAGATATTTTAGAACCCATAAATGTCTCACCCAACACTCTTTTAAGAGTTCACTTTCTCTTGCTTATGGGAATAGGATAAAATATTCCATTTCTCCAGGAAGAAGTATGTCAAATGGAGGCATAGCACTTTGCTTAAAGAGCAGGTATCCTCTTACTTACAAACCTCACCTTCTGGCCCAGCCTAATGCCGTAATTATTCTCTTAAATTTCTCTTTATTTAGCATAATCTATTCTGTCTTCTTTTGTTACCATTATTGAACTTACTGAACAGACAGAATATAATACCAAAGGCTCAAGGGGGTATGAATCTAGCTTGTGGAAACCTGCTTTTAATTTAGGATTATGGGGCCAGTTTCCTAGAAATTGCCACATTTTAAAGAAAATAGACTTTTCTTCTTTATGTCAAGAGATGGCTGATCTAATTAGAATCATTTTAATCTAATAATGAGTCATTTTAGAGCTGTCTTCAAAATGAACATTTTAGTCCCAAATCCAAACTTAATCATCAGATGTGTGCTTGCTAGTTCAGATCAAAAATTCAATCATTGAATTAATTCCCTTAAGAACTTTCCCTACTCTCACAGATTATATACTAGAAAGTATGAAGATGAAAGAATAAAACAAAATTACATTATCCACCAAAGTGACTAAACAAACCATGATAAATTCTTTTCCCTTCTAAAAAGCAGAAAAATAAGGAACTAATAGGAACTCATGGAGCATTCTATAAGCATAAGCTTTTTTGAGGATTGGGGGGTTTGATCCAGTTTACCTCACTACTGTGTCACCTAGCACTCTCTTCAGAGCCAGTAGTTACTAAATATGTCTTGAGTGAATGTGAACCTAAACCTTGAAAATGCAAACCTGGAAGATGAAGTTAAGCCAAGGGCGGGGGGGGGGTGGGCAAGGGGGACTCTTTCCTCTCTTGCTCTTTCTGTTGTACACAACAGGTGCTCAATGTGTATCTTGGAAATGAATGAATGGTCCATGCTGAAGCTGACCTGCTAACATGATTGAGGTTGGGATTTCCTTCCCAAGGTTCAGACACCTCACTCACTGAATGCTGGACACCACACTTGACTCTCAGTAGATACCTTGGGGTACCAAGCAAATAAACATTTCATAACAAATAAAGTCTAGCTTGTTTGACTTGCTGCTAACACATTTGGAAAGCCAGACTCTTACTCTGTTCTTTTAATGCTACGTGATTACCAGCAGCATATTGAGAAAGAAGCAAGCTACAGTGAGCCCTGAATGGTATATAGACAATTGGTCTTTCTCCTGACAGACGAGCTGAAGGCATTACTTTGTTGGTGTTTTTGCAGCCTGGGTTTAGGGAGACAACTCTTTTTCTTCTATATTTATCCAGAATGAAGCATATTCTTCATTTATTGTTTGTTTGGGCTGGTTCTGGAACTTGAACCCAGGGCCTGGGTGCTCTCCCTGAGCTTTTTGCCCAAAGCTAGTACTCTACCACTTGAGCCACAGCTTCATTTCATTTCATTTTTGGTGCTTAATTGGAAATGAGAATCTCACAGACTTTCCTGCTTGGGCTTGGCTTTGACCACTATCCTCAGATCTCATCCTCCTGAGAGGTAGGATTACAGGTGTGAGTGACCAGTGCCCAGTTCTTCATAGTTTTACTATCACAGATGAAAAGGAAGGTCAAGATTCTTTTATAAGAACCAATATCAGACTTCTCAAAAAGATCTATCAAGTCTTATACTTCAAACTCATCCACCAGAAGAAATAAGCATCTCTTACTGGAGACATCAAAAGGAAAAATCCGCACTTCAAATCTTTGTATTTTTCTCAAGTTCTGAAACACAGCTTGAATTGGGTAAAATGATATTACAGAGGAGAGGTGAAAATGGTAGAAAGATAAATGGTTTCTCAGAATATTCCTAGATGTAAAATGGAGAAGAAAAATCATACCACCAAGTTACAGATTTTGATAACTATTACAGAAATAGCATAACTATTAGTAGCTCAGACTGTATACTATATTAGTATCCTGTTACTAGCCTGGCTTTTATAGCTCTATTCCTCCTTAGAAATACTGACTTTGCTAATGGAAACTAGACTTTATTGACAATCTTCTTAGAGTTTCCAAATCTATCTCTATCTATCTATCTGTATGTATATACAAATATATAAAAAGATAAAAGTTAACTACCGTGTGGAATATATACATACTCTACCACATATTTACAGGGATTTGTGTGCAAAGACATGCACACCAAGGAAGAAGAAGAATTCTACAGGCCTCAGAGACAGAGTTGGGTCTGGGGAGAAAAGCAGTCAATAGTATAGCATGATACTAAGCACATCAAAACCACTTAATGTTTTTCTGACGTGCCCTGGGGCAGTGGAGAATAGCATGTCCAATTGGAAGTGCAGGGGGAATTTTGAAGCAGTTGGGGAAAAAAGAGAAATGAATCCTTCTCTTTCTCTTTTTCTTTTTGAACTCTATAATTTTTCAACATTGTTCTTTTGATGTCTGACATTACGATGAAAATTCCTTGAGGATTGTAAGACACTGGAACTTGTTACTCAGGAGGGCAAAGAATGTCCTTTAACGCAGATTATAGGAGGATAGATGACAGGATTTTAACTCTCATTCCAACATTCTACAAGAGTGACTTCTAACTCTGATTGACTAGCATGAACAAAACAAAACAGAAACTTGCTGATTATTTACACTTTTACCCCATAAGCAAGGACAATCCTGCATTGTATTTTATTCTGTCTTTGTCTCTGTCTCTCCCCACCCCCACTCCCCAATATCTCCAGACCTGGGACTTGAACTTAGGCCAGCCTCATATTTGCTTAGCTGGTACTTTGTCACTTGAGTCATGCCTCCAGCCTAGCTTGGTGATGGTAATTTTGGAGATAGAGTCTAGGAAACTTCTGTTCAGACTGGTCTCAAACCAAGATCCTCTAAATATCAATATCCTGAATAGACAGGGTTTAAAGGTGTGAGCCACTGGTACCTGGCATCCCTGCTCCACAGGGATCCACAAGGATTCTGAATTCCTTGTTCCTATTCCTAATGTCCCTATGAGCTCCCCAGTCTCAGAGTCAGGGAGCACCCAATCTCTCTATGAGGGCCTGGAGGCCAACTGGATCACAGATCTTTAGAACTGATCTCAGAGCACACTGACTCTTCAGGTGGCTTGTTTTTGCTCAGTTCTGTTCCCAATGACCTTTGGGAACATTCCAAATTTTTTCTTCTCAAATTCTTCAGAGTCAGAACTCACTTCTGTGAGGTGGTGGACACAGTTCTGATTTGAGATCCTATATACCCACTATCCCAGAGAAGCATAGACTTCCCAGTGTGCCACTTTAGGCGGAAACAGGCCTCCAAGTGTGAGCTCTCTGGTCCTCTATTGACAAATATCCACACCTGGTCTACTTCCAGTAACTGAAAATGCTGTTTTATTATTCAGAGCTAAAGAAGCCCCCAGGCCTTGGGTCCCCATCCCCCCCCCCCCCCCAAAACCACACCCAAGGACCAGGCCTTCCTCTCTCCATATTTTCCATTTCTCTTTCTCAATTCCATTTTCCAACCTCCTTGAGTTTCTCCATGGCCTAAAAAAACTGTTCAAATAGCTCCTGTCAGATTCTCTAAAAGGTAATGAGTTTCTCGGCACTCCAGATTTTCCTTCAGGCAATTTCACAAAAGGAGAGTTTTTGTCTCCCCATCGGCAGTATTCACTCACTTCTCAAGCCACTCCTTCCCGCTCATCATCCAGATATTCACTGCATGTCCTCTTCCCTAAGGACATCGATGATTCTCATAACTGTATGTCTTCCTATTAATGACTATTGGTCCCATTTGATCCTGACTGGCTATTTCCTACATCTGGAAACACTTTCTGGCCTCTCTGTACCCCTTCTGAATGTCATCTCTTCTTTCTTTCCTATGTGGGTTCCTCTTTATCCTCATCGCTTTCCAAGATAGTATTCTCTAGGATTTTGGGTCATTGGTCCTGTTTTTCTTCTACTTGACTTAGCTGAGCTCATGTACTCTTACAGATCTGGACTCTCACGCATAAGTTCAATGGGATATTACTTTCTTTGTTACACCTTACCCCTTGAGCTTCAGAATCATGTATAAAACTGCCCTATGATTTCTCCATGTCAGCATTGATCAGCATGCTGAACTTCTCGCAGAATCTCTCCTTGACTTCTGCTCACTCTACATGTTGGGTCTCAGGTGCCAGCACCAGCAGCTACCTGGTTACTGCTAGACTTCTTTTCACCCACTTGGTGCCACTACATTACTAACCAACTCTGGAGAACTCCAACTCACCCTCTAAATAAATCTCAAGTCCGAGGTCTATTTTGAAAATCATTACTCTGGTTTGTGTGTGTGTGCTATCTCCCAGAAGTATTTGTGCAAAAGGCTTTAATGTATCTTCCTGCACTCAGATTGGTCCTCCTCAAACCCATTCATGATTCATGGATGGAGTTATAAGTAATTCATATCCCCTCTCCTTTATTAAACAAAGTTCAAACTCCTGGGTTAGTTTTGTTGTAGGAATTTCCAAATTCCTAACTGAAACAAATGGTCACTAGCAATAAGAATGCCTGTATGGTAAAAGTCTGAAATGTCAGCATTAAGTCTATTTACAGTTTTGATACCATTATTTGCATGTGTGCTTGTCACTCCATCTAGATTGTCTTGAGAAAAGAGTCTGATAGAGGAAAGGCACAATGCCTGGAAAATAGAATTGAATAAATGTTGGTTGACCTTGTGGAGAGGTTTTACCAAACTTGCTACAGATCTCTGGAATTTGCTCCTTGAAATCTAGATAGAGGGATGGAGAAGAGTGGCAAGGTGTCAGGGCCCAAAGGCATGTGTGAGGGAGGAAGCAATGAGAGGCAGTGTGCCCTTGTGCTAGCAGGTGACCAACCTCTAAGAATAGAGGGGCCTCAGGTCTGTCCCGTGGTCCCATCTACACTAAACACACAGGGAAAGAGCTGTTGAAAGCATTCAAATGGCCTCAGACCTGAACTTCCCCTTGCTGATAAGGACAGAATGTCTTGCTGGAATTCTCTCTGTGTTTCTGGCCTTGAGAGAACACAGTTATCTTTGTGCATTTGCCCTGATACATAGGGTGTGCAGCATTGAGGAATTAGAACTCTGGGACGTGATTATGTCCAGGACATGTCTGTATTCAAGGAATAATGAACTGCTTCTAATGGGGCCCCCATGTGATCTTAAGAGCCTTTCATCAGCAGAGAAACACCTCTCTGTTCTCTTCATGATTCATCTGGAAGTCACAAAGCATCCTCTCTATCTCTGGACATACATAAACTCTAAAGGGTCCCCAAGTAGTAACTTTACCCTTAAAAGGAGTCCCCAAGTCTTTTATCACACAAATGGCACTATTCTCCTTATCTGAATGTCACATGCACCCAGGAGTACTGTCCTTTCAGATCCATGAATGAAGACCATATAAATATGGCTTTGGAAATTAAAACACTAGACAAAATTTAGGTGTTGTTTTTATTGCTGATATCCTAAATTTCCTGCATTCATAGGCAAAGAATAAACAAACATAGACAACTTTTAAACCTAGTTTTGAGAAGAGAAACTCTTACTGTAATTGCCATCTTCATTTATTGATTAAAACTTTCTATTTCTAGAATCCTCCTTTCTCTGATCACTGTTAAGATTCTCAAATAAATTCTCTGGTTTTATCCATAAGAATAAATGTTTATGGGTCATTACAGCATAGTATTATGGAAAGCTGACTGGGTTATTACAGTGTTATATAGAACCTCCAAGGTATAATAAAATGATATTGAATGTTCGTGCTACAGTGAAGTTCCTACCTCCACAGGAGCCCATTGAAAAACAAAAACAAAAACAAAGAAAAAGTTCTTACATGAAATCTCCCTCTTCTCTTTCTTTTTCCATATTTTTCTTTATTTTGATTTTTTATGCCCTAATAGTGTTTTTCAATTTTTTTTCTGTCCATGACAAAGAGTTAGATAGTAATAACACATAGTAAAAATTCATTTTATCTTCAACAAGTCATGCCAGATTTCCAAATTAAAAGTGAGGTTCAACTCAAATGAAGAATTAGAGACCTGGAGGAGAAACTTCATCTCTCCTTCACCTGTTCCTTTCACAATATCATAGCACAATTTTTAGAGGGAAAAATCCTATGATTGTGTCTTGAATGAATTTTTGGTGACAGTAGAAATTTCTAGAGGCATTCCAGGGGGTAATTTGCTAATGTATCTAGTTTAAATATGTTGCCCTTTGACCTGAGAAAAATTACAGGAATGTATTTAGGAGGACAGTCATCAATCAGAACATTGTAAATTAAAACAAGGTATCTAGAAATAACCTAAAGAGGGTATTACGAAATGAAAAAGAACAAAGGAATACCAGAAAGTATTTTAAAGTAATGACATTGTTATGTTAAATTCCCATTTTCAAGAGGAAAAAACTACTACAAGAGAAGATAAACAGCAAAATTTTACTTTTGTTGAATTATATGTGTGCACTGAAAAGCCATAAAAGGCATGCCTCAAGTGTTAATATACAGTAGTACCAAAAATGGTTTTAAATAAACAAGTTTCAGCCCACAAACATTTATATTTAACTTGTTAACAGTGGATACCATTAAAATTCAAGTAAGTGTGTTAAAAATGTTTGAAAAAGCATTTTTTCCATACTGTTTGAGTAATTTCCCAAATGATTTCTCATTCTCCCAAATGAGAAGCCATTTGGGAGAATGAAGCACTAAACTATGATGCAGAACACAGCAAGGAGCCATGGTAAGTCCCCTACCTCCACGAAGCATTCCTAGATAGACAGAAACAGGGGCTCTGTCCATACAACTGCCAACTCAGAGTTCTCAGTCAGCCATCTTGACTCCGTGAAGCAGCAGAGATGTAGGGAGAGGCATTCATTCCAACATTAAGTGTTCAGGATCGGGAACATGTCCTGAAAGGGCAGCATGAATGTGCTTGGCTCTACATCAGTGAAGGACCTAGATTCTTGGAATGGCGGTCTCTGCCTTGAACAAGACCACATGGTAAGATCAAGGCCAAGGTAGTTACAGAATACTTCCTGAAAAGCTGACTTCCACTTAATATTAGAAAAGCCTTTAAAGGACTCCAGTGAGCACCTTGACCAGTTTCTTATTCAGTTTTTTCTGTTTTTTGTTTTTTGTGCTGGTCTTGGGCTTGAACTCAGAGTCTGGGTGCTATTCCTGAGCTTGTGTACTGAAGGCTAGTGCTCTACCACTTTAGCCACAACCCCACTTCCAGTTTTGGGGTGGTTAATAAGATAAGAGCCTCCCAGAATTTTCTGCTAGGCAGGCTTTGAACCGCTATTCTCAGATCTCATTCTGCTAAGTGAGCCACCAGAGCCTGGCAAGTTCTTAACTATCGTCATGGACCCTAATACTCAAGAGATGTCAAATGCAAACTTTCCCCATCATGGGCAGAATCCCAAAGCTTCCTGATGGAAGTTTCTCAGGCATTCTGGGACAGTACTTTCAAAATAAAATCAAACTTGATTTAAAATAATAAACCTTCCATTGATGTTGATAATGAAGGAGATACATTACTAAGTCTGGCCTAATTTCAGAATCTTAAAAGTAATTCTTAGCATGTGGGGCTACTTATCTTATAATAAATAAATGATTCTAGTTCTTTCTCCTTAGACTGGGTAACAAGCTCTTTTGGTTTGGGGTTTGTTTTAACAACAGTAGCATGACACAATTCCTTCAGATTTCCCAGCCAGCAGGAAGGAGGCACTGAGTGGACCTGGATATAGCCCAAAACGCCACAGTAACTTGCTGACTGCATCAACAGTGGATAACACATTTGTTGCCAGAGTTCTGGTTTCTTCATCCATATAGATCAACACTAATGTCCATTTCTATGTCCATTCTAGGTGTATATTTCTGGGCCAGTCTTAACTGATGTATGAGAAAGTAGGAAGAGCACCTGGTGATGAAATTGGAGTGGTACAGTGGTGCTTACAGCTTGAACAGAGACCAGAGGTTTTAGTTACACTGGAGGAGACCATGGACAGGAGACCAAGTTTCCTAAGCACTCTTTTTTTTTCTGTCAGTCATGGGGTTTGAACTCTGGGCCTGGGCACTATCCTTCAGCTATCCAACTGAAGGCTAGTGTCCTACCACTTGAGCCACAGCACCACTTCTTGTTTTCTGAGTGTTTTATTGGTGATAAGAGTCTCACCAACTTTCTTGCATGGGCTGGCTTTGAACTGTGATCCTCAGATCTCAAGTCTCCTGAATAGCTAGGATTACAGGTGTGAGCCACCAGTACCTGGTGTCCCAAGCACTCTTATGTGTAAGATATGTTATAGAGCTAACATCTGGGCAGAGTGTGGTGGCATCTGTCTATAATCTCAGCTTCTCCAGAGACAGGAGGATCACAGTGTGAGACCAACCTAGGCAAAAAGTTAGTGAGAGCTTATCTCAAAAACATGCCTGTGATTCCAGCTAGTCAGGAAGTGGAGACAGAAGCAATCCTTAACTATGAGGATGATTATGGCCATCAGTGGAAGCTTTGGGGCTCACCCAGCTGTAAGCAATGGTGCAAGAACCACAAGTCTGACTCAAAACCTGAGCTCCTAAGCATTAAGAAAAGCATGGTACTAGATCATTCTCCCCAGCAGGGATCTGAGTCAGAGCAGCATCAGTAAATGTGCCCCAGTCAATGTGCTAAGCAGCAGACTGGGATTTGAAAGCCAACTTGTCTGACACCTAAACACCCGCTGCTCCAAGTCTACATGCCATTTCCCTGCATTCCTGGTAAGAAGGGAGATGACTTCCCAGTGTGTTTAATTTGTCTCAATTTGGAATCTCAGTTACTAGGTCCCATCTTAAAACCCTAACACTATGGAGAAAACAAATAAACCAACAAAAATAAAAAAAGGAACTTTGGATCTCGGTGACCAGTATAACCAAGACAGTTTTTAAGAGGTCGTTTTAGAGATCCTAGGCTACATGCTGTAACTTCTCTGGTATTTCCTTTTTAATTTTCTTTTGCTTTTTCCAAAGCACCTTTATGTTGCTGACTTCACCAGCCTGAATGCCAACAAGGAGGGAAATAAATGACTGGGCCAGGAGTCAGCAAAAGGTCTAGGCCTCACTATAACCCAAAAGAAGGATTTTTTTTTTTAGCTTAACTACTTTTACTGAAAGGACCATCCTGCTCTCCACCCACATGCTACGTTCCAGCCCGGACATAGCATTGGTACCACACTGACATTAGTTAAACTAATGTTGTTACCTGAGTTCCTCTGAATTTGCAGGATGTCACATCCCAAAGACTCTCCAGGTCTCTCTGGTGGGGCCCTTAGGTTCTCATGTCTATAAGGCTTTTAGTCCATCACCAGTAATTTGGAGCTGTCATGTTCCTCTACTCACTTGATTCCCAATGACCAGTGGTCAACCTCTCTCTTTTTCTCCCTGGAAAGCATCACTGGGAAGACAACAGGAAGCTCCATTTTCAAGCTGCTACCATCAATAATGCCTGGTTGCTATTCCTCCAGGGTTTGGTGGGACACTTCAAAGTCATTCACATGCTCAGATCCTACTCTACTTTGTCACAGGGCTCATATGGTGGTTTGTGCTCAGTGCTACCAAGCCTCACAAGAAAAAAAGTGCTTTCTTCCCATTTTTGTAGAGAACCCAATAGTCCTTTGTCTAATCTAACTCTCTCACACCTAGGTACATGTTGCTGACTTTATGAGGCAGCCAGGAGAGTCCCTTATGATGGATTTACAGCTGCCGATCTGAAGTGGAGGCATGGAAAGCAAAGAGCTTACTGGGTTGAGCAACGGTCAGCCATGAGCCTGTCTTTTGATTCATCCTTGTGAGATTTTTACCTTCGAAGAAAGTGCTTGGCAAGGACCTTGTTTCAAGAGCACAGAGAAAGCTTGCAGTTGAAGTTGAAGAGACAGCTCTCTTGATCCACTTAGTTTTCCATACCCAGTCCTAGCACCATCAAACTGATAAAAATATGTTTGCAGAAACTACTAGATGCCAGGAACATTTGCAGTATCTGGCACACAATGATGCGTGTTGACCGACATAGTAGAAATTGTGTAGCAGCCATGATCATAATGAATTTATTCTGTACCTCTCCACTTGCCAGTACTATACCAAGTGATTTAGATACCTCCTCCTCCCTCCCCTCCTCCTCCTCCTCCTGCTCCTCCTCCTCCTTCTGTTCCTCCTCCTTCTGCTTCTCCTACTTCTCCTCCTCCTTCTCTTCCTCCTCCTCCTGCTCCTCCTCCTCCTCCTTCTCCTCCTCCTTCTGTTCCTCCTCCTCTTCCTTCTGCTTCTCCTCCTTCTCCTCCTCCTTCTCTTCCTCCTCCTCCTTCCCCTCCTCCTCCTCCCCCTGCTCCTTCTCCTCCTCCTTCTGTTTCTCCTCCTTCTCCTCCTCCTTCTGTTCCTCCTCCTCCTCCTCCTTCTCCTCCTTGACCTTGTTCTGAGAGCAGGTGCCACGTCCCAGTCCCATTACTTTGTCTCTGTCATATGTCCCTGTTCTGTCATGGCATCCTGCTCAGTGGCTGGGACCAGAAAGGATGCACTGCTCTGACCACTGTCCCTTTAGCCATCTGCTAGAGCCCCAATGTACACAGAACAATATCAAAGTAGGCCATTTGCTGGGCACTGCTGGCTCACACCTGTAATCCTGGCTTCTCAGGAGGCTGAGTTCTGAGGAATGAGTTTCAAAGCCAGCCTCTGCAGAAAGGTCTACCACAAAAAGTCAGAAGTGGAGTTGTGGCTCAAGTAGTAGAGTACTAGCCTTGATCAAAGAAAGTCAAGGGCAGCAACCCCGTGCTCAAGATCCACACAAAAGAAAACAAAAGAACAAGTGAACCGTTTTTAGACATGGGTAGTGTAAATGCAGGTGACCTGGCTTTAATCCAGCCTGTATACTCTCTCTCTGAAATTGTTTGTGATGATCTGGCTCCTGTCTAACCACTACAGGAATGCAGGGCTGCAGTTCTGCTGGGCTTTCAGCCTTTAAAACAACAACAACAACAACAAAAACAGATCCAGTCTGCTGCAGATCCAGACAGAGAATCCCTTAGGCTCCTCACAATCCCTCTGGGTGTTTGCCTCTTGAGATAAATGACCCAGAAGCTATCCTTGAGGAATCCTCTTTACTTTTTTTTTTTTTAATCCTATCTATACTACTTTCTCTGTCCAAAATATCAAGAAATGCCTTTAGGGAACTGAAAAACAAAAACATCTTGAGATAAAGACAAACTCAGAAGGAACCTAAAAATAAAAAGCAATCGAGATCTGCACCCTACTAGGTGATAGACAAATTTGCTTGAGTTTTATCTGAGAAACACTACTAGTAAGCATTTGGGGAAGAAGTGGTTTTAATCACAGAAGCTTCATCTTCAACTCCTGGCCAATTTGAGGGCCTCAGCTACTGGAATCATACTGAAGATATAAAATATGTATAAAATACACTGAACTTCAATGATTTAGAACCAAAAAACACCTAAAGGAATGTAAAAACGTATCACTAGTAGATTATCATATTTATAATAGTTGTATTTCACTTAAAATTACTATAAATGAAGTAACCATTATTCAAAGTACTTGGGATAAAAAATATTTTGGATTTTTTTGTTTGGTATAGTTTGGTTTGGTTGTACAGGTATTGGGTCTTTGAACTCAGGACCTAAGCGTGGTCCCTTAGCTTTTTGCTCAAGGTTGGTGCTCTACCACTTGAGCCACAGCTCCACTTCCAGCTTCTTTTTTATGGTTGATTGGAGATATGAGTCTCATGGACTTTCTTGCTCCAACTGGCTTTGAATTGTAATCCTTAGATCTCAGCTTCCTGAGAATCTAGGATTATAGATATTAGCCACCGGCCTCAGCAAATTTTAAAGTGTTTTAATTTTGAAATATTTTTGTACATATTTGAACATATGATTGGCTACTTGGAGATAGGATCCAAATTTATTTATTTATTTTTGGGTCCAGTCGTGGGGCCTGAACTCTGGGCCTGGGCGCTGTCCCTCAGCTCTTCAGCTCAAGGCTAGCTCTCTACCACTTGAGCCACAGCGCCACTTCTGGCTTTTTCTTTTTCTTTTTGCATATGTTGTGCTGGGGAATCGAACCCAGGGCCTCATGCATGCAAGGCAAGAGCTCTACAACTGAGCCACCTTCCCAGCCCCAGGATCTAAATTTAAACATGAAATTTATTTATGTTTTGCATGTGCTTCACTCATACAGCTCAATGCCAATTCTGTACCCTATTTTAAATAATTTTACTCATTAAAAAATTCATGGTATGGAAATTTCCCATTTGTGATATCATATCTGCACCCCCCAAAAGTTCACATTACTGATTCTTATTTGAGGCCATTTAATCTGTATTGATTTCATTGGTTGTACTGGGTTTAATAAACCATATTCTTTCTTTCTTTCTTTCTTTTTATTGTGAAAATACCGTACAGAGGAGTTACAATTACATGGGCAAGATAACGAGTACATTTCTTATCAAGCATTGTTGCCTCCTCCTTTGTTTCCCCTTCCCATCCCTTCCCATACCCCCCTCCGGCCCCCTCCCCCGATCCTCCCCCCCACCACCAAAGTTGTAAATTTCGTTTTTCAACATAAAGACTTGTACTTCTCATTGTTGCAATGGGTCTACCTGTATCCCTATTTAAATGATTTGTTTTTTCCCTACCTCTCCACAAATTATACCAACATCAAATATAGTGAAAGCAGGGGTTATACCGTGGGGGAGGGAGATACAAAGCAACAAAGAAATCATTTATAAATATGTTAGAAACAGTTGCATGAAAGAAAAAAAACCATTTGAATACTTATCTTGGGGTTCATTTCCCTAACATCAACTTATCTGACCTTTTCTGCTTGACTCAGACATACACTGTTATTGCAAATAAGGGAAACCATGGGACCTATGTTTCTTTGGGCCTGGCTTATTTCACTTTAATTTTTTCCAAGTCTTTCCATTTCCTAACAAATGGGGCAATGTCATTATTTCTTATGGAGGCAAAGAATTCCATTGTGTATATATACCACATTTTCTTGATCCATTCATCTACTGAGGGGCATCTGGGTTGGTTCCAGATCTTAGCTATGGTAAATAATGCTGCAATAAATATAGTTGTGCTGGTAGCTTTAGTGTGGTCTTGTTTGTGATCATTTGGGTAAATGCCTAAAAGTGGGATTGCTGGGTCATAGGGGAGCTCTATGTGGAGTGTTTTGAGGAACCTCCATACTGCTTTCCAAAGTGGTTGAACAAGTTTAAACTCCCACCAACAATGTAGTAAGGTTCCCTTCTGTCCACATCCCCTCCAGCATCTGTTGTTATTAGAGTTCTTGAGTATAGCCATTCTAACTGGGGTGAGGTGATATCTCAATGTTGTTGTGTTTTTTTTTAATTTTTTTATTGTAAAGATACTATACAGAGGGTTACAGTTACATGAGCAAGGTAATGAGTACACTTCCTATTGAGCATTGTTACCCCCTCCATTATAAACCATATTCTTAAAAAAAAATTTTTTGGGGGGTCCGGTCATGGGGCCTGAACTCTGGGCCTGAGCACTGTCCCTCAGCTCTTCAGCTCAAGGCTAGCACACTACCACTTGAGCCATAGCACCACTTCCAGCTTTTTTTTCTGCTTATGTGGTGCTGAAGAATCGAACCCATGGCCTCATGCATGCAAGGCAAGCGCTCTACCACTGAGCCACCTTCCCAGCCCCTTTAAAAATATTTTTTGAGACAAGATCTTATGATTTCTACATCGTCTCAGTGGACCACGGTAAAAGGATGTGTATAGCCCAGGCAGGCCTCAAAATCACAGTCCTCCTGGTTCAGCCTCTCTCCTGCTGGGATTCCATGCATACATCACTACAACTGGCAAAGCATTTTAAATAAGAATCACAGTTTAAATGTAGACTGTCCTTGTGTGTTTAGCATAAACAATCCTGATTTGAGAGGACACTATTTAGCAGCCTAAGACATACCTCAATCTGTGCTCATAGGAAGATGTGAATCTAAAGGAGGAATCTGGGAATGAGGACAGAGAGATTCCTAGTACTGTGGGCATATTTCATCGTTTGATTTTTTTTTAAGAAAATTCACCACCAAGTGATTACTTGGTGTTTGTTACCCTCCAGGCAGAAGGAATTAAAACTTAAAAAAAGAATAAAGACAAGTTCTGCAGCGGAGAAATAGATCAAAGGGAAATGAACTTGGACAGTGGCATGCAAGATAAATATTGTTCCCTGGCTCCAGCCAATCTCCTGCTGCCCGCATAAGACACATTGATAAGGCATGTTCATGTCTCTTCTTTCCACTCCCTGCCTCCCCCAACCCTGGTGACCTCTTCCTTCTACTTCTCTGAGAGCCCTGTGTGATATTTTAATAACCAGACAGCAGAGACAGTCATCTAGGGAACACAGAAAGAACCAGTTTTCGGGTATGATTTTCACTCATGAGGTGAGCCTCCTGTCCCCGTTGTGCGTGCCCTGCTAACTGTGGGCAGGGCTGGTAATTGGTGGGTGAGTCCCAGGGCTAGCTGTGTCTGCTCTGTGTGCAGTCTTGGGTGTTCTGGTCTTGTCACTTCCACAGAGGTGGTTTGAATGAGTGCTACTTTTGAAAGAACTTTGGAAAAAGTCAAATAATAGGAGCAACTGGCAGCAGGCTGGTAACAGTTGGTGCTGATAGTCACATGGTCCCAAATTTAGTCATCCCCAGCTCCCATCCTTCCACCTCACCCCTGATGAAGAGAAGGCCATAGATTTTTTTAAAAATCACAACTGAAAAAAAAAAAGAAGAAGTGTCCTGTGGTGTTGATTTAAGTGTTATTCTAGATTTTGTACTTCATCTGAGAGAATCTACTTACCCCTTCCCTCAAAGAGATTACTCCAGTGACTTGCTTCTTTTTTTGGGGGGGGGGGGGGGCGTCCGGTCGTGGGGCCTGAACTCTGGGCCTGGGCGCTGTCCCTCAGCTCTTCAGCTCAAGGCTAGCACTCTACCACTTGAGCCACAGAGCCACTTCCGGCTTTTTTTCTTTTTGCTTATGTGGTGCTGAGGAATCGAACCCAGGGCCTCAGACATGCAAGGCAAGCGCTCTACCACGGAGCCACCTTCCCAGCCCATTGCTTCTTGATTCTCTATTTAAGTACAACAGTAAAAGGCAGAAACTTACTACAGCCAGGAGCCAACGGCTCACACCTGTAAGTCCTAGCTACTCAAGGGACTGGGAACTGAAGATCATGGTTCAAAGCCAGCCCAGGTAGGAAAGTCTGTGAGTCTTTTAACCAGCAAAAAGTCAGAAATGGAGAAGTGGTTCAAGTGGTAGAATTCTAGCCTTGAGAAATAAGCTCCAGGATAATGCCCAGAGTGACAGCTAAATACCAGTGAATGCACACACACACACACACACACACACACACAGAAACTAAATGACTAGCTTGTGACCCAATGATAGCAAGAGATTCTGTGATGCTTATGAAGTTCAGCAATAATGCCATAAATTTGTACTTTAAATTTTAAATGATGTATTCAATTATGGTTTTCTTGAACCTTCAATAATTACTTTCAAAGACTGCCTGATCTCTTTGTTAAATAACCTTTAGTGATTTTTTTAAAACTCTTTTTTTAAAAAAAGAGTATTTTTAGATTGAATTTATGCAAAAAGGTGACTAAGGAAGATGTTAAGGTTTTATTTTTAAACAGTAAGATAGTCAGGCCTGGGTGGCTCACTCCTGTAATCCTAGCTACTCAAGAGGCTGAGATCTGAGGATCACAGTTCAAAGACAGCCCAGGCAGGAAAGTCTGTGAGACTCTAACTCCACTTAACGACCACCAGGGAGAGGGATAAATCTGGAATGGAGCTGTAACTTGAGGGATGGAGTATGTTAGCCTTGAGTGACAAAGTTAAGGAACAGCACTCAGTCCCAGAGTCCAAACTCCAGTACTGGTCTATACACACATAACACACACACACACACACACACACACACACACACACACACACGCAGCAATAGTTACACTTTTCCCTATGTTAGTGTATAAACAGACTCATGAGAGTCCCCAGAGATGTTTTAAAATGTACCTCAAGGGATAGAATCCTTGAAATAAACACAAGTATTGTGGTTATGCCTTCGTTTGATAAAAGACTGTAACCTACTTTATGTCTTTGCATTCATGTCTATCATGAAAGCACAACGTCCAGTGCTTGGTGCTGCATGCACTCCTGATGGCATGCTAAAGAATACAAGGTAAGAATGAATTAAAATAGCTACCCCCAAATGCTCAACTCAACTCTGTGGCTTGGCACAAAATGCAGGGCTTATGCTTAAAAACTTATTTTTAAAAGAAAAGTAATTCAGAGGAGAGAGAAACCGCTAAAAAACAGTCGTGTTTCTGCCAACTTTAACTCCTGACCATCTACAAGCCTGGCAATCAAATGTTCCATAAACGGCAAGCGCCAAGTTGCAGCCTCGGCTGCCCCTGGGCCTGCGCATGCGCACACATGCATGCTGAGTATTACTCATTATGGTTGTTTATGAATGTGACCTAAATTAGGCTTCGGAAGCCCAGGCGCAGGCACAGCCATCCTGCAGCCTTGCAACTGCAGAAAAGAGCGGATCGGCTAGTCCTGCGCATGCGGGAACAGACCTAGGCCTTAAGCATGCGCAGTGCCCCTTCCCCAGCAGGTTACATAAGCGTCCTGGTGTTAGGAAGGTGGGCTGTGTGGAACCAGGGGCCCCTTCTATCAAGTGTTGTTCAATCACCCGAGAAATATCCGAGGGAGACTTGAGGGTAGCCTTTGTCCCTACTCCTTGTCTTTGTGCCAGTACCTGTCCTTAAACTCAGGGCCCAGAGTTCTTACTCAGCTTTTGTTGTTGTTATTCACAGCTGGCACTCTACCACTTGAGCTATGTCTCCAGCCCAGCTTTTTGCTAGTTAATTAGAGGTGGTCTCGAGGAATATTCTGCACCGACTAGCTTTCACAATCCTCCAGATCTCAGCCTCCTGAGTAGCTAGGATTGCAGGTGTGAGCCACCAGCACCTGGCTACTCTTTTACTGGGAACAAAATGTGACTATCTTGCCATCATACTTTTTACTCTTTCCAAATTGAATTTTCCTCCAGCAACTTTCCACGTTATGAAATTTGAAAACATCTTATGGCTGCCCTAACATCACTTATACAATAAACTAGAATATGTCTAAAATAAACTTCTTGTCCTCCTTTGGTTGGATTATGGAAAGAGCCTGGTAACCTCTTGGCTATAACAGACATGGGATTTGGACAAAGACAAAAAATAAATGACATGTTTCCCCAGTGAAGTGTGCTGGGAATGTAGGGTTTGAAAAGCCAGCTTCAGAATATCTAGAAATGAAATTAATCATGTAAAGAGAGAATATGAAGAAAATCCTTGACTAGCAAAGAAAAATGGAGAAAGAAAAAGAATGCAGAACACTAAAATAAGAAAACACACACCAAAAACCAGCAGACAATCCAACAGAAAAAATGGGCACTGGTGCTGCATTTTCATCCATAAGCCTGTAATGAAATGTTCCAATCATCATACTTAGGTTGGGGAGTTTCGATCAATACTTGGTACACTCTCAGCACTGAACTATTGTCATTTCTTTAATTAGAATCTTTGGGAACAAGATGTGCTGAGTACTCTAAGCAAATGAGCATGACCTTACAGTATTGCCTAAAGCACTAAAAATGAATCCTTGCTCTAGAAACTGACCTAGCTCTGGGATTCTCAATGAGGGAAGATGGAGTGCGCCCAGAGGGGACATTTGAAAATAGCTAGAGGCCCTTTGGGTTGTCACAACTGGGATCTAGTGGACAGAAGGTAGGGATGCCCCTAAATCTACAACGGCCCAGGACAGCCTCCACCCCCACACCCAGCAGATCTAACCAGACCAAGACACCAATAGCATTGAGGATGAGAAACTTTAGTTTGGATGAATGGAGGATGTAACACCATATTACTGGTGAGATCTTTGGGCCATTGCTGATTTCCTTTTATTGCCACCAGAAGCAAACTTTTATTTGCTGCCAGAGGCCCTTGGAGATGATGGCTTCCTGATAAATCTATCTGGGAGACTGACTCCCACAGATACTCAGTCCCTCTCTCTAATGTTTGTTGGCTCCCTTAAGGGACACAAAGATACTCCTCGGGTAACTACATCCCCAAGACCTTGTAAGCAAACACAGTACAATCATGAAGACAAATATATGCTAATGGTTCTCAGAAGGAGGTTAGAAAGAGTGAAAATTGGGCACTTGGCTGGGTACTTCTCTAAAAGATAGAACATATGAATCTGTCCAGTGAGGGTGAGGATTGGGTGTCTATGGCCATAGTCCTGATTGGAAAGTTGGGGATGGCTTCTTGTCATGCTAAACTGCTCCTCACAGAAAGCCCATACAAAGCCACGACATGGGGAGGTAAGGCTTAGACAGGCAACAATGAATTAACAATGGGAGAGGAGAAAGTTGTAGGCAATCCTGGTGTGACTTTCAGATGTGAAAATATGGCCCCCAAAAGTTGAAGAAGCATGTAGAGAAAAAAACAAGGATTCCCATTGGCCTGGAAAATATTTCTACACCATTGTCATTTCTTAGGATAGAGAGCAGCTGCAACAGGTGTCCCTGTGCCTACTTTCACCTCTTCAAATGACAGTGACAGGCTGAAGTCTCCAGCATGCATGAGCCAGAAATTCCCAAATGTTTACCTGGCAGAATAGGTAGGGGCTGGGCTGGGTTTGGACTATCTCCATCACCTTAGCCAAGAGCCTCTCTCAGGAGTGCCACCTACTGGATGAAGGAGAAAGTGCAGGAAAACGGATCGAAGAAACCAAAAGTAGCAGAATTCCTAATTCCAAATTCTGGTTAGACTTGTTCTAAGGGACCTAGATAGAGGTAATAGAGCTGGTTCCCCTTTAATTCTCAAAATTGTTCTTGATAAGACATAAAATGATATCAGTACAGGACCAGATTTTCGACCTAGAGCAGGGATAGAAATTAGTGTTCATCCCAGAGGTCAGGCTGCTGGGAGACTCGGAAATTTCTTGGCAGGGGGAGTTTCATTGTATAGTTTGTGTCTATCTTGAGTGCTGGAAATCCAAGTAGGTTTTCCTTCCCACATATTTTTGCATCACTGAGTCCAAGGAGAATTTGATTTATAAAAACAGGCACCAATTCAGAGGTCTAAAAATTGGGATTTTTGTTCTTCTTGATTAAAGTTTTCCTATTTCCAATCAGGGCCTACTTTAAAAAGTCTACATTTTGAAAATGTTGAAGCATGTAAGAACAAAGTTAGCAATAGAGGGTTTGGCAATGAAAAGTTTATTCACTTTTCTTTTCTTTTTTTTTTTGCTGGAAGGGAAAAGACTCAGGCTTTCATCTACTTCTATTAAATCATACACTATCATAGTCATTACTTAGTGAATTTCCTCCATGTACCAGGTACTCCACAAGACAAATCCACATTCTATATAGGACTCCTAATGTTCTCAGAGGACATTGCTACACTCAACATTTGTGAAAGGGCCCCAGGAATCACAACTTGCCCCAGATAGCATTGTTGGGTCATGGTGGAGGTTCTTCATTACTACATTGACTTGCCTTCTAGAACATGGAGTTGGATTTCAGGATTTGAAAGGAAAGTGAAGGGATTTCTCCAGGATTTGCTTAGCTAAATGGAGTCATAAACGAGTCATCAATGGTGGATCGAGTTGGAATCTCTGCAGAATTTCCTAAACGAGAGCATCAAGAAAACCATTATCCCCCTAGAAAGATGGTGGATCCAGAAAAGAAGGAGCAGCAAAGAAGGAAGGAGGAAGGAAAGAAGGGGATGGGTAGAGAAAAGGATGGGTGTGTGTGTCTGGGGTCTAGACCTGGGTTTCTATCTGTTTAATGAGATTTTATGGGACCCCTCATTTCATAAATATTAAGTAAATATACATTTAATAAATGTTAATAACTGTTTTGTAAATTAGACCTCATGCATCTAACAAATTTAACTAAAATAATAAGTTTAGTGGAGAGAACTGTAGGAGATGGAGGGGAAGTAGGTCCTCCAAACCTCATGTCTGGTTTTCTTTCCCCCAAAAAGCATCCGGCCAAAATGAACTTCAAATGAGAAGAAATCCCACAAATAATGCATTTTCTGTTCCTACCTCCATGCCTTATTGAAAACACCATTCACTGTTCATCCAGCAAGTTCCTTCCTTCAACAATCAAGCCACTGTCCTTGAGACTTGGCAAGGGCCTTTGACATAACCAATAGCAAGGGAAATGTTTTAACAGCTCTGTTAATACAGCAACAGAGGTTTATTGTTATCAAACAGACTTTTAAAGCAAAGCCGCTGCTGCTTCCCCAGGCCCACCTGCGTGGTTAGCAGGCTTGGGGCCTGGAAGGCCAGGTCCCACCATGGCTGAGGGGCAGCTGCGAGGCTGGGGGCAGGGGCAGCCACAGAGTCTGGAGATCTGCAGTCTGCAATTCCAAGTTGGCGAGAAGTGGATTCTCTCACACAACCTGTGAGCAAAATGTATAATATTTTTAAAGCCCCATGCACTTATCACTTAGCCTGGCACATAGTAAGCACTCAATAAATAGCTATGGTTTATTTCCTTTCATTTCTTTTTCCAGCTCGAGTTATATACATGTGAATGGGTGTGCATAGCATAAAGCTTACATGAACAGTCTGATGCATTTCTATACTTGTAAACTTCAGACAGATCAATACAGAACTTCCTAGTATCCTGGAGGGCTTCATTACATCCTCTTATTATCATTTCTTTCACTGTATCAGAGAAAGCAACGCTCTTGATAATATATATTTTATATGATAGTTAATATACAATATATAACACAACATATATATTGTATAGTGCATACGCTATGTGTTATGTGATCTAGCCATACCCACATTTTGAGTCTTCTGGAAATTTCATTGCCCTGCATGCTGTCTTTGGGTCTGCTTTCTTTCACTTGTCATTGTGCCTGCATCCATATTGTTTGGTGTATTTGTACGTTGTTCTATTTTATTGAGCAGTATTCTGCTATGTGGCTTTGTTACCTTTATGTTCCCATGTCACTGTGGATATTATAGGTTGTTTCCACATCAGGGTTATTAGGAGCAATGCTCCTAGGAACCTACTTGTACACGTCTTTTGTCTTTTTTTAAAAATTGGGCTAGTGCATAGTATCTGTTTTCCTCATTACTGTGAGACCAGCTATTCCAAAACCATTTTTCTCTTCTGTATTTCTCATCTATCACTTCAGAGAAGGCATTCAAATACCAACTGCAACAGTTTGTAATTTGTTCCATTATTTTGGTTTCTCTCCTTAAGCAATTTAGATTCCGAAGAAAAGGAATGCCATCAAGAACTCCATAAAGATATTTGTGATGCATGTTTTTTGGTGCATGGAGATATTGTTCGTTCTTTTCTTCTTTCCAAAAGTTATTCTTTTAGACTAAATTCTAACACAGAAATATATTCTGGAAGAAGTAAAAATTAATGTTAATTGCATCTTGCTCTCTAGTGCTTATAATCTAAAAGAAGAACCGTTTCCTATATTAAACACTAGCATCATGGGGCACCATTTGCTGATTGCAATGACTGGTGTAGCCAGAAACCGATGGAAGTACACAACATGGAGTGCAACGGTGATCTTTCCAAACAAAGATTCTCTTTATTTTCCTCTTTGTACCTGGACTTGAACTCAGAACCTTGTGCTCTTGCCTGGTGCTCTATCACTGAGCCATGCTTCCAGCCTAGCTTTTTGAAGATTAATTGGAGATGTTGTCTCACAGATTTTCCCACCTGGGGTGCCTTTAAGCCTTTGTGTGTCAGCCTTCCATCACAGGTACCTACTCAGATGGACCCCTAAAGCCCTCTTGCAGATGCCACATCATTAATGCAGAAATGTGGAATTCCAATATAGCAATAAGGAAGAGCTGATGGAGCACTGGTAATTAAAGCAATATCATACATGCTTCGAAAAGTATCAGAACGAGAAGTAAAACCAAAGTATACACAGCTCATCTCATGGAAAACGAATCCATTGGTGGAAGAATATCGTTTTGTTTCCTTCTCTTTATTTTCATTGATTTGTTTGTTTTTAATCCCAGTTCCCAAGCTTCACCTCAGGGCCTCATAGTCTCCTTTAGCTTTTTCACTGAAGACTGATGCTCTGCCACTTGAGCCACACCTCCACTGCTGACTTTTTGCTGGTTAATTGGAAAAAAAAAAGAGTCTCGTGGATTTGTCTGCCCTGGCAGGCTTCAAACCAGGATCTTCAGATCTCAGCTTCCTGAATAACTAGGATTGCTTGCATGAGCCCCCAGAACCCAGCTTGCTTTGTTCTTAATGTTAAGCAAAATCCTCAATTTCCTGATGTTTGTTTTAGAGCTGCGGTGGAAGAGTAGTCAGCTTTTCCCAAGTCACAGGGGGAATGAGGCACAAAGCAATTGAATGCATTTAATATAGTAGCTCTAAATAAAGGATATGTTGGTTTAAAACAAACAAATCAGGAGACTCTACTGTAAGCTAAGAAACCCTCTCCTCTCATCTCAGACATACAGACTCCTTCAAAAGCCACCAGGGATGTCCTACCAACCAAGCAGAGAGGCTGAATAATGGGTAAAATGCAAACAAAATAACAGCAATAAGTTGGTCCCAGGTTACAGAGTGTCTCACTAAATGTGCTCTTCTATATTTACATGCATATGGAAATTTCAGAGACTCTGCTCTCTTCAGTGAGGTAAATGCAGATACTTTGCAAAAGGGCCAAAGCCCTTTCTTTCAAAGTCTATATTCCAAGCCCAGATGATACACCAACAGGGCAATCGATCTTAGCTCTCTATTTGCCTGGCTTTCCAGAGGTCTAGAAATTGTGAAATAAATCTCTCCTCAATATAAGTATTCATGTCTTGAGTTTTGATATTTGTGAACAAAATTCACTACAAGTATACAAATACTCAAAAAAGCATAACCAGTTTTGCTAAAGTAGTGTGACTGCAAAGACTTAGATGACAAAGTCCCTCCTACCCAACGCAGTGATTTGCTGCACCCTGTGTTTGAACCCATGTGATTGGGGTAGGTGTATACAGATGCTGGGTTCTATCTGCTCACCACTGACATAGGTGGAGACTATGTCCCCAAGTGGGTCAGCAGAGGACCCCTACCACAAAACCAAATCTGTCTTTAAGCTTCCATTCTGTGGTAGCTCCACTGAGAATGTCACAGGAACTCAACTATTGAATCCTCTGCACTAATTATTTTAGTGATGAGGTCTTAAGGAGAGAAGACATTCCATAGCAGTATCTGTGAGTTTCTATCTGGAGTCATCGGTGGGCATTTCATCCATAGAAATCCCTTCTACGTGGAGATTATTTTTTTTAATGAAGATATGAAAACAGAGCTAGGTACAGTGCACCACACCTGCAATGTCAGCACTGGGGTGGCAGATGCAGGAGAATCAGAAGTTCAAAAAGAGCCTTACTAAACAGTCAGAACTGATCTGATTATTAATTCATTCATTCATTAATTGAAAAACTAAAATGCAAAAAGAGTTGAAAGAAGTCTGGCACCAAGACAAAAGATCCAGAAAGTAAGAGTGCTGTAAGCTGTGCATAGATCAGTGCTACTTGTCTTTGGGAGTTTGGCTGTGGATTCTAGTGAGCATGCCCCTAGGAAGGTTGGTCCCCTCCTTCTTCTCATGTCCTAGTATCATTTCATTTTGGAGGTTTAAATTAGGATCCCCATAAGATGGAAGCATTGGAACAGAGGGGAAAGGAGGCTAGTAAGTGTTTTCCAACTAGACAGTTGGTTAATTGGACAGCTTTGGAGAGGAGTGGAAGAGGTTGGACGAATAGGGAAGGAATCAAACCTAAATGCAGACCCCAAACATTTGAAGTTGGGGGAAGGGAGCTCAGAAATAAGCAAATGGGATAAGTCTGCCTTCTGCACAGCCAGGCTTAGCAGCAATGCTTCTAAGTGGCTGTCAAAAGGGTCATGGAGGCAGACTCTGCCACAAGCTGAGACATGTGCTTCCTCATAGTAAATGGGTACCCGGTCACGATCTCACTCTTATAGCCAACTATCTTACCAGATGGGCATTAACAAACACGTTTTATGAATTAAACATTGAGGAGGGGCCAAGCGAATGCATGCCAGGGCCTCCTGGGTGTTTCTCAGCAGTAGAATGTTGACTGTGCAAGATGGTGGTCCTGACTCACTTCTGTGATGGCCTGGGGTTCCCTCCTTGTTTAGTTTGTGGATACCCCAATTGTCCTGTGGGGTATGCGCCCCCCCCCCGTGTACATCCCTCTCTCTGTTTGTGGACCATAACAAGATATCCCAATAGTCCTGTTGGGTATGCCTCGTGTACTTCCTGGAGGCTTTGACCCATCAAAAGGATCGCCTGGCCTCGAGCTTGGCTAGCTGGGCTGAGCGGGGCTGCAATGCTGTCTGCAAGTCTGGGCCTGCCCCTGCCAGTGTGCTTGAGACCAGTCAGAGAATCTAACGCAGATGCTGTCTTGAGGAATCCAGGCTCAGGGCGCAGTTTATTGATCTGGCAGCTGGTTAAAAGGCAGCAGGGATGAGCCCAAGTGGTGCTTTGGTTTTTCCATCCTGAGAGTGAGGTTGACGATTCAGAGGTAGATGGGGGGAGAGAAGCAGGGGGTGGGGGATGGGAAATGCTGCTCCCATTTGCTGCACGTAAGAGACAGATGATTCCTTCTTGTGGGTCCAGTCAAAGGTCACGGCAAGGTCCCAGTCAGCTGCTCCTGGCTCTCTTCAGTCCTTGGCAAGATCCCTTGGGGAGTGGTAAGCTTGCTTTGGCTCTGGCTCATGCCAGCTCCTCCTTCCAGTTCATGCTGACTGCACGAGGCTTCCCAGCCCCCTGCAGCCCAACCATCTCACAGGCTCAGCCCTCTGCCCTGTCTGTCTGAGATACAGAATAGCCACTGCAGATGCCAGGAGACATGAAGCTACTGAGACAGGAAGAGAGAGAGGTGGAAGAAGGCACATGACTGGCCTGCATGCTGCAAAGAGAGCTGGCCATCTCCACGGTAGGGAGAGGGAATGGAATTGGGTCACCTGGAGATGTCATCTGAGGCAGACATTCCCACTGCCAAACCTTGGCTTGACCTGGACATACAGCACATGATTGGGACTTGCCCCTTAAGGAGATAGGCTGACGCTTTAGGGAAAATTACAGCCAGCAGGTTAAATGCTCAGGCAGGCTGATTATTTACAACCTGTTCCTAATGCAAGAGCTTTTTATGTCAGTCGTTTGGTGGACAAAAGTTCATATGAAAAGGCTAATGTAATTGCTTGTGTTGGCAGAGAAATATAGCCAGATTGGATTTCAGCAAGACACCTAGAGCAAGGAAGCAAGCTGCCATCTGATTGGAGAGGGAACCGCTCTCCATGGGAACACATGATGTGCTGCCTGGGGTCCAACACTGGAGAAGTTCAAGAGCAAATAAATCTCTGCAATTAGCTTCTTCAAAGCAAACTTCTTTTGTTTTCCAGGCTTCCTCTTTCATGGTTTGTGACACCGTTGTTGGAAATGCATGAGTATGTTCTTTTATACAGGTCCCTAGTATACCATCTGGAATTACCAAAACAAAACCAAAAAAAAAAGACAAAAACAAAAACAAAAACACCCATTGTGCTATGGAAACCTTGAATGCAAAAGGAAATAAAAAGGGATGAGGATAAATAGGAGGGGAAAGTGGGGGAAAGATGAAAGAGGAGGAGGAGAAGAGAAAGAAGACAAAAAAATTATCCCTTTCTCATTTAAAATTGTCTTTAAAACTTGCTCATGGTAAAAAAAAAAAAAAAAAAATGTTTTCTCTTAGAAAAGTTCTAATCCACACAGTTAGACTGGCTGCATTGAAGGGAACTTCCTGCGGCATTTTTATGGGGATGAGAATCTACATAAAACCAGTTCCCTTCATCCTCTGTCCCAGCCCCCCTCCCTCTATTTTGGCAGCACTGTTTCTTGTCAAAGGTAGTTGTAGTTACAGCTCATTAATCATCCATCACCCAGACAGACTCTGACAAGAATGCTGATAGTATCAGAGGCTGTGGGGCTAGCCACAGAGCAAGATGGCTCAGGGGCACATTGTCTCCAGCCTAGGATGGATAGTCACCTCCACTCTACTGGTTTCTCAGCTCCTCAGAACAGACTGGGGCTCAGAGCCATTGGTCTAGCTCTCATCAGACAATGAGCTCTTTAATACCTGGAGAATGACAGTCATCTCAACAGTGAACAGTTCTGGGCCATCTAAAAGCCTGGCATAATTAAGAAAAACAACTAGCAGCAGTGAGAAGTTTTATACAGGCGCTTATTATAATGAGTCACACTCTAGATATGTAGATGGGTTTCCTGCCCTCATTTCTATCGTCATAGATAATGTCGCTCTATTTCTAGATGCCAGGCAGTATTTCAAAGGTGTGTGTGTGTGTGTGTGTGTGTGTGTGTGTGTGTGTGTGTGTGAAAGTGGATCATAACTAGAAATCTGAGACTCTTCACATCAGAAATTTCAGCCAACAAGTTAGGCACTGGTGGCATATGCTTATAATCGTAGCTTCTCAGGAAGCTGAGATCTGAAGATGCTGTTTCTAAGCCAGTTTAAGGAGAAAAATCCATTACACGCTTATCTCCAATTAACCAGGAAAATGTTAGAAGGGGAGCTGTGGCTCAAGTGGTAGGGCAGAAGCTTTGACTGGAAAAAAGCTAAAGTCTCTTGAGTTTAAGCCACAACACTGGCACACAAAAAGAAAAGGAAAGAAATGTCAATTAAACAAATACATACCACTGCCATAAAGAGTTAGAGTAATATTAAAACCCTGTTGTTAGACCTAACAACCATTCTTAAAGAAAAGTCTAAGCTCATTCATAGATGTGGGTTACTAGTAGAGAAGTGAATTCGATTGCATTTTATAGGTGAAAATTCAGAGGTCATAGAGATGAAGCGCCCATCCAGGCCCTTTGGAAAAGTCTGTGATATTCCATGTGGTATGCATTCATTCACCACCCTATCAAAAGAGCTCATTGCCTTCCTCAGATGCTAACTTTAGTGGGCACAGCATCTAATTCTGGCACAGGGCAGGACTTACTCTGTTACCAGTTCTCCCAGGGAGAAAGGAGGGAAAGGAGCTCAGACAGTGGGG
Source organism: Dipodomys spectabilis (assembly GCF_019054845.1). Lineage (NCBI taxonomy): Eukaryota > Metazoa > Chordata > Mammalia > Rodentia > Heteromyidae > Dipodomys > Dipodomys spectabilis. The sequence goes on from NW_024870773.1 coordinate 4,527,536, forward strand.
TTGATGGGCCTGAATAGAGAGACGTGTTTAATAGGTTAAATGTCCCAGACATAGGATCTGGGCTCATAGTTGGCAGTTAGCTGAGATCTTGTACTTGTTCTGAATCAGATTAGAAAGGATGTGTGTGTGTGTATTTGTGTATGTGTGTGTGACAGAGAAAGAATTGTATATTTTTCAGTTTTCAATGAAGGATTAAGAATTCATGAACAAATGTAGTTCAACCCTTTTTCTTTTTCACCCCACTCTCTCTATCAGCCAAGGAAATTGCCCCATGGGAAACCGTATGTCTATTCACAGAGTCGCCCCCACCTAACCTTACAGCAGGCCTTGAAGTTGGTTCTCAGTCCCACTCACATAAATCACACACACTGAAGCTTGCCAGCAAGAAGCACATCCATAGGATTGAAGGCAATACACGAAGACACCCAAAACCACTTAGTGAAATGTGCCCATGACACATTGGGGGACAGGCCACACTAGAAACAAAGACATCAATTTAAATGTCACCATTCTAAGACCACTCCTATCCTTACCACATGTCCATCCTGGACTCCAGAGAGTCAACTAAGATCCCAATTTCAATAAAAGCTTTCCAATGAAGAACCATAGAGAAAACTCAGGATGGTAAGTGAATCTTGTGTGGTGTCTTAGCCAAGGATTCCAGGCGAAGAACTTTCACTAGTGTTGTTTTCAGCTGTTTTGCCTAATGCCAGCCTTTGATCAAGTTGAGCAAATACCCTTAAAGCTCTGAAGAAAATTCCTCTCTGCACTTAAAGAAGAGAAAGAACAAAGAGAGAGAGGAAGAAGAGGAAGAAGAGGAGACAGAGGAGGAGAAAAAAAGAAAACAAGAAAGAAAGGAAGGGAAAGAGAGAGAGGAGGAGGAGGAGGAAGAGGAGGAGCAGGAAATTGAACAGCAGAGTTCAGACATGCCACAGGGCTGTCTCCATAAATAAAAGCTTTTATTTAAGAGATAAGATGACTCCTGGAATCTATAATGGTCCTTTCTCTGTGAGATAAATACTAGGACATTTGTAGAAAATAAAACTCACAGAGAAGCCAAGAGTTGTCTTGTCAAAACAAGGAGATTATTTTCTAGCAATTAACTTCAGTCTCTTTGACCCTGCATGCCACTGGAGTAAAAGAGATCCTAAAAAGGGGGGGGGGGGCGGGGAGGAAGGGATTGAAGCCTAGCTAATGGGCAAAGAGAAAGAGCAAGATATTTAAATATTTCTGGAAAACTCTAATCCTACCTGATACTTTTTGAAAAAGCAAAATGCATTTTTCCATTGCTTCCAACAAGGACAGAGCAAGATAATTTGGAATCATATTCTTATTGCAGTTTAGAATCTAAACATGGGAGCTGTGCCTCCTTGAGACTCCTAAATCTACCCTTGGGTCTTGGCACGCGTTGGCGTGGGGAGGGTGGCTCTGGGAATGCATTGCCAGCCTTGCTTAGATGTGCTGGCAAGAAGGCCCTGGCTTGCCTTGTAAAAGCCTCTCCGAAGCAAATCATTAGCACATCTAACCTCAATATTTTGAAATCCAGAAACAACATTGAGTCATACTGGTCATACTGTAAAGTTTTATTGCATTTCTTTCAAAACAGAGTCAAAACAAGCTAGGGATCCTGTGAATTATCTCTTTACATGTGTCAAGCCTAGGAATTTGGCACATGGATCAAAATGATGGAATGGATCTGGGAAGCCACCAGGAGCTTGTCGTTAGAGGGAAATTGCCCCCGGGGCCCTGGGAATGTGTGGCACTTCCATTGTTCAAACCACATACCTGGCACAGTGTCTGAGCTCTGAAAAACGCAGCTATAAATACCCTTCATCCTGGACTAAAAATAGTGATGCATCCAAAGCAAAAGAAGCCAAGGGGAATATGTCCCGACCACTGCTGACATCAGTGTGTGACTTTCAGGGTCTTGTGCTGTCCTGCCCGAGTCTCTGTGCTCTGTGAAGTCAGGATCTTTGATGGGATTTGCAGAAGAAGGATAAAGAGATTAATTAGTCCTTACTGAATCCTGGGGAAGCTGCCTGTCAATTTACTGCATGCTTTAATGAGTCTCCAGGTCAACCTTCTTTGGAAACAATCCATGATTTCACCTTAGGTATCGACTTCATGAAAATGCTCTGTAGCCATGAACCTAGGAAAGGCTGTTTAGCCCAGTGACTCCCATGGTCAAGATTTCAGATGGCTCCTCATGGTTCCCACACCACTCAGAGGCAACTTTCCTAAACCTACCATCCTTCAGACAAACACCTGGAACAACGAGAGATAGTATGTGGATGAGTAAAACATCCCATAGAATATTTTAGATCACAACCAACTCGACTTGTTAGGCCAGGGGCTAACATACATTATGAGGCTACAGTAATGAAACAAATACAGCATTTGCTCCAGACTGGACTAGTCAATACAATAGGGTAGAATACTTAGAAGAAGACCCCAAAGTTCAGTATTACTATGTGATAAAAGTCATCAGTCCAATTAATGAGGACCAGATAAATTATTACTAACTTGTATATGGGTCATAGATGTGTATTGAGCATAGGGGACTAAACTGTGCATGGTTAACTATTGGAAAATCGCAAGCTAAGGGCTACGTAGTAGCTCAATGACACAGTACTGGTCTAGCCTGTATAGGGCCTTGTGCAAAACAACCTCACTCTCACACATACAAAGTTAAAGATTAACTTTATGACTTCTATCACAAGAAACTCCAGACAGATGAAAATGTAAGTACTCAACAGAAAACCATAAAATAAGAAAACATAGCTAATGGTCTATAGAATTGTTTTATGAGAAGTTAGGCCTTCTGGAGCATGACAGGAATAGAAGCCATAGAAGAAGAGATCAATGGATAGGATATGCAGCAAGCATCTGTTCACATCTGCACATACACAAAGAGAAATGGAAGGAGAAGGTGCCTAGAAGGTACCCACAGACAATAAACCCACAACAAACCTCACCAATCATCAAAGAAACCAACATTCTTATCAAATTGACAGATACTTAAATTAACATTAGTACCCAGATTAAGGAACAAATAGATTTGCATACTGATAAAAAGAATATAGAATATGTACAATTTTTTAATATTCATACTACTATATTCTAAGATATATGTGTGTGTGTGTGTGTGTGTGTGTGTGTGTGTGTGTGTAGCCAACCTAAAGTCTTATACTATGTTTAGTTTGCTTGCATGGCTGGTGCTCTACCACTTGATCCGTGCCTCCAGCCTGCTTTTGGTTGGTTATTTTAGAAATGGAGTCTTGTGGACTTTTCTGCCCTCTTCTACTCTTCTCTCTCAGAGTACCCCAGTGCCTTAGAACCTGAGCACCAACAAGAACTTCCACAGGGGAGCTGTCCTCAATTATTTTTTTTCCATTTTTGCTAAGTTTCCCAAATATGAAGATTTCCTGTCAAGAGATATTACCTAGGATAGAATTTTTAAAAACCTGCTTATTTGGAAAACTTAGAGAACAAATGGAAGAGGGCAAAGGTAATGCTATCAGAATTGGGGTAGGACCAGGGAAACTCACTACACACTGTCCCTAGACCCCATTTCTGCCATTGACCCTTTTAAGACATGGTGGCTCTTTGGATGTGTCAGTGAAGGGAGCCTGAAATCCCAGAGGGCAGCCATGACTTTCATCTTTCTGGATGGCGTGTGCAGTCCTTGCTGGAATACCGGCCACCACTGCTGTCCTGCCCCTCCTGCCAGTCTCCACCTGCCTCTCGACCTCCCAGCTGACACTTCACAGACATGCCAGGCCTTTGGTCCTTGTTGAGTTCCTGAGGGTGTCTGCTGTATGGAAATCCCTTTCTAGCTGACACCCTCATTTTCAACACCACACCTCACTTGCCACTACCTTCTCCTTGTCCACCTCTGTGTTTTCATGTAGGAAGAATTCCCACTATAACAAAGCAGAAAGAAATAAAGGAAAAGAGTAAGATGTGAGAAGAACAGAGGAGGAAGAAGGAGGATAGGATCTGAGATTGCTCCAGGCTAGCTTCAAGAAGAGATGAGAGTTCATGAAAGATTTTCTAATAATGGTCCTGAATCATGAGGAGACACACAAACATTCACCCTGCTCAGCTTTGGGGCCTCTCCTCTTGTAAGATCTAACCTTACTGCTGCAGGTGTCCAAGACTTAGGATACTGGATAGTAACTGACTGTCCTGAGCAAAAGGGATAGAAATGGAAGGTAAGAAGGAAGAAATAGAAAAATGAGAGAGCCGGGCGCTGGTGGCTCACGCCTGTAATCCTAGCTACTCAGGAGGCTGAGATCTGAGGATCGCGGTTCAAAACCAGCCCGGGCAGGAGAGACTGTGAGACTCCTGTCTCCAATAAACCACCAGAAAACCGGAAGTGGCGCTGTAGCTCAAGTGGTAGAGCACTTGCCTTGAGCTGAAGAGCTGAGGGACAGTGCCCAGGCCCAGAGTTCAAGCCCCACGACTGACAAAAAAAAAAAAAAAGAAAAGAAAAATGAGAGAGCCAGGGGCACGCCACGGTCCCTTGCTTCTTCCCTCCTTATCGTTGGCATTGGCTGCATGCCTGCAACACTGAAGAAACCCTGTATACTCCCATCTCATCCAGGCAAACCTCAGGGAAACACTGGATATCCTCTGGTGCTGGGTCTCTGGTGTCCATCTATGTCCTCACATCCTGCCCTTGTAACACTGGTCTTCAGCCGCCCGTGTTCTGGGTGATGTTCTGGGTTTAGAGGTGACCGAGATATCCTGAAGCTGACAGACCACAGTATGTCCAGGGTCAGGCTGTGACTGGAGGGCACTGGACCCTTTCAGAGTGATGGATACCAAGGACCAGGGCAGACTGCTCATGGGATGGAGAGTTAGCTCTTCTAGCGCCTTCCTCCTGTCTGCTTCTCATCAAAGCAAGCAGTAGAATTAAGCAAGGTCTCCAATAAATATTAAGCCCGTTCTTCACAAATTGTGTTTATTTTTTTCAATGTTTAAATAGTTGTACAAAGATGTTGCTAGTTAACAAAGCAGTTTGTAAATATAACATAGAGGGTATTTTGTTTTGTTTTGCTGCTCCTGAATCTTGAACTGAATCTTGGCCTGGGCACCATCTCTGAGCTTTTGTGCTCAAGGCTAGTGCTTTACCACTTGGGCCACAACTCTACTTCCAGCCTTTTTGGTGTTTGAGATAAGATTTTCATGGAGTTTCCTGTCTGAGCTGGCTTTAAACTATGATCCTCAAATATCAGCCTCCTGAGTAGCTAGGATTATGTAAGGTATATTAAATTGGTAGATTTCATTAGGTAGCCGATGAAGAGAACACTACACATTATTCAGGCAAGAGAAGAAGTTTATTTACCAAACTGCTGCCCCCGCTGTACACGGGGGAAGGGCATGGCTGAAAAAGGAAAGGGGGCGACAAACCCCTGGGCCAGGACTTATCTAGGCCAGGACTTATCTAGGCCAGGGACAGGAAGAGGTGTGGCCAGGTGGGGGAAAGGTGTGGCCACACTGGATGTGGATGTGACCTCAGAGTCTGGGAATTGCCTATGGTCAGATGGGAGGCATGTGACCAGAGGTGGCCCAGGATGTAACCTACAGGAGGGGAAGGAGACTGCTTCCTGGTCTGCCTGTTACCTAGGTACTGGGTGGAAACTTAGCCAAGAGGTAGGGAAGTGTCCCTGTGAAGACCTTACCGATCACAGGTATGAGCCACCAGCACCAGGTTCTTACATGTTTTTTAAAGAGAATACCCATTACAAACTCACAAGTTAAGAGCCCATCCGTTCCCTCCACCAGTACCTCTACTTCCTCTTCTCAGGGTACCTCTTTCCTTACCTGTTCTTGGATGCTTGTTTATTTCAGCAGCTATGGGGAAAGTTTTTGTAGTATTTCCTAATTCAGCTGGATCTGATCAACAAGAGGCAAAGAAAGTTTAAAGTTTCTGCTGCAGTTGATCTAGAAAGACAAAGAGGTAAGAGAGCAAGGTTTTCCAAACACAAAAATGTGCTGGTAGCATTTAGTGCTCTGCTGTATAATATTGTGGGCTAGCACCAGGCCAGCTCTAACACTGGAACTATGTGGAGTCACAGAAGAGGCTGACAGTGCCCTTGTGTGCGTGGATGAACATCATCAAAGCAACTGGTCATTGGGATCTCGCAGCATGCTGAAACATATGTAGTTTTAAACCCTCCCTGCACACACCTTTGGACAATAAAACATGTACAGGGAAACTAGTGAGTTAGTGGTTAGGACCTACTGGCATCTATATCACAGACTACTCAAGTCGTTCTGGGACATACAGGGCTCTATAGTAGCACAAACTGGCTAGTGTAGGGGAGGGGTTATCTTGATTTCCTTACAAGGCCTCTGAGAGGAAGGTCGGTGCTACGCATACATCTTATGTTAAAATGTCAGGAAATTTAATTGAAATACATTTTGTGGCCTATTGTAAAAAAAATCCATTATTTTCTTCCCCTAAAACAGGAACTGTTATACTGCTGAACCTTTTTTCCCACATCTTTGAAACTATTTACATAATATTTTTATTCATTTGAAAAATAGAACAGTTGTGAGTGGGAGAATATACAGAAGCGCAAGGGCCAAAACTGTCAACAAATTAAATACAACATGGCAAGTGTGTGGAGCACACAAGCAGCTTAATTAGAATGAAGCCCTTGCTTCCAGATACAGGCTACACATGCAGTCACCTAGTTCTCCACCTGCAGTGAGCTTTCCTGCTCCATTCTTGACCCAGGAAGTTATACAGAGTAGTTTGACGGAAGGAAACGTGTTCCTATCTCCAGAGCAATAAAGGGGTTGAAGCTGTTGCCTCACTCTGTTTAACACAGCTAACACAATCCAATGATGAAAGGCAAGGTCTTCCAGGCTCTCTAATAAAGGATCAGAAATGGTTGCATTAAGTCAAAAGGAATATTTAGCCTGACTTATCCTTCCGTGTTTGTGTGTGTGTGTGTGTGTGTGTGTGTGTGTGTGTGTGTGTGTGTGTGTGTGCGTGTGTGTCTTGGGACCCATTATCATTTCTCTACTTGTTTGAAGTTCCAAGATGCAAATTGTGACTTTCTGCCTGGGAACACTACAGAGTTCTTCATCACAAACACCAAGGCTACAGGAAGCTCTCAGATTTCCCACAAAAGAAGCCTTTCAACTTCTACTAGATACAATGATATTTATAACAGTTTCCAGAAGGTACAAATCTGTAATAAAATGAAGTAGAAAAGTTTGAGAGCCATCTAAAGAATGAGAAAAGCAGGGCTGAGGGACCTCTTTACTGACTTTTAAAATAAATGTCTTGCAAACTTTCTTAAATCTGAATGAAAAAATTCTACAATTTTCTAGAACTTTCTAGAACTTTCTATATGACTTTCACAGTCATGGTCTCATTGATAACATTGAAAACAATGATTCTATGAGTTTGTTCTTTTTGCCCCAAACTGCTTTAATACCCCTTTTTAAATAGAATAGGGCTTTCTTGCTAATCAGTGTCTATACAAAACTGGTACAAAAATTACATTAGAGAGAACATGAATCAGGATAGAAAGAAATGTCTGATAGCGGCCATCTTTCTTTCTCCACACTCCCCCAAAATCTCTTGCTATCACACATGTCCACTGAGACATTGCTGGGCATATAGACTCTACTTCTGAAAACAACAGAGGTTACACCGTGAAAGTTGAAAATGTTGGTCTATAAAAATAGGAAAACTTCTCTCAAAGGGATCTTTGTCCACAAGTGCTGGGCTCACTATCTGCTCTGACCACTGCACCGTGCTGTAGCTACACTATCCACTCCTCAGATCAGCTAGAACAAACAGTTCATCTGAATTCCAATCAAGATCAAGGAAAATTTGACGTCAGTGTTGGTCTTAACCATCAGGTCTGTCCTCATATACTTTCCTTTCTTTATGTAAAGCAATTTGATTTCTTTTATAATCAAAATCTCCCCCACACTGCTTCAGTGAAGGGTCTGTAATCCACAATACTGTTTTTCCTATAAGATTAAAGCTCAGAGGTCTTATTTTAAAATGTAAACATCTTATTTGGCAGAGACTAAGTCTAGTAAAGTAATACCAACTTGATCATGGAGAACACAGAGCAGATCTTGGAGCAAAGCACTCAACATGCTGGGATATGGGTTAGACATTCAGAAAGCTGAGTATTCACTCTCTATTTCCCAAAAATAGATTTGGGGACATCTATCTTAAGAGAAGGAATATGATCCTACTACCCTTTCTAGTCTAGCAGTTATGAATATGGTGGCCAGCTTGTTAGTCCTCCTCTCTAAAGAGCACGAGAGCAATAGAAATGAAGAGTGTATCATCCATCACCTTTTACTCAAAGGACATTTCAAAATATCCAGTTCCTCCAGGAATAATGACTGGGAAGCATTTGCAAGAAAACTATGAGATAAAATAATTTTAAGGTTCTTACAAGACAACCCCCTTGGAGCTAGGGTAAAATCTACCCATTTCACAGGAAATATGGAGAAAAACAAAGCATGTGTTTTAGGGAACATAAGGAATGGAAAATCTCTTGAGTGTTTGGGGCAGGGAGTTGTATTGGTGAAGGAGTGTCACATTCAAGATGTTCGCCTTTCAGATAGTGAAATCCTTCCTTGAGAATGGAGATGACAAGTGCATTTCTAGTTTCACCAAACTCGCTTCTGATTTTCTTCTTGGGATTTAATTGGCAATGACAATGCTGTCTTCAGGTGGAAGTGGACACCTCAGGATCTTATCTATAATCCACTGAGACACCAGAGTGAATGGAACTGGAGGAACTTCATCTTCCTTTGGCTGGCAGAAACAAGCAGGGTGAGCCAAGTTGGAAGTGTCTTGACAGCCATGTGATATGACAGCTCTCTCTCTCTCTCTCTCTCTCTCTCTCTCTCTTCCTCCCTCTCTTGTTCTTGCCCTTCTCCTCCCTCTTTCCTCCATTTTCTCTCCCTTCTTCCTCCCTCTGTCCTTTCTTCTTTCTTTCTTTTTCTTTCTTTCTTTCTGCCTGCCTGCCTGCCTTCCTTCCTGCCTTCCTTCCTTCCTTCCTTTCTTTCTTTCTTCTTTCTTTCTTTCTTTCTTCCTTCCTTCCTTCCCTCCCTCCCTTCTTTCTTTCTTTCCTCTTTCTTTCTTTCTTTCTTTTTCTTTCTTTGTACTTGAGTTTAAGGGACATAAACTTGCTAAACAAATTCTCTACTACTTGAGTCACATTCCCTAGCTCTTTTTATTTTTGTTATTTTTCTTTTTTTTTTTTTTTGTTGGTCGTGGGGCCTGAACTCTGGGCTTGGGTGCTGCCCCTGCACTCTTCAGCTCAAGGCGAGCGCTCTACCACTTGAGCCACAGCACCACTTCCTGTTATTTTTCATATAGGGTCTTGTTTCCACTTGGACTGGCCTTGGATCATAATCACTCTACTTCTTCAACCCCTCCTGTGTAGCTAGGATTGCAGATGTGAGGCACCATGCCTGCCATATTTGAGTTCGGAAATAGGATCCGCTCAAGCTTTTGTGAGTGTTGGAGAATTTGTGTGTAAATGAGCCTGGTTCTAGGGCTATGGTTTCCATCAGATTTTGAGGAGAGAATTACAAAAAGGTAAAGAGCCCTTGATACAACATGAAATACAGTCCGTTAGAAGCAGAAGTCTGCTCTGGAAAGAATAAATATTATGCAGTTGAGTAATTCCAGGAGGGGAGCCTTTGTTTACACCCCTCTGAGGGCCCAGCACCTGGGTAACAGAGACTCAGTCTCTTGAGGAGGAGCTACTCACCAAGCTGACTTCATGTTTAGGTCTTAATCTCCCCAAATCCAAGGTTTACTTTTAAGATTTTACAAATTAAGATTGTCACCAGATGAGGAATGAGGGGTTCTCTCACTTACCTGGCTTCCATGCAAAATACAGATGCTTGAGGTCCACATGAGGAAAGAATTTCCGAGTGTCTCATGACAAAGAAAACCTCATCAGGTGGAAGTTATAGGATTTGTTTTAGTGTAATAGGACAAAGGAGGGAGAAATGGAGAAGGGGAGAAACATTTTCTGCTCTCCATGCAGGAAATGAAAATAAAGACTCAAAATGGTGGTTCTTCTCTGTGGCCTTTCTACTCGTTGGGCTGGGTAATACATGAGGTCATATCATATAGTGACTCCCTAGTAATTAGAAAATGGTTCTAAGTGGTCAAATTAGGTGTTGCTTATTATTCTCGAACATGAAACGTGATCTAGGCCTACCCAGAACACAGGGATCATGGATGGGTTTTAAGACCTCCCTTTGACAGACATGCATTCCATTTCTATGCCTTTACCCATTCTGAAAAACCTGTAGTAGACACAGAGATAGAGAACACCCACTGGCTTATTATTCTTTGTAACTGAACATCTGAAAGTGGGTGGTAGGAAAGGACCTTGATGTTCTGTTATTTCTCAGTTTTTGCTTCCAGAGTTTATGTCTGAGGCTTTTTATATTTATTCTATTCTATTTATTTATAGTTATTTTAATTTCCCTGCTGTCTCATCTGCCTATCTCAATATGACAACATACAAGGTCCAGCCTGAGTCCAGAAACTAAGATTAAAGAGTTTAGGAAAGGAGAATGATGTAAGGGAAAGCCCCCAGAACAAGGAACAAAAGCCTTCTGAAAAACCTTGAGCACAATGATGCATACTTAATGTCTGAAGTCATAATGATTGAGGAGACGATGCCTCCAGCAAATGAGCCCTCAATGGTTATTGACTATCATGTTTGCCTGAGGGTCTCATCTGGCCTTCAGATATGGAACCGAATGTCCTTTAACATTAATGTGGTTCAACCCCCAGACTAATAATAATGTAGATCATAACCTGGTCATGCACCCACATGTACACAGAGCTCAGCCAGGAAAGAAAGAGTATAGCCAAGTTTATCCAGAGAAATAGACCCAATAGGATGCAGAGAGACAGAGAGAGAGAGTCAGCTTAAGAAATTGACTCATGAGGTTAGGGAGGCTGATGAGCCCAATGATCTGTAGCCAGAAAATGGGAGGGTCAAAAGAGTCATCTGTGGAAGTTTTAGTTCATAAACCAGAATGCCTAAAACCCAAAGGCCAATGTTTCAGCTCAAGATTCCAAGACCAGGGGCTGGGAAGGTGTCTCAGTGGTAGAGCGCTTGCCTTGCATGACTGAGGCCCTGGGTTTGATTCCCCAGCCCCACATAAGCAAAAAGAAAAAAGCCAGAAGTGGCGCTGTGGTTCAAGTGGTAGAGTGCTAGCCTTGAGCTGAAGAGCTGAGGGACAGCACCCAGGCCCAGAGTTCAGGCCCCACGACTAGACGACCCCCCCAAAAAAAAAAGATTCAAAGACCAATGACCCAGCTCAAGGCAGCCAGAATTCAACTGGAAAATTGTTTTCTCTTCCTCTGATTGGATAAGACCCAAGCTTATCTAAGAGGACAATTAGTTTTAGACAACCAATACAAAATGAGGACACTCAGATACCAAAATATTCTGCTGCATATTCAATGATTCCCTGAATTCTGGTGAATCCTATCAGTGGCTTGTTTAAAACAGGTTCCTAATCACCACAAACAAGTGGTTTCTCCACTGGTTTCTCCACCAACATTCTGGATAGTGAGCAAATGAGCCACTTGTGTCTGATGGTAGTGGTCTGAGTATCAAACTCATAGAATATTAGATATTTTAGCCTCCAGCCTCACTATCAAAGCCTTCCACCATCAGCTGTTATGGTTTGGATATTGAATATCACCTAAAGACCCATGGGTTAAAGGTTTAATCACCAGTCTGTAGCACTATTTGAGAGGTGGTGGAACTTTAAGAGATGAAGAGGAAGTTAGGTCTTTGGGGCATGTCCTCAAAGGGGATATTGGAATCCTAAGTCCTTCTCATCTCTCCCTGTGTTTACTAGCTGGCAGGAAGTGAAGAGCCTTCTATACCATAAGTTCCAGCCATGATGTATTGTATTACCTCAAGCCTCAAGGTAGCAAGGCTAAGAGACTATGGGCTGAATGTTCTTAAATCATGAGCTAGAATAAACTCTTCCTCAAGCACATTGTTTATTGTAGGTATTCTGTCACAGTGATGTAAACCAATTTTACTTAGTTTAGCTTCCCACTGAACCCTCAATAAATGCTATGTTTTTATCATCCCCTACATCTCCAATGCTCATTTCCCCCAAAGAATGAGCTTACTGAAGATATAACCAACATCTCATTTATCATACTCAACTTTTTCAGTGCTTGGATGCTACAAGGTGAAATGGTAGGTTGTATTGTTTTTCATATTTCTGTGTAAGTTATCAGAACCAAAATAGGGTCTGTTAGGTCAGACTCTGGCAAGATGGATTCAGGTGGTGATACAGAGATGCAGGACCTACCAGATAACAGATAACTATTTGCCTGCTAAACTATTGTGTAGAACACCAAAACCACAACCTTACACAAAGAATTGCAGCTTACAGGTAGGCAGAGGTCACCTCTGCCAACACGCCTGCTTAGCAGCTTCCAGTTCAGTCTTGGATTGAGGCCACCCTTGCTGTCTGTAATCCTTGTAGACAAGGATAACTTCTTCACTTTACTTTTCAAGCAAAACCCCTGCATTCCTTTGTATCTCTGGATGTGTCTATGCTTCGTTATCAATTTTATATAATAGATTTCAGTCTCATCATTAACCATTAAGTCCCGAGTAACTGCCTTCAAAAAGGGGGGCGGGGGCGGGCAACATGCTCTGTTTTTATTTAGGATATATGTGAATAACCTAAAGGAGTGGATACTTATGAATAAGCAAAAGACAGTAGAGGCCTGTAAAGAGGATAGAGGCCTGTAAAGAGACAGGAGATAGTGGAAAAGGGGTGGAGAGGGGAGGGGAGGGGAGGGGAGAAGGGATGAAATCTTCCTGACCTGGTTCATGACTTCCTAGGCATCTAAGCTTCCTGAGTTCTCTGCAGACATTGTTTATTCAAGAATAACAATGAAAATCAAACAAAAATCATTTAAAAGTTCTGAATTAGCCAGGTTCTGGTAGCTCACACCTATAAACCTAGCTAGCTCAGGATTGCAGTTCGAAGCCAGCCTGTGCAGAAAGTCTCTAAGACTCTTATCTCCAATTAACCACCTGAAAAACTGGAAGTGACACTGAAGCTCAAAGTGGTAGAACAAAGAGCTCAGGAACAGTGCTAGGCCCCAAGTTCAAGCCTCATGATCAACAAATATTAAAAAAAAAAGAAAGAAAGGAAAGCAAGGGAAAGAGAGAAAGAAAAAAGAAAGGAAGGAAGGAAGAAAGGAAGGAAGGAAGAAGAAAGAAAGAAAGAAAGAAAGAAAGAAAGAAAGAAAGAAAGAAAGAAAGAAAGAAAGAAAAGAGAAAAGAAGGGAAAGGAAAGGAAAGGAAAGGAAAGGAAAGGCTGAATTATGTTCTGGGGGGCAGGGGGTATTAGACTTGACTTTCCTCAGAACTTGGGGAAATTTTTCAGTAAAAGTCCATTAAGCAAATTAAAACACAGATAAAAAATAAACCCAAATTGACAGAGACGCTGGGTTTATGGGCAAAAAGAAGCAGGGCGTCCTGACTGTGCTCCTGGCTGGCTCTCATATAGGCTTTTGGATCTCCAGCCTTAAAACTCTCAAGATCTGTTCTGTACTGCTTGAAGTCATGAAAGAATGTTAACAGTTTTCCTTGACAAATGTAAGCATTGGTACAAACTGAAGTAGAAACAATACACACTGGGTCTCAGTCCAGCCTATTGATTTTCCTTCTCCCCCAGGTAGAATCCTGGATGTTGGATACTCATGTCCATTTCATACCTTTAGAGGATTGTTTGTCAGTTCTATAATACAAGGTAGTTTATAATAACCAAAATTCTTAACAACAGATTGAAAAGACTCCCTGTGCACCCATGAGCCCCAAGAACTCTACAGAAGGAAATCTATTCACTACCTGTTTCTTTTCCTAAACAAGGTGAGAGAAGGGCTCACTCACATTATCTTTATAGCAAGGGACTTTGCAGGTATATTTTAGGGTGTGTGTGTGTGTGTGTGTGTGTGTGTGTGTGTGTGTGTGTGTGTGTGTGTGTGTGTGTGTGTACAGAAGCTTGAATTGAAGGTCTGGGTGCTGTCTCAGCATTTTCCACTCAAGGCTGGTGCTCTACCACTTGAGTCACACTATCACTTTCAGGTTTTTTTGCTAGTAAATTGGAGATAAAAGTACCATGGACTTTCCTGGTCAGGCTGGCTTTGAACATCGATCCTCGGATCTCAGCTTCATGAGTAGCTAGGATTACAGGTATCATCGACATCTGGGTTACTTCGGGCATTTTTAATAAGTCATCTCTTGGGGCTCAGTCTCCAAGGCAGACAATGTTCCCTGAGGGCACTGACTGAGACCAGCATTTATGTTCCTAAGGGGCAGGGGATAGGGCAGCATTTGATTTTCCACTGTGCATTCTGGGGCACATGCTGAAGCACAGTGCTTTCTCTCACCTTGCCCTGGGGCTATGGAAACTGCACTTGGTGCCTGTCTGACTCCCACAGATTCAGGATGTGGGCTGGTCTTCTCCCCAGATATAGAAGGGGAAAAGGTGATATCAAAATACAACTTTAGTTCCTGGATTTTCTAATTCAAGTAGGTTCAGCATCTCAAAACATTTTAAAAAGCAGGCACTCTCCAAAGACAGCAAATTCTTGATTTCCAGCTACCTCCAGCTTACTTCAAACTGACTCTGTGAGTGTGCGTGTGTGCATGTGCACACGAACACACACGTGTGTTTGTGTAATCAGACACTACATATTTCTAAGCATAATGTGTCTTGGAAAAAGAAAAAGACAAATCAGAGTCACCTAAACCCATCAAAATTGCGGAATTTTGTTTTTCAGAAATCTCACAGTATTTTTGTTTCAGGGGAAAGAAAATCACATTATACTAATTTTTTCTGTTAATTGGTGGTAGTTCTGGAGATTGAACCCATGACCTCAGCAAGTATTCTATCACTCAAGCTAGGATCCTAGCCCTTTTTTACTTTAATTAATTTGGAACAGGGGCTTATATTTATTCACAAGTAAACCCGAACAGGGATCCAATTTATATTTCTTTTGTAACTAGGAACACAGGTGAGGATTACAGGCTCAGCTTTTTATTGCTTGGGCTGGCCTCTGATTGCAAGTTTTCTATTCCCGGCATCCTGATTAGCTGGAATTATAGCTATGAGCCACTGTGGCCAACTTGTTTAAACTAATTTCTTAATGGGTAAAACTACATCCCCCTCTTTTGTGTACAGTTAATTACATAGAACAGTGTTTTAAAAAATAAAAGATGATAAGTGCTGGTGTAATACTAGCTCCTTATAAGGTTGAGATCTGAGGACCATGGTTTGAAGCACCTGGCCAGAAAAATTTTTAAGATCCTTTTCTCCAATAAACCACCAGAAAACTGGAAGTGTTACTGTGGCTCAAGTGGTAGTCTTGAGGAAAAAAAGACAGCGTTCAAGCCCTAAGTTCAAGCCCCAGGACTGGCACAGACCCCCCCACCACCACCACCACACACACACGCAAAGGAGAAGCTCAGCCCAATTATCTACAAAACAAACTATAAGAATCTCAAAGCTAGGGGCTGGGAAAGCTTGCCTTGCATGCTGAGGCCCTGGGTTCGATTCCTCAGCACCACATAAGCAAAAAGAAAAAAGCCGGAAGTGGCGCTGTGGCTCAAGTGGTAGAGCGTTAGCCTTGAGCTGAAGAGCTGAGGGACAGCGCCCAGGCCCAGAGTTCAGGCCCCACGACCGGACCCAAGAAAAAAAAATAGATACAAGTCATTTACACACCACACACCACACACTACATGCACCACACACCACACACACTACAACATCTCATACATACCATATATACACTATACCTGCTGGGGTAGGGGGAGGATGGGAGGGGATGGGAAGGGGAAACAAAGGAGGAGGCTACAATGCTTGATAAGAAATGTACTCATTATCTTGTCCATGTAATTGTAACCCCTCTGTATAGTATTTTCACAATAAAAAAAAAGAAAAAATCGGAAAAGAGTACAATACAAAAAAACTGTTTTAAAATAGCTGGGCACCGGTGGCTCAAGCCTGTAATCCTAGCTACTCAGGAGGCTGAGATCTGAGGAATGCAGTTCAAAGCCAGCCCTGGCAGGAGAGACCGTGAGACTCTTACCTCCAATAAACCACCAGAAAACTGGAAGTGTGCTGTGGCTCAAGTGGTAGAGTGCTAACCTTGAGATGAAGAACTGAGGGACAGTGCCCAGGCCCAGAGTTCAAGCCCCACAACTGGTTTTGACAAAAGTAGGCACCCTTTGGTGAGGATGGGTTACTCCAAAATTGTCTCCACCCATCAAATATATAGCCTGAAACCCTATAAACATCTAGAAAGGAGTGAAGGGTTGACGAGGTTTGCCATCAAGATCTATGGATGAGTTTTGGCTGAGCAATGGAGAAACCCATCCTATACGTTCACTTTGAGTAAACTTCTATAGAGCAAAGACTAATTTTTGTTGGGATATAGTTTGTTTCTTTTCAGTGTTTGGATATTTGCCATGCACTTACATGGTTATCTCTATGTCTGGCAACCTGTTTAACTATTTGGCCTGTGAACAACCCAGCAATCAAATGGCACAAAAGAATTTCAAAGTCACTGTGTTCATTATAAATTATTGTGAAGATTCTGCTGTTTCTTTTTTGTTTTGTTTTGTTTTTGTCGGTCGTGGGGCTTGAACTCTGGGCTTGGACGCTGTTCCCACACTCTTCAGCTCAAGGCGAGGGCTCTACCACTTGAGGCACAGTGCCACTTCCAGTTTGCTAGTGGTTTACTGGAGATAAGAGTCTCACGGACTTTCCTGCCCAGGCTGGCTTTGAACCTCGATCCTCTGATCTCAGCCTCCTCAGTAGCTAGGATTACAGGCGTGAGCCACCGGCGCTCAGCTTTTTGTTTCTTTAAATAAAGCAACATATTCATTTAAGTGAAATGGGACGTATTTACTCCTGATATGGTTTGGATCTTGAAAGTCACCAAAGGCACATATGGCAAAGGTCTGATTGCTGGGGAGTCACTATTTTGAAATAGTGGAGCTTTTAGGAGGTGAGGCCTTGTGAGAGGCCGTGAGTCACTGGGGGCTTGGCCTTCAAGAGCTCTGTGCTACTCTGGATCATTCCTTTCTTTTGTTTCTTGGCCTCGAGATGGGTAATTTTGTTTTGTCACCTGCTTCTGATAGGGTGAACCACTCCACTTAGAGGCCCAAAGCAACAAAGCTCATCAATCATGGACTGGGATGGTACGAGCTGTAACCAAACCTTTCTTCTTTATGAGCTGATTGGCTTGGGGATTTGTTATAGTGATGGAAAACTAGCACAGTTACTATTATTATCCTTCTTGCTTGCGTAGTCTGAGCCTACTTCATTTTTTAATAAAACAAACTGTGTTGGTGATATTCTATATGTTTAAATGGACATATACTACAAGGAGCTATAAGAAATAAATAGACACCTTATACTCAACCAAATTGTCTTGGAAGACACAAGAAGTAAAATGAGGCCACAAGAGCCACATAGCACAGAGGTAAATATTCAAGGAGCTAAACTAGTTCCCACATTTGCCTACATGATACAACCAAGGCAGGAACACTAATCAAATCAAAGATGACTTGGTCATCTTAATGGTGAGGGTGGCACTGGCTTGGAATACGTGGGATGATTATTGTGGTAAGACATCACATTTACTATTTAGATCATTTGACAGTGTACATTCATGATGTTGTGTATCCATCACTGATAGCTAGTGGCAGAGAGGAGACCCTGCTCTCCTGGAGCCAATACTTTCCAGCCCTGGTAATCAACTCTTCTCTGTCTTTCTTGATTTGCCTATTTTGGACATTTCCTTAAATAAGTCTATAAGATTTTTAACCAGAGTTTTTCAAAATGTGGCCTTCATGACCAGCCTGGGAAATGTGTTCACATGAAATTTTCTACCTCTCAGTCTACAAAACTAAGATTGAGGATGGAAGATAAAGAATCTTGGTTTTGCCTAAGACAGTACTGTTACTTGATCTTGTCTACATCATGTTTTGAAACGGTCTGAAATCACCAGTGTTCAGGTCTTCATGTCCTCCTTGAGGGAACTAGACCTCTGGAAGGGATTCCAGATGTGTTGGATCTGTTCAGGACATTCTAGACAATGCTCAATTCTCTTCTGTTCCATTCTACAACTGTATACAATCCTTTGGCCTCTGTTGTTCAAGCCCTAGCCTTGTAGTGGGGCAAGGGTCAGTCATCAGTCTTGAACTCTAGGCACCACTTCTGGTTTTCTGGTGGCTAATTGGAGATAAGAGTTTCACAGACCTTCCTGCCGGACACTCTTTGAACTGTATTCCTCAGATCTCAGCCTCCTGAGTAGCTAGGATCACAGGCATGAGCCACCAGTGCCTGGCTCCAGATCTTTTTGTTTTGTTTTGTTTTGTTTTTTTGGTGTGGGGCTTGAATTCTGGGCCTGGATGCTGTCCCTCAGCTCTTCAGCTTTGGCGAGCACTATACCACTTGAGCTACAGCGCCATTTCTGGTTTTCTGGTGTTTTATTGGAGATGAGTTTCACAGACTTTCCTGCCTGGGCTGGCTTTGGACTGCGATCCTCAAATCTCAGCCTCCTGAGTAGCTAAGATTACAGGCATGAGCCACTGGCACTCTGCTGGCTCCAGACTTTTTAATCTAGCAATTTGTAAGACTACAACCCAGGAGTGAAACCATGAAAATACAGAATAAGACCTGTCTAAGTAGCCACATAATTGAGAAGAGATCAAGAAGGCTCAACATCCCATATGGCTTTGCCAATTACTTATGACAGGGATTAAAGGTTAAAATGACTCCAATTATTAGGGGATATCCACATTGGAGACCATTGAAGGCATGTTCTTGTCTTTAAGGTAATGAGAGCTTTAGGGCCATCCTCAAGACCTCTCCCTGGTCTCAGAGTGACAGAACAGGATACTTCCTATCTGTGGATATCTCCTCCTGCACAATGGAGAAAGACCACAGCCTCACCAGGTTTTAGCCCCTATTTCCTGAAGTTACCAATTGTGTCTGTGCTTTTTGTTCTGAGTACAATGTTAATTCCTCCCTCCACCCCAATCTTTGCTCCTCTCCTGTGAATAACCACAAGAATGATGGCATATCTGATTTATTAGTGCTTACTGACATAGCCAGTACTGCCTACCAATAGAGTGTAAACTTTTTAATGAGACGTTAGATCTGCCATTCTCTCTCTCTAGGTATCTCTCATGGCATGAGAAGTTTCCTCTCATTGAATCCATGATAGAATAAAGAAAAGACCAGGCTATAAGCCAGGAAGGAAGGAAATGCTAAGGTGGGAATTTTAAAGGAGAAGTCCAACAGTGTCCAGTATACAGAGCCATAGAAAGAAGAGTAGAGGCTGAAGGTCTATATTTGGAGAGCATTTGAACTATCTTTATAGTGAGAAACAGTCAGTACTGGGTACTGAGGCAGAGCAGAGTAAACAGGCCTGTCTGATCCAGTCAGAGGTGGAGAGGATGATGCGTACCCTCTCAGGGAACACACTTATTGGAGTTACACAGGAGAAGATATCTAATTCAGAAAGTAGTTATATCTGATATCCAAGTTATAGCTCCGAAGCATGATATCAGAACTTTTTATTGGGGTTTAAAGGGAAGTTTTGTGAGAGCCCTTTATTTTTATAACCTATTTTACATTTCCTCATCTTCCACTCACAGTTTTTTTTTTCTTTTACCTCATTATTTGGCCACATAAATTATACAAACTTCGTTGCTGCTTGGATTTTTTAAGAGTGCCTTTACACATTTTTTTTCTTGTTTTTACGTGAGTCTGGGAGTCTACATTCCACTAGGACTACTGAAGACTGAGCTTCTGAGTAACCTTGAACAGAACACGGCACAAATAAGACTGCGAAATGAACTCCAAGACTTGGACACAGAGGTTTTTCTTGTTATTGTTTTAAATGTACTATGTGATTTCATGTTTCTTTTGTATTTCTTCCCCCTATGGTAGATCCCCTGTCGTCACTGTATTTGATTTTGGTACTCTGGTATTGTATATACGTTTATCTGAATTAGGGAAGGAAAGGGGAACAGAATGGTGAGACAAAGGACGAGAGGGAAACAATGCAACAGCGATATACACAAGACAATATGTTGCACAATTTAGGGGAGGGACTGGGGGTAAGGAAAGTAGGAGAAAAATGAGTAACAAGCTTACTTACCTTACTTATGTAACTGTAACCCTTCTGTAACAGTTTGACAATACAAAAAATAAAAAAGAATAAGACAGAAAACCATTTCTGTTTTAACCCTGCCACTGTTGTTTTGGACACAGAAACCTTCACTTGAAAGTCTCTTTCTATTTTAAGTAACTCCAATGTAAAAATAGTTTCTAGTATCCCTAGTAAATTAAAGGGGAAAAAACTTGAGAAAGATTTCTGTGTTCATATGATAGTAGCAGAAATCAAGACTTAACAAGAAACAGGAAAACAGCAGGGAATTGAAGAGGTGGTCAGAGAAACTTAATAGCAAATGGTTTAATCTCATGCCCACAGAATGTGGTTGATCTAAGGAGAAGAAGGGGTTTGAGAGAAGAAAAAAAAAAACTAGCATGTAGTTTCAGCTTGCAGAAAGAAGCAGCAGATTAGAAAAACAACTACAACAACAACAAAAACAATGCACAGGGGATTCATGGATCACATCTGCCCCCAGAGATCCTGGATCAGATGAGACTTTTGTCTCAGGATCTCAGATGCCCTAGGTGAGGGCTCCTTCCTCCAATGAGATAAGACAATGTTTAGGACTAAAAGAAAAGAGGTGGGATTTAGGACCTAGCTCTGGTGGATCTGACTGGCATCAAACACCAGGGCTAGCAAATGGTTTTTGACCCATTCATTGAAAGTTCCCTAGTCCATTTAAGGGAAATGAGATGGAGTGTTAAGCTGGAGTGTCTTACACTTGGTGGTAGAATGATAGGACAAAACATCCCAGCATGCCTCTCGCTGCTGGCCACTGAGCTATTCACTTTTTTCAATTCTGCAAAACATTTTAAAAATACTACAGAGGGAGATTTGAATTCAAAAATACAAGAGCCATATACAGGAACAACATGTACTGGACCAAGAAACGAAAAGGGATACCATTGCATTCCAGAGAACACAGTGGGACACCATTTACATGTCATTTATAAAAGAGCAAGTCTACAAAAGAGTGCAATACCAAAGTACAAATGCAAGGCCTAGTGTCATGTCGCATTAACAGGAGACCAGTACCTGGGGGCCATGGCTGTCAGGAGATGGAGGATGTCTGGCTTTGTCTGCAAGGCCACTGGCTGTGCGGTACTGCCCACCTCGGCTTGCCAAACAGCCTTCACGGGCAGAGAGGTGATGGGCTGTGCAGATCACATATAACCATCTGGAGGAAATCATCTCAACCAGAAAAAAAAAAAACAGGAGTTTAAGATGATTAGCATAAAGATGGGTCCACTGGAGGTGGTGGTACAAAATGGCCCCGGGAATGGCACAGCATCTCCTAGGCCCACTTGCCCATTTGAAGGCCTGTTCTAGGTTCCTGGCAAGGCAAGGAGACCCATGTGTCAACCTGCCCTCAGCTCTGGCCCTGGCCAGTCCAGGGCAGATACACCAAGGCTTGTCTGAATACTCCCCGGGGTTTCCTGTGCTTGTGGTTTTCCCAACATACCCTGATGACCCCTACAGAAACGTGAGACTGAGGGCTACCAGCTCCAGGTGCTGCCCCTAATGGCAAGAGTACCAGTGCCAGCATCCTGGCCTCCTTTGTGCTGTGTTCTGCACAGTTTGGGGCACTGCAGGAATCCACTTTATCTTGGAGTATGGGAACAGAGAAAATAGGTAAACAATCCAGACCTTTCTGAGCCCCTGGGTGTGTACAAGGAAGGGTCCCTGGTACCCTAGGTAAGCTTGGCCAGCACTCACCAGGCCCTACCAGCTTCAGATTCAAGCTTTCTATCCAGGATTCACAGATGCACCCTGCAGCTGCAGCACCCTGCAGCATACAGTGCCACCTCAAATTTACAGTTTGTTCTTCACAGGAGGAAATAGCCAGTGTAGTGTCCCACACAGAAGAGGGTGGGTGAGTGGGTGCTGGCATTTCTGTGCATACACTTCCCAGGGTGGGACTTCACGGTGGAAGGTGCTAGGCCATCAGCACAGGATGGATGAGTCACCATGCACAAAGCGTGGTGACACATGAAAGCAAAGCCAGAAGAGGAGCTTCAGAAAGGAGCAGGAAAAGACAGTCCTCTTCTGCCCTCCTCAGATGGCCTGAGAGCTCAGTGTGAAGCTCCAGGCAGAGCCTGGTAAGCTCTGCGTGGCAGCCACATCCCAGACATTGGTCTGGAACTCCGCAGCACAACACAGGACCCAGGCAGCCCGGGGAGTAGGGCCAAGGAGAAGTGTAGGACTGTGGGTGCACAGCATAGGTCGTAGCTAGACTCTGTGG
The DNA here is from genome assembly GCF_019054845.1 of Dipodomys spectabilis. Lineage (NCBI taxonomy): Eukaryota > Metazoa > Chordata > Mammalia > Rodentia > Heteromyidae > Dipodomys > Dipodomys spectabilis. The sequence goes on from NW_024870773.1 coordinate 4,550,041, forward strand.
GGGCCCTGGCATCGCCTAGATGGAGCCCTGTTCTCCAGTCACCATTGTGGAATGCAGGCAGCTTTGGTTGGCCTGGCCCGTGGCTTCTGCAACTTCTGCATGATGTCACGGATCTCCTTCACGGAGCTGAAGAGGCGGCTGAAGTCCTGCGTGGCTTCTGGGCTGCTCCCTGTGGTTGGTCAGGCCGATCCCAGAGATTGTTCCCCACTTTTATGTGGAGCTTTGGATGGGTGGAATCCACATAGCTCACACAGAATGGGTAGCCGTCCTGGCCAGCCTCCAGAACAGCATTGTGGCTGCCCATCTGTTCTCTGAGTTCCTGAAGATGGCAAGACACAGCGCCTCCTGCTGTCCAGAACCATGCTTCTGGTGATGATGCCAATGGCCCTCGGCCCCAGGAGCTGACATATCTGCCAAGGAGACATGCTGGTTGAAATGAGGGGGATGAAGGTGGAGGAAGACGAGTCCCCTGCCAGGGCTGAGGCAGCTGCTGGCGGGGTACAGGGTACAGGGGCTGACCTGGTGGGAGTTCTGGTGGCTTGATAGCTGACTGTGGCTTTGGCACAGATCGGGGCACAGGCTTTTTGAGGCCCTGTCTTGGCTGGCTGGGTTGAGCAGCCTCACTGTTCACAGCCTCCACAGCTGGACTTGTGGCTCTTGTTTTCATGGTGGTGCCTTCCTGCCCTGCTGCTTTGTGGCTCTGGCTCTGGCTGGTGGGGTGGCAGGGCAGGCAGGAGCTTTGACAGCCTCCCCCCAATCTTGTCTCTCTCCTGGTGTGGTGGGACAGTGCTGTGCCTCTTCACCCAAGATTCCTCTTGGGGTGTCTTGTTGGCCCCCCCCCCCCAGAGTACTTGCCCCTGCTCTGCTGCTTGGGGACACTGGCTCAGAGGCAGCAGGAGTCCTCAAGCCACTGGTCTTCCCAGCCTTGGTTGCAAGGCCAAAGGAGGGTGGGTTGAGACCTGGCAAGGCAGGGGTTTGGGAGTTGGAGAAGGAAGAATGGGTTCATCAGCTGCCTCCTCACCCTTCTTCCCCAGCCTGGGCGGGGACACCACTGTGCCCCTGGCCACCTAGTCACCTCCAGGCTGGCTGGCCCATGTTTGTCCTTGGGCAGAAGGTTCTCAGCCACAGTGAGGCCACCCTGGGGGTAACCATGTTCTTTGAGAGGGAGCAGGAGAGACACACAGCAGGCTTATGGGCTTGGGCTCCCCCTGGCCATTCGAGTGAGAGGTCTTGAGCGTTTCAGTGAGTTCTTTGTGTTCAGCAGCTATCCTGGAGCTCCTGACCTTGGTGAGCAGCTCTGGGGCTTGCTGCAAGGTTCCGGCAGTCCCTGACCCCGGTCTTGTTCCCTTGCTCCTTTTCTACTTCATCTGAGGTACTGGATTCCTAAGACCTAGCAAAGGAGTATGAGTTGGAGGGATTCTGTAGCCAGCATGAGCACATGAGCTCATAGATCTTCTTGGTGCAGCCTTCAGGGTGGTCAATGCCATTGCCTTTCTTCAGCAATTCCTACACCTGGGGTAGGTCAGTTCCATGGTACGTGTCATATGTAGAAATTTCCCAAAACAAGACTCCCATGTCCAAATGTCAGATTTAACACAGAACTTGTCATAGGCCAGGCTTTCAGGGAGCTTTGCTCAGGCTTTAGGGCTCGAAGTCAGAGGCTACTAGCTACTACCATAGGACATCTTCTAGGATGTAGTTGGAGGTCAAGAGCCCTTCTTTGGGCTCACAGCCCACCAGCTTAAAGCAAGTGGCTGATGTTTTGATAGTCAGTTTTATCTTATAATGGTGGAAGGAAAGACTTTCTGAAGGAAAAGTGCAACATGAGAAAGATAATTTATTTTTACTTACCTCCTCTGCCTTTTCCAGTGAATGCTCCATACTTTATACTGCAAACGTAAATCACCTGGATCAGGTCTTTTGTATCTATGGTCTCCAAGAATGAGTCCACAGACTCAGAAAAAGAAATAACATGGGAAAGATTTGTCGAAGAGACAACAAGTAGAGCTTCTGATAGACAGCAGGGGTCCTAGGATGCATTGTGCAAAGGTTGACTGTCTCTAAAAGAAAACTACTTGACTCTCAAGATCATTGGACAGTCCTTGGCCATATCAATCCCCAGATCCAATCAGAGATCCCATGCATTCTGCATGAGCTGTCCATGTGTTATGTGCTGTTTAGCTCCTCTGACTGAGTATCCATTCCAGAGCACCTCTCTGGGGACAGTTCGCTGTTCATGTGCAAGTCTCCTGGGGGAACGCACTGTGATACCTGGGCACCTGCATGTGTGACTACTCAAAACCATGGCAATATGATGTCTGGGGGCCACAAGGGGACTGCTCAAGGTCATGGAGAGGGATGCAGAATCTCTAGAGGAAAAGGCCTTTGTCTGGTTGCCTGGTTAGGCTCTTTATCTGCTCTTAATTTCACCTCTGCCTTCTTACCAAATTTTAACTTCATGATGGTTATTGCTTATGTAGCCTACTGTACTACTAACCTAGAAATACAAGAATGTGATTTTAATTTAATATATACCTGCTTAAGGATACATGCTTCACTTTCCTTGCTGGTAGGATTGGTGACCATTTGGAGGCTGATGTGCTGGAGAGAAGCTCTTACTTGGATGAGAGACCTGATTAAGCTCTGTAGTGAGGGTGGCCATTAAAAGGGGGCAAGAAAAAGAGAAAGGCAGGAAGTCATCATTATCTGCGTCAGAATCTGAGGGTAGCCTAAGTCATAGCCTAAGTCCCAATAAGCAGAATTCTAGAATCTCTAAGCTCTTGGAAACAGAGGAGTTGAGAATCTTCTTTCCCTAAGGTTCTAAAGAAAGGCCCTGAAGTAAGGTTTTACAAGTGCCTTGTAAGAGTAGGAAATGGCTTCAGGGAATGCAGGAAGCTCCCAAGAGCTGCTGATCACAGGCTGAGTAAGTATCAGCAGGGGTTTCCCACAGAATCATCTAGAAACCAGGTGCTAGGGGATACATAGTACCAGGATCTACCTTTGAAATAAGACCAGAATTACTCTCATGAAGCCACTCATCCCAAAGAAGTAGCCATGGCATCCTATGGCTTTAAGGATGTAGACTTTTAAGCTCCAGGGAGCAGAGGTTGGAAACCAACATTACTGAGAAGTTTTGCATCTTAAACCTAGTTTATCTGCCACTCTGTGCTAGAATGATGCTATAGACTAGCATACTTTTCTACAAAGAGCCAGATAACTAATAAACATAGCATATTCCCAAATAGACTGGATAAAGCTAGATTCCAATAAGACTTTACTTTGAAAAAGCAGACCTGATTTGCTGACACTAAAGTGCTACAGTCCATAGTTAGCCCATTAGTGACTTTCTAGTTCCCATTCAATGTTTGGCCTTGTTTGAATATCCAACCCATCCCATTATTCACCTCATAGTTCCATTGGGGAACCTAGGCCCAATAAGAGAAGCCAATAGATTGAGAAGTATGAGGGTTGGCACAGAAAATATTAGGTGATATTCTGTAAAAAATATTTAGTAACACAAGCAGTTACCAGAAGTTACGTTTCTCCACTCACTCTAGCCAAGCTGGATAACCTGGTAAAGATGAAATATTTGGAGAGTAGAGTTTAGTGGAGACCAGTAGCGAGCAAGAGATAGAGCCTTTGGTCTCATTTCCTTCTGAAATAATTCATCAAGATCTTCTTATTGTCTCCCTCTCTCTTATTCCAGCCAACATTTTCCTCTTGTTCTCAGGTGCCAGACATTTAGGAGGCCCCCTGAGTCAGTAGTGTGGGTGTCCCCAAAACATTACACTTGCAATATAAAACAAATGGGTACTTGATATTTCTTCAGTAAAACTCAAAGAACAAATCTTGAGGTTGTCTGTATCATTCCATGTCTGTGCCATCTGCAGTGGGAAATCCAGTTCTGGGTAGATAAGGAACGCTTTACTCTCTGTATTTTCTTTTTCTGTATGTAAATATAAGTACACATATGAATGTAGAGTTCAGCAAATAAATGAATGAGAATAGAGACTCAAAATGGAAATCTAGGAATGCACCTGTGATTTCCACCTGGAAGTCAATGACAGGGGTTAATTTCTTGCTTCCATGATCCCAGGAAGACAGCATTGAATTGAAAATAACATACACTAAGAGAACACTAAGAACCTGCAATTTTATTTCCTTACCATGTACATACTGTCTGAATTTTCTGTCTTTTCTCTCCCATAGAGGTTTAGAATGGTTTAAAGTAACAGAAACAGTCATGCTAGGTTACAAAATCGTCACTCCTGTGATGCTTTTGAAGGCCCTGCTAGCACTGGACATGATCTTAGGTAATCAAGATCATCAAACTGGTCTCCTGATCTTCAACAGGTTCTGCCTCCGAAAGGCCTCAGAAATGAAGGCTGCTGGTGTTGTGGTTCTGATTGTCTGCCTCGCCACAGTCACAAAATCCAAAATCTACACTCGCTGTAAACTGGCAAAAATATTTTCGAGAGCCAAACTGGACAATTACGGAGGCTTTAGCCTTGGAAACTGTGAGATTTCTTCTTCTTCCCTCTTTCCAGTCCTGGTGTCACTTGTGATACAGTGCAGGTCCCACCCTCCCGCCCCCCACTCCCATCTGCTTGTTCCCAACACCTCTCTGCTCCATCCCCACTAGGAATGACTGCTAAGTAATCACACCTTCCCCTCAGCTACTGAGCTCCTGCCCACATGGCCTGCTTCTTCCTGCCGTGTCTGACTACTCATTCCTAAAGTACTGTACTTAGGACACCATTGAGCAAAGAGGCCAAAGGTCCCCAGCCCTATGGCAGTGTGGGGGAAGGCCCTGGCTTCTAGTCTGACGGGGCTCAGCCACTGACCAGATGTGCAACTTCAGATATGGCATCCTGGCCCCTCCATCGTGTGACTTTCATTTGCCTCATGGGGACATGACCTGTGCCCCCACCATGTCTACTGGGAGAAGACAATGCAATTAGGTACTATGTATAAGGCAATTCACCCTTCAGGAGAGGCTTAGTCAGAAGCTATGCATTTCCTTTACTGGTCTTCCTGGCTTCCTCCCCACGCAGGGATCTGCATGGCGTATTATGAGAGCCACTACAACACCACGGCTCAGACTCCCCTGGATGATGGGAGCATTGATTATGGCATTTTCCAGATAAACAGTTTCACGTGGTGCAGAGATGCAAAGCTTCAGGAGATGAACCACTGTCATGTCGCGTGCCCAGGTAAAGGACTTATTTTGTTGTTGTTGTTTAGTTGCTTGGTTGGTTTTTATTTGTCAGTAGGCGTACTAGGGAATAAACACAGACCCTTTACCACTTTTTCACCTGGCTTGTTCTTTGAAGTAGTGTCTTACTAATTTTTTTTTACTCTTGCTAACCTCAAACTATGATTTTACTGATTTCTCCTTCCCAAATTGCTGGGAATACACAACCACATCTGACTCACATAGTACAGTTCTGATTTTCTAAAAAAGACTTTTGAGGATTAAAAATAAGAAAGCTAAGCACTCATAATCCACTCTTGTCTGGTTGGTTGTTGGGTTTTTATTGTTGTTGTTGTTGTTGTTTGTCAGTCGTGGGGCTTCAACTTAGGGCCTGGGTGCTGTTCCTAAGCTCTCTTAATCAAGGCTAACATTCTATCACCTTGAGCCACAGCTCTCCTTCTAGCATTTTGATAATTAATGAGCGTCCAATGGACTTTCCTGCCTCCGCTGGCTTTAAACTGTGATCCTCAGATCTCAGCCTCTTGAGTACCTAGGATTACAGACACGAGCCATCAACACCTGTTACCTACATTTTTTAATGAGAAGAAGTAAAAACTCTTCAACTCCTACCATGCAAGAAAGACATATGCACAACACAGCATAATAAACTGTATCAGACATGAGTTTTCCTTTACAAAGCCACTCCATATGAGAAAAAAGAATATGTATTAGTACAGAATTAAAAATGATCATAAACATGCATAGATCAATGGCTGTGGGCTTTAGAGGAAAGTTATATTAAGAACCTTCCTTCTGGAAGTTCTATAAGCACATGATATTTGACCAAGAACGTGGCTAAAAGACAAGAGTTGGGTGTTCATAAATTTGGTAAGAATCAGTGTCACAAAATGGTTTGTGGAAAGTTTGGGGAGGCAGGAAATAAACTGGGTTGTAATTTATCTTTGCTTGAATGTGTGGATGATAGAAAATATGTTCACTTATCTAGTGAATTATATTTTCTCCTATATTTATACAGAATAATTATGAGGCAGATTTCCCAACAAGTAATGATTATCCCTTCATTTGGAATATTATCTTGTTGGGCCAAAATCTACCTCCTCATGGTTTTCTTCTTCTAATCCTTATTTTTCTTTCTGGACTTATTTCAAACAAATTAGCTCCATCTTCTACATGAAAGCTGATTATCTGATAGTAAATGACTCATCTCTAGTTTATTCTATGCTAAAACATTCAGTATCTTCACTTTCCTAGTAGACTGACTTTTCTGCCCTTCCTGATCTTCGTCCCACTAACATCCCCTAAGAACTTCCCAGTGGGAACCTCTACTTAAATAGGATTATGAGGGGCTGGGAACGTGGCTCAGTGGTAGAGTGCTTGCCTTGCATGCAAGAGGCCCTCGGTTCAATTCCTCAGCACCACATAAACAAAAAGAAAAAAGCTGGAAGTAGCGTTGTGGCTCAAGTGGTAGAGCACTAGCCTTGAGCTGAAGAGCTGAGGGACAGCGTCCAAGCCCAGAGTTCAGACTCCACAACCAGACCCCCCCCCAAAAAAAAATAGGATTATGAGACACAAGCATTTACTTGTATGAGGGGCTGAATGATCATACCCCTGGATGTTTAGTTTATCATCTCATCCCTGAAACTAATGAATGTGCAACCATTCGTGGCAGAAAGATCTTTGAAAAATGTGACTATGTGACTATGATGAACTTGAGTAGGGAAGACTATCTTGGACAATATGGGTGGAACAATCTAATCACATCAAGCTGGAGAAAGAGAATTTTGCATAGCTGTGATCAGAGGGTTCAATGACAGAGGAGAGATAGGAAGGATTAAGAGAATCAGCCCATCATTGACGGCTTTGAATATGGAAGAAGGGGACCAAGAGCCAAGGAGTATAGGTCATCTACAGAAGCTGGGAATGTCTCTATCAGACTTCAAGCAAGCAAATAGGGATCTCAGTCCTACAACCACAATGAACCATACTGCCACGATCAAACAGACCTCAAAATGGACACTCATAGAGGTTTTTTAAGTTAAAATAGACTTGCCCAAACCTGATCTTCACCCAGTGAATAAGTCATGCTTCCAACCTACAAAACTGTAAGAAAAGTTTGGGCTGTTCCTGCCACTAAATTTGTAGTATTTGTTCTGGCAGGAATATAAAGCAAATATACCTCTCCCCTAACTTGATGTCTACCATACTGGTCAGCTTTCCATCACAACCACGAAATGCCTAACAAAGGCTACTTATGAACTAAAAGAGGTACATTTTGGCTCACAGTTCTAGAGTTTGAAATCCAAGGTCATGTGGACACTTTGGTTTGGGGCTCTGGGAAGGGTGGCACATCATAATGGAAGCCTGAGTTAAAATGACCTGTGACATCTTAAATCAAAAAGTATGGGAGGAATGAGGAGTGGTGTGTCAGAGTCCCACAATTCCTTTCTAGGGTATACCTTCAAAGACTTGCCCAAAGTCCACCTTCTTTTGGGTATACAGTATTCCCAGTACTATCATCCTAGGACTAGTCATTTACATATGGACCTATGAAGGCCACTCATCCAAACCATAGTAACTACTAAATTAACGCCAAAGGAGTTTAAGAATAAATAATAGAAAAGTTCAGAATCCTCAAAGACAAGACAAGAAGAGGTAAGATGACCCCAGCTTTTTACAAGTCTCATTAAGGAGAAGTTAAATCATCAAATAACCCTCCTTGACAATGCTCATCTATTGCCTCTTTCTCCTCAACCCAGAAAGAATATGGCCCTGTGTCATCTACACAAGTAAAGTAGAAAATCCCCCACTAAGAGGCCATCACAGGTCAAGTGCCAGTGGCTCATGCCTGTAATCCTAGCTACTCAGGAGGCTAAGATCTGAGGATTGCAGTTCGAAGCCAGCCCAAGCAACAAAATCTGTGAGATGCTCATCTCCAGTCAACCCCCAGAAGTAGAGTTGCAGCTCAAGTGGTAGAGCACTAGCCTCAAACACAAAAGTTTAGGAACAGTGCCCATGCCCAGAGTTCAAGCCCCAGGACTTGGGAAGGGGGGATCCCCAACAGGCTTTAAGAGCCTCAGACTGAAGACATGAGATAATTGAGTTCATTTCCATAATCCCAGGAACCTTATATCAACTCACACTCTAGAACGATGCCCACCCTGATAAATTGTCCAGGAGGAAAGATTTTCCCATGGGAAACTATGCTAAATGAAAAGACAGTAACGATTCTGAGTGGGCACCCTCCTCTCCCATGAGTAAGACTAGTCAAAGTTCTCAGCTGTAAGATCCTCAGTTGAAACATCTCCAATTCATGCACAGAACTTCCATCAGCCTTCTGCTATCTCTGTTCAACAGGTGTGTGTAGCCCCGGATCATTCAGAGGAAGCTCACCAGATTAAACTTGTTGGAAGCAGAGATTATGCAAGGGAAATAAAAATAATATAAAAAGAACATCTATTGATATCTTTATTAGCGTTAAGACAGGATGTATTGATAAAGCAAGAATGAGATGCTTTAACAAAACTTCAGGAAACAGATAAGAAATGTACGCATTATCCTGCCCATGTAATTGTAACCCCTCTGTACAGTATGTTCACAAAATAAAATAAAATAAAATAAAATGAAAAAAAAAAGAAATACTAACCTTTACCTTGCTCATGTAATTGTAACCCCTCCGTATGGTATTTTCACAATAAAAAAAAAAGAAATAGAAATACAAAAAAAAAAAAAAAACCAAATGTACTCATTATTTATGTAACTTTAACCTCCCTACTAATCACCTTTTCAATAAAAATGAAATATAATTGATAAAATTCAAATTAAAAAAAAAAACTCCAGGGAACAAAATAAGGAGCCTGACAGCTTAAAAATAATAGCAGACTTGAAAACTCTGAAGATTAATCAGAAATTGAAGAATCTCTAAAATCCAAATGAAAGAGATAGATGATAAAGAAGATAAAGAAGAAAATTAATAAAAACCAAAACAACTAACATTTAGGTGAGAGAGAAATATGAAAACTTAAAAAAAAAACTACATTTGTAGGTACATACACATGTGTGTGGCACACATGTACACAGAAACACATGACACATGCGCACCAGTGACTAAGGGACCTGAGGTTCTAATTTGTGGGAACCACCATGTGACTAGAACAGTGGGTAAATATGAACCACATTAAGGCACATCATCATAAAGCCTGGAGAAGTGAAATGCACTACAGGTGTCTATTAGAGAAAACAGCATGTACATAGACCCTACAAATTTTTATGCATCAGTATAACATCAAATTTCTCAGCTGCAACCCTGCAAGGCAAAAAAATGGAGCAATATATTCAAAATTCTGAGGGACTATACGTTCATAAAAATATTACACAGAAAAAAGAAAATCAGAGGGAAAAATAGTTTTAAGATAAAATTCTGTATCAGCCAAATCATCAGCACATTATAAGCATATCAGTATATTTTTATGATAATTTGATTTGGTGGGTGGATTTTTTGTTTGTTTGTTTGTTTGTTTGTTTTGCTGGTCCTAGGGCTTGAATTCTGGGCCTGGGCTCTGACCCTGAATGTCTTTTGCTCAAGGCAAGCATTTCATCACTGAAACCACAGCTCTACTGTCATCTTTTTTGAGCAATTTATTGGTGTAAAGAATCTCATGGAGTTTCCTGCTTCAAACCACGATCCTCAGATCTCAGCCTCTTAAGCAGGCAGGATTACAGGCATGAGCCACCAGTGTCCTGCTAAATAAATTGTTTTTTTTTAATTACTTTATTGTATAGTATCCTAACTGGAAAACATGGCAAACTTATGCTGGGTAATTTGAGGAGAAGTTTAGCCATGGCACACCCTTGGCACATAGGAAATGGAAAGAGAGTTGCCTGGTAGGAGATGTAATCTCCCTTCATGGGGCAGAGTTTATGCTGAGTGACCTCACTTAAAGAAAAATGCTGGAGGAATGTAATTCCAACCTTCCCACCTTTCTCCTTCCTTCCCTCAACATGCTTCAGAAAGATACAAAGAATCCACAGAGACAAAGAAAGATACCTAGCACAGCTCTCATGCATCCTTTCTCAGCAAACTATTACAAATGTGCTTTACCAAAAACATAAGCAAGAAAAAAAGCAAGCCTAAAACCAGAGACTGAGGAATTCAGCAAAGGAGAGAGGCAAAGGGAATATTCAATATGAAGAATGATCCCAGGCTGACTCTACATTATTAATTTTGAGTTACACCACATGTGGTTAGAAAACAGAGTATGGTTTCAGTCCCTTTCAACTTTTTGGGATCTTATTGTATAGCACAGAATATTCCTCCATGATAAATGTGAATTTAAAGAAAACATTTATTCTATTGTTGTAGGGTGGATAAGCTATAGATATATAATGCCATATTGTTTTAGTTTTTCTGTATAACAATAAGAAATTTTAAGCATTGAAAATTGCAACTATCATTCTAGGGATTTTTTTCTATCATGTGATTTTTGAAGCTCTATTACTAGGTGCATACTTGTTGATGATTCTAGTCTTCTCAATGAATTGGCCTTTTATCACTAGAGTCAATGTCTCTCCTTAACTCTGGTGTCTTTCCTTATCCAGAGATATACTTTGTCTAATAGAAATAGAACCACTACAGCTTTCTTCTCAGAAGAATTTGTCTGGTTTACCTTTTTGCTTTTGGGGGAGGGAGGAGCTGGTCTACTGTTTTTACTTTTAACATATCTATGTCTTTGTATTTTAAGTAAGTTTTATATCTCTTCTGGCAATCATTGCTTTTCAATAAGTGATTAGACCATAGATTTAGGGAGGCCGGCAGTAAACAGTTTAGAATTTTTAAGCCATATGGTTTCTGTTGATTTCTCAACCATGATACTCTCTGAAAACTACCATAGAAAATATATAAGTGAATAGACCTGGGTGTTTTCCAAATATATAAGTGAATAGACCTGGGTGTTTTCCAATACAGCTTTATTTATTTATTTATTTAGTTAGTTAGTTAGTTATTTTTTGGGTCCGGTCCTGGGGCCTGAACTCTGGGCCTGGGCGCTGTCCCTCAGCTCTTCAGCTCAAGGCTAGCACCCTACCACTTGATCCACAGCACCACTTGCAGCTTTTTTCTTTTTGCTTATGTGGTGCTGAGGAATCGAACCCAGGGCCTCGAGCATGCAAGGCAAGTGCTCTACCACTGAGTCACCTTCCCAGCCCCAGCTTTATTTAATTTTTAAAAAATAACAGGAAGATGCCTTATGGGCCATAGTTTTAATTTGTTGGCCCTTGCTTTAGACCATTTATGTTTAATGTGATTATCATATTAATTTTAATCCCATCTTGCTATTTGCTTTCTAATTGTACCTTGTTCCACTTTCCCTTCCAGTCTTTGATAAATTAAGCTTTTTTGTGTATGTATGGGGTCCTGAGGCTTGAAATTAGGGCCTGGAGAAGAGCCAGGAGACATCACACAAACATGGAGACATGTGGCATGGTGTAATGGTGCCTGAGCTGGTCTAGCCCTAATTAGGGTCAGGTCAATGGGCAGGGTTACAGGAACTTAAGAGTTCATGATCCAAAACTGGCAGGTCTAGTATCCTATTGCCCAAGTCCCTACCCCTGCCTCTAGGAATTCAGGCACACCGTCAACTAGGAGGTGGGACTTATCTGCTTCCACTGTGATGACAAGATCATACCAGTTAAACCAACACCCTATCATCCACCATGTGGCCAAGATGGCACCACATTCCTCACTGGTTTTATGCATAGAAATCAAATCACCGATTTCTCAATGAGAGAGCTGATCTGATCTGGTTTGTTGGTATTTCTGCTTTTCCTTTCCTTTCCGGCTCTCATGGCTGTGTTTCTTTTTTTGTGTGTGTGTGTGAAAATACTGTACAGAGGGGTTACAATTACATGGGCAAGATAATGAATACATTTCTGATCAAGCATTGTAGCCTCCTCCTTTGTTTACCCTTCCCATCCCTTCCCAGCCTCCTCCCTCCTGCCCACCTAATCCTCCCCACCCCACCCCCCCACCAAAGTTGTAAAGTTCATTTTCGACATAACGACTTGTACTTCTCGTTGCAACGGGTCCACCTGTATCCTTATTTAAACGACTTGTTTTTCCCCTTCCCCTTCACAAATTATACCGACATCAAATACAGAGAAAGCAGGGGTTATACTGTGGGGGCGGGACATACAAAGCAACAAAGAAATAATCTTATAAATGCATTAGAAACAATCACATGAATGAAAAAAAACATTTGAATACATATCTTAGTGTTCATTTCCCTAATATCACCTTATCTGACCTTTTCTGCTTGACTCAGACATATACTAGATACTGCAAATAAGGGAAACCATGGGACCTATGTTTCTTTGGGCTTGGCTTACTTCACATAATTTTTTCTAAGTCTTTTCATGGCTGTGTTTCTGACAGTATTATGTGCATTAATGATGCTGCAGGTCTTTGAGCCAAGAGTCCACCTCCATTTGCTGGCCTTTTAATAAAGACCAATTTGAGCTCTCAAAAGAAAAAAGGGAAGAAAGGAAGGAAGGAAGGAAGGAAGGAAGGAAGGAAGGAAGGAAGGAAGGAAGGAAGGAAGGAAGGAAGGAAGGAAGGAAGGAAGGAAGGAAGGGAGTGGGTGCTGTCGCTGAGCTTTCATGCTCAAAGCAGCCACTTGAGTCAGAGATACTTTTCCTGCTTTTTTGATAGTTAATTGGAGATAAGAGTATCACAGGCTTTCCTGCCCAGGCTGGCTTTGAACCTCAGTGCTCAGATCTCAGTCTTCTGAGTAGCTAGGATTGGAGGTATGAGCCCCTGGAGCCTGACAAACAGTTTTTAAAAACTTTTTCTCTTATTTCTTCTTTTGGCTTGTTAACATAATTGTTTTGTTGTACTTACTCTGGGGTTTCCAGTAGGCTCAATCCACATTTTATCTTCACTTCTTTGTTCTAGATAGCCATGAATTTTACCTCTCTGTGTCATATACCTCATTTTTATTGTTTTTGCTTCTGACAGTTGTCTTTATACTTTATCAAAAGGTGAAAAGTTTCATTATATGCATCATTATCATTGCTATCTCCCCACTCTTCATTTCTTTGGCGCGGAGTCTTTGAACAAGGAGTTAAATAATACAATTTCCTTTTTTCTCGTCTAAACAAGGTCCTTTAACTGTTTTTCTTTATTCATTGACCTCAAGGTCTACTAGTAAGCATCCTCCAAGCTGTTCTTCAAATATGTCACTAGTCTCTATTTCATTTTGAGGGATTTTTACATATATATGCAAATATGTATACTTATATGGTAGAATATAAATACAGATAGAAATATTTTCTTTCTCAAAAATGAAATGAAAGTTCACATATATATATATATATATATATATATATATATATATATATATATATATATGCCTGTAATTCTAGGCTAAAAATATTTTAACCAATTTTTCTTCAAATATTTTTATTTCCTCCTTCTAGTATTCTAAGGACACACATTAGATGGTTGATATTTTCTGATAGATTATTGAGGCTTTGTTGAGCCTATTTCCCTCTTTTCTGTGTTTCAATTTGTGTAGTTTCAGTTCTTTATTTTCAAGTAGCATTTGGATTTTTTTTTTGTCCATTGTGGGTCTTGAACTCTGGGCCTGGATACTGTCCTTGAGTTCTTCAGCTCAAGGCAAGCACTCTACCATAGCACCACTTCCAGTTTTCTGGTAGTTAATTGGAGATAAGAGTCTCACGGACTTTCCTGTCCAGGCTGGCTTTGAATTGTGATCCTCAGATCTCAGCCTCCTGAGTAGCTGGGATTACAGATGTGAGGCACCAGCACCCCACAGTATTTGTAAATTTTTAAGTGCCTAATCTATTAAACTCACTAAATGGAGATTTTTTTAAATGTATTTTTGTGTGCCAGTCCTGGGGTGTGGGTGCTTTGTTGCTCAAACCTACCACTTTATCATTTGAGCCACATCTTCACTTCTGGCTTTTTTGGTGGTTAACTGGAAATAAGAGTAGCTTAGACTTTCCTGCCTAGGCTGGCTTTGAACTGCAATCATTGGATCTCAGCCTGCTAAGTAGCTAGGATTAATAGCATGAACCACCACCAACTCTCAGCAAATGGATATTCATTGTGGAGATCATATTTTTATTCCCTGCTTGGTAATTATCAGTACCATTTAAATTTTCTTATCACTGATTCAATCCTTTCTTCATCTTTCCATTAAGTGATTGGTCTCTTGATTAGGGATCATATTTTTATGCTTCTGCTTTCATGTAATAATTTTTTTAATACAAAGAACTGAACTCATGGTCTTATACTTGCTAGGCAGATGCTCTCTCACTGGAGCTATGCCTCCAGCCCCTTTTTGCATTGATTGTTCTCTAGGCCTGGGTTCACTTTATTATGACAGACAGAGCCTTAGCTGCAATCCTCCCACTTGTACTTCCCTACATTGCTGAAGTGAATGTACAGCATCCAGCCATTGCGTTTCCTCTGTAGTTGAAGTAACAGGTGCACTAACTGCCATGACTGGCCACTGGTTGGAATGGAGTCTTGAGCCCACAATCCCTTTGTCTCTTCCTTCCAAGTAATTAGAATTGCAGGCTTAAGATACCCTTCCCAGCTCACATGTGCTAATTTTTCTGTTGGTGACTAAGCATAATGTGCAGAACATGATGTGAATTTGCATTATAAGACACACAACAGACCATTGCTTTAAGAAGTACTGACTAGACACTATTGGAAATGAACTATACAACTTTGGAGGAGGGGGAAATGTGAGAGAGAATGAGGGAAGAGGTGACACTGTTCAAAAAGAAATGTACTCAGCCAGGCACTGGTGGCTCATGCCTGTAATCCCAGCTACTCAAGAGGCTGAGATCTGAGGATTGCAGTTCAAAGCCAGCCAGGACAGGAAAGTCCATGAAACTCTTATCTACAATAAACCACCAGAAAATCGGAAGTGGCGCTGTAGCTCAAGTGGTAGAGTGCTCGCCTTGAACTGAAGAGCTGAAGGACAGTGCTCAGGCCCAGAGTTCAAGCCCCATGACTGACAAAAAAAAAAAAAAGAAATGTACTCATTACCTGACTTACGTAACTGTGACCCCTCTGTACACCACCTTTACAATAAAATTTAAATTTAAAAAAAGTATGAGGCAGAGAAAAAGAAGTGTTGAATTTTGGGGTAGGTGGTAAGGCATTGAGTTTATTAAGATCAGCTTGTCATGTTTGAAAGCTTGCTCTTAAACTTTGTGAGGGAGATTGTAGTCTTTATGGTAGTTTGGTCCGACGACCAAAAGTTGTCTGTTTTGAACATCCTATGATCTTCATAAGGTCTCTTCCCTCTGGCAAATTAGAAATCAAATGTTTTCAGCCATACACAAGAGCTTTGTGCAATTTTCCAGTTCCCTTGCAATTGTTCTTGTCTGGTTCATGGATGCTTATTCTCTGCACACACAGTTTAGCTTTCAGCCAAATACTCCTTGCAACCCCTGTGTAGGTCTCTGGTGGCCATCCCCTGGTTGGCTCCTGCTTCTCAAGTATTCTTCCAGTCATTCCAGCTGCTGTGATCTCTGGCGCCTATCTCTACTAGGTTGTTACCCCTTCCTGGATTCAACCTCCCCTATGTCTTGTGAACATAAAGTCTTGGTGCTCAGGGCTCTGGCTCATCTGCTTTCTCTCGCTGAAAGATTATGATTCTGTACTGCCAGGTGTTAAATGTCTGAAAACAACCTCTTTTTTTCATAGATTTTATTTTCTGTTTGCTTGCAGTGAAAAGGAAAAAATCTACTTCTTCATCATGTCCATGCTTGAGTTTATATGCAGTCTACTAATATTGTTCACTAGATTCCATTTACAGAAGTCTGGGGAAAATGTAGATCTGCAAGATAATCTTGCTCCTAGGAAATTAAAGTATTAAATGGCTCATGGTCAGAAGAGAAAGAGCATTCACATGTGTTTTCACATCATAGGGGTATGGGGACCTGTAGGTTCAGGGGTACAGTATTGGCATAGTGTGTCCCCAAACCTGAATTTGATCTCCAGCACTGGAAAAATGCAGGGAGGGGAGAGAGAAAGAGAGAAGGTAGAACAGAAGGAAAGGGAAGAGGAAGAGAGGAAAGAAAGGTACAGAAAAGCAGGTAGGCATGCAGGAAGAAAGGGAGGGGAGGAGGGAGGAAAGGAAGAAAAAACTTTTTAGAGACAGCTTTAGCATAGCAAAGAGAATATTGATTTCATATCCCAATCAGCATCAGGTCAACCTCCCACCAGACCCACTTTAAGAACCTCATTTTGTCCCATGTGTCATAGAACTAAGTACAGTTGTCATGGGAGTCAAGAAGCAAGTGGGCCTGGGTATGTTCACAAAGGTATGACATTGCATTTGTCCATTATATACACATACCAACTGTACATTTCTGAAATCCTACACTCTCCTCTTTCCAAACAGTAGTCCTAAAATTTCTGTCTCCCTTCCTCAAACTAGACTTTTTCTAAACGTGTTTGCTGTAGTTTAAATGTGCCTCTCAATGATTTATGTGTTGGAAACTCAATCCCTAAATTCAAGGTGATAGTATTTGGAGATGGGACTTTTAGAAAGCCACTAGCCTAGATGAGGAGCCTACGGTGGCCTTAATGACCTGATAGGAAGGGGAGATGACCTGTGCAACACACTGCTTGTCTTACCTTGTGAGGTCCTGTGCTATCTTGTTGCACAGAAGGAAGGCCTCTACAAGGTACCCAGCAGATACCAGCTCCATGCTTTTGGAGGTCCCAATCAAATCAACATCTATGCTTCTGTTATATAGGAATTCAGTCATGAGATAAAGAGAAGCCACAATTTGAGAGGTAGAAAGCTGGAGACTGTGAGCAGATCCATCTCCCAAACACTTGCAGCCTCGCATACACTTACTATTAGGAAACTGAGCCACGAGGATATTCGAATACAGAAAGAGCAGAAAACAATCCCAACAAAGCAGATCAATTCTAATGGAGAGTTGAAGAAGGGTGCTATGGTTACTTGAGGAGAGTCAGGAGACAGGAGGCATGGCATAATGGCCGCCAGGGTGGAGGGCCCTAAAGAGGATCATGGTTGGGAGGGGGGCAGGGTCACAGGGAGCACTGGAGTTCAGAGAGTCTTGTGAATTCATGGTACAGGTCTGGCAGGCCTAAGAACTTCCGTACAGAGGGGTTACAATTACATGGGCAAGATAACGAGTACATTTCTTATCAAGCCTCTTCTTTGTTTCCCCTTCTCATACTCTCTCCCTCCCTCCACCTGACCCTCCCCCTCCACTAAAGTCATGAAGTTTGTTTTTTAACATGACTTGTACATCTCATTGTTGCAATGGGTCCACCTGTATCCCTATTTAAACGATTTGTTTTTGTCCTTCCCCTCCACAAATTATACCCACATCAAATACAGTGAAAGCAGGGGTTATACCATGGGGGAGGGACATACAAAGCAACAAAGAAATCATCTTATAAATATGTTAGAAACAATCGCATGAAAGAAAAAAACATTTGAACTTATTAAGTCGCTGCTCCACCAGCATCTAGGAATTCAGGTGCCTATCTCCTGGGGGGCGGGGGGCAGGGAAATAGAACTTCACCTCTGGAGTTGTTGGAAAGACCCTATCATCTATAAAGATGCCAAGATGGCAATGAGGACAAGATGGCATTACTTAGACCCAGTATCCTTATCTCACTTCATAAATTACCTAGTCTCCGGTACTTTGTCTCAGCTACCGAATGTAAGTTAATATCATATATATATATATATATATATATATATATATATGTATATATATATATATACAACATAATTCATACACAGTTTGTAAAATTCCAAATGTAATATCATTCAGCCTTTTCCTCCAATAGCACAGCATCTCTTATTTTAATAAGAAATGACTTATAAGGAAAGAAAGATAACTACTGACTCCTTTGTGTAGTCTAGTTTACTTATATTAATCTTATTGCTCTTCAGCCTCGGGTCTGAGTTGCTATTCAGAGAAGGAAAGTAACATGAATGATGGGCCTGGTTGTCATAATTTGGGAGGATACTAGGGGAGAATTTGAACTAGAATTAACTAGAACTAACATGACTAGAAATGAAGCTCTTTTTGTATCAATCGTTGCTTTTTCTGTTGTTGGCTGGAGGAGAATAAACTATTCCACTGAACAATGCTTTGCTTTCCAGCATAACCCTTTTTCCATTCATGTTTGACTGGACAGAATTGTCTATTTAAAGTAAATTGTCCAGAAACATTACTTGGCACAAATCCTTGTAAAATTGCTATCCTAGCTCATTTCTGCCTCTCTGCTGCCCCTCTGTGGTGAGTTCATTACGGTGACACATGCCCGCACTGCTTCTGGTTCTTTATTTCCTAGTCCCTACTTTCAAATAAACAAACAAATAAATGACCATTTCCTAAGCAAATTCAGTCATATGGAACCAGCACATAGAAAACATACCAGGTAAAGGGTACTAACAAAGCTGAAGGCAGTCAGAAACTTCCTGGGTCTGCATTGCTTGCCCTCCTAAGGATAGGGGGAGGGGGGGGGGCAAACAGGGAAAAGGGGCATCTCCATCCAAGCAGATTCTTTCCCCAGTCCAAGCTTTGCTATGTGTGTGCATACCTGAGATGTACTCCAGTCTTGGAGCATTAAAAAAAATGATCTGCTTCTACAGAGACTTCCGTTGCCCCCTAGAAGTCAAAGTTGTGGTCTGAGCCAGGCTCCCAGTGTGTCTCAGCTAAAGCCAGCCCGTGAAAAGTCCAACTAACTGGAAGTGGAGGTGTGGTTTAAGGGATAGAACTCTAGATTTGAGTAAAAAAAAAAACCCAGGCAAGAATACAAGGCCCTAAATTTCAACCCTAATGCTAGCATAAAACAATAAAAAGAATACATTTTTACCATAAAAACGTAGAAAATATACAGCAAAGATTAAAAAGCATTATTGATCTCACAATTTGAGGTTAATTCTTAAAATACTAGTCAATTTTTATCTGTCTTTTATTTTTTTGATCCAGTGTTCAACAGTAGAACTATCCTCAGTGAAGGAAGCATTCTCCATCTCCATCTAGTACTGTGAGACCCACTGGCCATGCCTGGGTGGAAGGCACCTAAGATATAGTTAGAGCCACTGAGGAACTTGGGCTTTAGTTGTATTTCATGTGACTAAAGTTTATCATGCATTATTATTTTTGAGGGGGGGGTCCGGTTGTGGGGCCTGAACTTTGGGCCTGGGCGCTGTCCCTCAGCTCTTCAGCTCAAGGCTAGCGCTCTACCACTTCAGCTACAGTGCCACTTCCAGCTTTTTTCTTTTTGCTTATGTGGTGCTGAGGAATCGAACCCAGAGCCTCATGCATGCAAGGCAAGCGCTCTACCACCGAGCCACCTTCCCAGCCCCTATTATGCATTATTTTTATCTTTCCAGACTTAACCAAGTATAACCAAGTATAATTAAAAGTCAAACTGTTATAGATTTAAGGTATACAATAAAAAGTATTAGTACAAACAAGTTAATGAACATATCCAAAGCGTGTGTGTGTGTGTGTGTGTGTGTGTGTGTGTGTGTGTGTGTGTGTGTGTGTGTAGACAACAACACTTCAGGCCTATTCTCCATTTCAGGTACACAATACAGTATTATAGTCAGAATGCTGTATATTTGGAAGTGGTGCTGTAACTCAAGTGGTAGAGCACTAGCCTTGAGCTGAAGAGCTGAGGGACAGCGCTCAGGCCCAGAGTTCAGGCCCCATGACCGACCGAAAAAAAAAAAAAAAAAAAAAAAAGAATGGTGTATATTACATCCCCAGAATTCATTTACCTTGCAATTGGAAGTTTATACCTTTGCATTATCTCCCCATATTCCACATCCCCAGCAGCTGGCAAGCCCCATTCCATTTTCAACTATGCAACAAAGTGATATCAGAATTTTAATCTATTTATTTGCCTTGTTGGTTATGTTTTCTGGGGGGAGGCAAATAGGAAAGAATGATGACAACAATAAATATTTTTGATTGATTGATTTGCTTTGCTTGAAGCAATTGGAAAAAAGTGATAAAGATAGATGCATTCAGTTTTGAATTTAAAGATTTATGCATAAGAACATCTTTGGTAAAATTTTAAAGGGGGGCTGGAGGCCTGGCCCAAGTGGTAGAGTACCTACTGAGCAAGTGTGAGTTCAAATCCCAGTACTCCCCCAAAAGTTTTACTTAAAGAGACAAACTGATTATGTATTTACAATAGAAAAATGTTAAACGTTTACCTAGAAAGAGATCTTGTAAAAAAATTGCATGATACTGCTGTTTTACCTTTCTTCTTCCTCCTCCTCTTCCTCCTCCTGCTCCTCCTCCTCCTGTTCCTCTTCCTCCTCCTCCTCCTCCTTTTCTTCCTCCTCCTTTCCTTCTCCTTCTCTTTATTTCTTCTTCCTTCTTCCTTCTTTCTTCTTCTTGTCGGTCGCAGGGTTTGAATTCAGGACCTGAGTGCTGTGTCTGAGTTCTTCCACTTGAGGCTAGGACTTTACCATTTTAAACCATAACTCCACTTCCTGTTTTTCTGGTAGTTACTTGAAAATAAGAATCTCATGGACTTTCTTGCTGGGGCTGGCATTGAACCATGATCCTAAGATCTCAGACTCCTGAGTATCTAGGATTCCAGGTATGAGCCCCTGGTGCCCAGTAGTATTCTTCCTGAAAACAAGAAAATGTTCCCTCATTGGGTCTTGTCTACATTCTTCCAAACCCTTCAGGACTAAAGTTATTGCTCAGAAATTTCAGACAGTCCAATATAGGGATGGTCCTGGAACCCAAAGGTATCTCATTGGTGAAGAAACTCAAAGAAAATGAGACTATGTTCCCATAGGGGTAAAAAATCAGAGTTCTTCAATTCAGAACTCATGAGAAAGTGAAGTAAGCCTGCTATGAAATCTCTCTGCAAAGCCTAACTTTGCTGCCCTCTCTCTTTCTGTAGCCTTGCTCACTGATGACCTCACAGATGCCATTATTTGTGCCAAGAAAATTGTCAAAGAGACTCAAGGGATGAACTATTGGTAAGAGTCTTTCCCTGGGCAGACTCAGGCTGACTGGCAAAACTTCCATTGTGTCTATTGATCACAGATGTAGAAGATGCTCACATGACCTCATCCGTGGGCAATGTCCACTGACTACATTACCA
Source organism: Dipodomys spectabilis (assembly GCF_019054845.1). Taxonomy (NCBI): domain Eukaryota; kingdom Metazoa; phylum Chordata; class Mammalia; order Rodentia; family Heteromyidae; genus Dipodomys; species Dipodomys spectabilis. Next base: position 4,571,424 of record NW_024870773.1, read on the forward strand.
AAGACAAGGGAGAGGGAGAAGAAGATATGAGAAAAATAGCAGCTTGAGTTTGCTTTAGACCTGGATAACATCTTGAGAAATGGAATGACATTTTGTGGAGGAGAGTAATCAAGAGAGAGCCGGGTGCCGGTGGCTCACACCTGTAATTCTAGCTACTCAGGAGGCTGAGATCTGAGGATTGCCATTTAAAGCCAGCCCAGGCAAGAATGTCCATGAGACTCTAATCTCCTATTCACCACCAGAAAATCAGAAGTGGAGCTGTGGCTCAAGCAGTAGAGCTCTAGCCTTGAGCTGAAGAACTCAGGGACAGGGCCCAGGCCCAGAGTTCAAGCCCCCTGACCGACCAAAAAATAAATAAATACATAAGTAAAAGGGAGAGAGAACCCCCTCTTGGTCTGTTACAAGAAAACTCAGAGTGGATCACAGGCCATTTCTTAACTTAGCCACCCTCTTACCCTCTCAGACTGTATTTCTAGTGAACATAGATAATCAGGCCACCCACTTAGGGATTCTGGATTTTTCAGAGATGTGGGTGGTTTAACTCAATGACCTACTGCTACAAAAGCTATTTGCTTGTTGCTGAGGAAAATAGTGATTAGAAAAAAAAAAAACGAGGAAAGAAATGTCTTAATAAGGTGAAAAAAAATAGAGACCTGGAATCTCAGAAGCAAATAACAGGAAACTCTGCATCATTGGTGATGTTGGCTGCTTGTCTCTGGGTTCCAAGCCTGAGGATATTTGGATTCATGGTTTTTTTCCCTCTGTTCCCCATCCCCCTCTCCTTAGGCAAGGTTGGAAGAAACACTGCGAGGGCAAAGACCTGTCTGAGTGGAAAAAAGGCTGTGAGGTTTCATGACCTGGAACTGGACCAAAGATTCTTGGCATTGACTCTCCTGGATTTATAATAAATGTCAAATTGCTCATGTCATCTTCTCCCTTTTCCTCCCCATATGCCTTCTCAACGTTGCAGAGGGGAACTAGCTATGTTTTAGGGAAATAAATATTGTCATTTAAATGTCTTCTCCCTGACTCGATATCAGTGATGTCATAACTGCATGACGTTAAAACAAGAAATGACGTCTGAAGTATTTGAGCTCTGGAAAGAATAAACTTCCCTCTCTTTATTAGAGGAGTCCTGGTTCTGCATCCTAGAAATGTTCATTCATTCCAAAATAAGACTTGAAGCTGGGTGCTGGTGGCTTGCCCTGTAATCCTAGCTACTCAGAAGGCTGAGATCTGAGGATCATGATTTGAGGCTAGAGGCTACATCTCGACTTAACCAGAAAAAAAAGCCAGAAGTGGGTATGTAACTCAAGTGAGTGTGCCAGCCTAGAGGGAAAATGTTAAGGGATAGTACCCAGGCCCTAAATTCAAGTTTCAGTACTGGCACACACACACACACACACACACACACACACACACACACACACACATGCTGGAAGTCAAGAAGACCATTCAGAAAGGAACTTTAAGTTCAACAGTTTCCCACCTCCCATCCCAGAGCTGTGTTCACTCTCCAGAGGCTGTCCACACAGCTCCAACTTAACCCTAACCAGAATAACCTGCTTCCTCAAGGGACAGTTAGATGAAATTCAGTTCTTACCCCCACATCCAAAGATTTGTCCACATAATTCCAACATACATTTAAATTCAACCTACCAATTTTTTAAAAATAGCTAGACATCCTCATGATAAAACTTTTTCAGCTTAAACCTATAGATTTTTATTAGTTTGGCCAGGAATCTCAGGACCATCTGAAAAGAGGCTGATTGCATGTAGTAGGCATGTAGTAGCAGTCAGAAGACCTCAGAGTCCAAAAAGATATTCCCAGCATGCCTTGGGCTTCACATGGGGATGGCATCCTCTGCTGGTCCACATTGCAGGATTTCTATTACCCAGTTTTTGTCTTCCTGCCTTTGTCTGTTGCCCTTGTACTTCGTTGGTTGAAACTGTTCTAAAAGTGAGTTGTAGTCTCCATTGCTCTCAATAAGATGTGGAGAATACACTAAGCAGATTTGTTGAAGAAATTCTTGTGTCAAATATACTATATCTACCATGAGTGAAGGCCCTTATTGATCTGGCTGATGAATTAACACAGCATCTAAGAACTCTCCTCCAGGCTCCTCTTGCCAACTGTAGGTTCACAGAACACCTATTGGCTACTCTTGCAAGCATAAACTTTAAAATGTCTCAACAGGTACATGTCAAAAAGACAAAAACATATATTACACATATAACCCAGGAACAATTTCACAGGCATTGCAAGACCTAGGAAAAGCTTTTAAAACTTTTGTAGGAATAGAAAAATAATTCCATGAGTACAGAGAATCTGAAAAATACAGGCTCCATTAGGCTGCACTTAGTCGATAATCGGTGCTTATAGAAGCACATACATATGCATATTTCACTATTTTTAGTCATCTAACTGTCTTATAGTCCTCATTCTTAGCCAAATCTCCTGTTTCATTGAAACCAATGGCACCAAATTAATGAGTCAGGTTGGCAAGGACTTGGCGCCAGTCAGTCAATGAACTGGGGAAGGTGTACCCCCCCCCAAAAAAACCCCAGAAAATTCAAGATAATGGAAAATTGGCTGACACTTCAATTTGATGGCTCTTTTTGCAAAACTCATAAAATTTCTAAGAATATAATCCTGCTAATTTTCCTTCTCAAATGTTTTATTTAGTATTTTTATAAAAATTTAGGATGAGGAAATTGGATGGATAATTTTCTGCAATTGATGCCCTTAGAAATTCAATCAGAAATGGTCACTTCTATTCTTGAGTTATCTTTATTTAACTAAAATATATTAAAATAATAACCCACATTCATATTCCCTAGTGTAGTTGCCAAGGTATTTGAGAAAATATTTTTTATTATTTCTCCTCATCCCTTCCTTGTAACAGGTTAGCAGATGCACTGAGCCAGTGGTTAGATATCTGGGTGCAAAGGACAGCTTGCTTTGGGGACTCGGCTGCCTGGTTCTTAAGAATCATCCCCTTCAACCTTTCTGTCCCTTTGTATCTCAACTCTTCTCTGCTCATTCTTAACCATTCTCATCCAGACTCTGGAGCTCAAACTCTGATTTGGCTTTTTTGCTCAACGCTAGCATTCTGTCATTTGAACCATATCTCTACTTATGGCTTTTTGCTGGTTAATTGACAGTAAGAGTCCCTCAGATTGGGCTGCCTTGGCTGGATTTGAACTTCAATCTTCAGATCTCAGCCTCTTAAGCACTGGAAATTGCAGGTGTGAGTCACCTGCAATTCAAAAACTTGGAAAATACTCACACGTCCCTTTAACTTACTTAAATCCAGACAATTTATCGCTCCTCCTCCCCTGACCCCCAAAGATCTTTCATCTGAACTTAAGACTGTTATGTACCTAGGATTTAATTGTCAGGAATTTGTGTGTTCACTCTGTCTGTAGGTATCTTGAGGCTTGTCTGTGTTTCTTTTACTACCACAGTTTTTCAGTCTTTTGAGGGCTAAGCATATAAGAGTTGATAGTCAAAAATATTTGCTGTTAGACACTAATGGCTCATATCTGGAATCCTAGCTACTTAAAACATTGAGATTTAGAGGATTTCGTTTAAGACCAATCTAGGCAAAAAAGTTCACAAGACACTTTCTCAAAACAATCATTAGATATGTGGTACCTATCTGTCTTTCTAGTTATATTAAAAGATGAGATTGATGGTGAGGGCAGCCCAGTTTCAGGCCAGCCCAGATAGGAAATTCCACAAGACTCCATCTCATTGGAAGAAGCTGACCATAGTGACCATAGTGACATCTGTCCTCCTAGCTACAGTGGAAGGCATAAAATAGGTGGAGTGTGGTCTGGGTACATACCCAGGGAGGAAAACGAGATTTTATTATCAAAAATTACCAGAGCAGATAAATTCGGGGGTGGTTCAATGGTAGATTGCCTGCCTGGCAAGGTCCTGTGTTCAAACTCAAATATTGCTGTGTGTGTGTGTGTGTGTGTGTGTGTGTGTGTGAGAGAGAGAGAGAGAGAGAGAGAGAGAGAGAGAGAGAGAGAGAAGAGAGAGGAGAGAGGGAGAGAAAGAGGGAGAGGGAGAGGAGAAATTACATTGACTTTTGGTACTACTAGACACAGAATTATTTAGTGTGGATGAGCTCTTGTGTTAAAACATGTTCATTTTCAAAATGCTTCACACAACCTCTTTGGGACATGGAGGGACTTAGTCTTCCTTCTATATACATTACGAGGAGGCATGGAAGGGAAACCATCTCCTGAAAGAGAGAGTTTGTCAGTTGGGAGAACCGAAGGATCCTGCCTTCCTGAGGGGCTCTCAGAACTTAGTGCAAGAACACAGCCTCCTTCCTTTAGGGGAGAAGAGACCCAAGTTGCTGTGTTCCACACTTCTACTTCCTTGAGTCCCTCAATTGTGCCCCAAGCCCTGTCTACCTCCTTAAGAGACAGGCAGGTTAATCTGGGTGTGAGTTACAAAGACATCACTAGGAAAGGAAGCCTAATAAGATTTCCTAGGTGTCCCCAAAATTGAAGGGAAAAAAAAGATGTCCCACATTTCCCAAACTTGAAGTTCACAGTACATATGATTCCCCAACTGGGAAAAAAATAAAAGTTTTATTATAAAATATGAAAATCATCCCTCCCATTACAGGCCCACTCACTCGGCCTCTTCTCTCTGGAATTGCTCTGCAGCATCTCTGCATTAAAGAGTGTACATCAGTCAAGGCAGAGCCACACTGGATGTCACTCTCCTCTGGGAGAAGCCGGTGTGGAACACCAAGTTGCTAAAAATCATTTGCAATGTATCATGAGATGGAAAAACAACCAGTTTGCAAGGGAGTGACTACAGCATTGCTCAGGATCCTAATTGGGGAGAATCCTGGTATACAGGATTCCCTGGGCTCCCTTAGAGTTACTAGGACAAAGTGTCTGAGAGAAAGCAATTTATGATTTCTTTTTGCTCACATTTCCTGAGGTGCAGTCTAAGAACGGTGGCCCCATTACTCTAGTAAGGTCAACACATCATAGCAGGACAATCTGGCAGAGAACAAACAAAGAACAATAACCCTATCTTCCAAGTCAGAAGTCATCTTTCATCCCTTTCATCCCTTTCCAGGGCATATTCCCAGTGATCTAAGAACCTCCTACTAGGCCCTGTCTCCTAAAGGGCCATACACCTTCCTGGGAACCAGTGGCTTGCTACTTGGACCTATTGGAAGCACATTCATATTTAAATCACAGCCAGTGGAAGGGCAGCTACTCAGCACTGCGGTGGGAAAAGTGATTCTCTTTTCCCCAATTCCCTTCCCTCTTCCCTTGGCTCACAAATTCACTCTTTAAGCATGTTTCTGGGCAACAAGTGAAAGCAGGAAAGGGCACTTCAGAAGCTGCTATCATTTAGATCTGAAACATCCCTAAAGGCTCATATGTTGAAGGGTTGGTCTCCAGTTCATGGCTCTAGTGGGAGATGCTGGGCACTTCAGGAGATAGGGTGCTACTGGAGGAAGTAGGTCATTGAGTGCATGCCTTTAAATGGGATATGAAGACTCTGCCCCCTCTCCCTACCTCTGCCACCATGAGCACAGCAACTTTGCTCTGCCACATGCTCCCACCACAGGTTTATAATAATGGGGGCAAGCTACCATGAACTGAACCATGAACCAAAATAATTACTGTATTTCTTCACAGGGCCAGAAAGCTGAGTAACACAGGAACTAACAGTCTTACTAGAAAGCAGAAAAGAGAAGAAAGACAATGTGCTTCCTTATCCAAGGCAATTCTCCTTATACCTGGACAGTTCTTACACTAAGACTTTGTCTCGACATACAGAAAGCCTATATGGTGAACAGGGCCAATTCCCTCTCCTTTGCTTTGCTTTATGTTTTGTTTTTTACATTGTGAATTCTGCTCTGATTATCACAAGAAGTCACATTTGTTGCAGGACACAAACTATTTTTCAAAACTCTAAAAACAAATATTCTCATCACTAAGTAACTACTATGATATTATGATATTTTACATAAAGTTTGAGTTATGGAGTGTTTTTTCTTATATCCTGTTCTTTTCATTAATACATCTCAAGATTACCACACATTAAAGTATGATACACAAAGAGAACTTATTTCTTCTTTACCTTGTTGTTGTATATTTGTGTTCTTATTTTTGTTTTTTTGATGGTACTGGGATTTGAACACAGGGCCTTAGGCTTGCTTGGTTAGAGCTCTCCTACTTGAGTTATGCCTCCATTTCTGCTTTTATGTTAGTTATTTTGGTAATGGAGTCTAGTGAACGTTTTTGCCCAGCCTGGCCTCAAACATCTCTCCTCTAAATCCCAGAAACTAGGATTGTAGGTAGGAGGCAATGGCACCCAGTACACCTTTGGGTCTTAACTGACATTTCAAAACTTGGACTTTAAACTGATTCTTACAAAAGACTTTTTCTCTTCTCACTATTAAATTGCCTCTAAACTTTATCAATGAATACTGTTATGGGCATCCCCATTTAGTAGATGTCTGGTAGGTTTGGGATAACCTTTGCCAAACAACTGGGGTCCATTTATCTGTCATTGGTTAGTACCAAGAGACAATGTTAGTAGTAACAACTCTAAAGCAGGTAGTGACCATGATTGTAGGTCTAATAGCCCTAATCATAGAGCAAAGCCAACAGTTGTAAAAATAGGCAGAGCAAAGAAGTAGAGAACCTAAGTCCATGACTGGCTAAGTGAGAAACCACACATCTCTGGTCTCTGTTTCTTCTTTTGTAAAGCAGGAATAATATATACATATATAGGGATGTAAGGATTAACTGCAAGAAGCTATGGTACATCATTTTATCATAATTGTTCATTATTTTTCTCCTCCTTTTTTCTTTCTCTGGTATGTTCTAGCAGGTGATGTCTTAGGGCACTGTAGCCCACCGAACTGTGCAAACCACATTTTGCATGAAATAATGACATATTCTGAAGGGAAAGAGGCAGGTCTAGGCTGAAAGGAATTCCACACAAAGCTGCAGCTGAGTTTATTTTAATATCTCAATGCTTCTGCTACTTCTCTGAGACTTCCAAGCTCCAGGGCAGAAAGTTAAAATCGTGGCTAGATTTCCCTGCCCACCACTACCACACCCCACTGGCAACATAATTCTTTTTGAGGAAGAAAAAAAAAACGAAATCTATAGTTACCTTGAAAAACATTCATGCACAAATAAAGCCCAGATTCATAAGTAATCTGACTTCTGCATCGCTTTTCCAAACAGTATCCCGTTACGGGCTAAAGCAAACAGAGCAGTTTGAACTCCAGGAACTGACAGGCAAGGCAAGAGGGCAGATTGAAAAAGATTAAATAAAAAAAAAGCCTATGTCCCCTTCACAAAGGATTGCCTCAATGTGGAATAGAGCAGAAGGGAAGGAAACTCGGACCCCAGAAGGGAGCATTATCTGTTCAGAGGAAGGAGAAGGTGGAGACTGCAGGGAAAGTGGCCAGGGAGGGGGGGGCGGTGCTAGGCGGTGCCCCTGCTCTGGTCACAGTCCTAGGTTCTGATGCTGCACTTTTGACCTGGGTAGTGAAACCAAGCCACATGGGCTCAGTGGCATATGGGAAACAGAACGGGGCTGGCTTTGAAGTTACCAGGCGGTGATGCAGAGAGGGAGGAGAGAGGCTCAGGCTCAGACTCGCTACCCTCCCTGTCCATCAACAGCACCAAATGAATTTGTAGGACAGGATGGGAGGGAAGCAGGGAAAGGGATGGGGAGGGGAGGGAAGGGGAAGGGAGAGGAGTAGAGAGGCGAGGAGGGGAGAAGGAGGAGAGGGGAAAGGAAGCAGGAGAGAGGATGAAAAAGAAGGGGAGAGGAGAGGAAGGAAGGAGAAAGGAGGGGAGTGGAAAGGAGTAGAGGCTGGGATGGAGGCCAAGGAAGCAAGTAATGTCCATATCAGCGTCCTCAAGGCCTGCCAAGTGGGCAAAGCACTTGAGAAAAAGGCAGGAAGAATTGCTTTAAAAAAAAAAAAAACCTGCTGTTTTCTACTCTACTGACAGCCTATCAAAGCTAGTTTCTGCCTTTGAGACATTTCAGCAGCTGCCAGGAACTTGGAATGTAAAAAAAAAAAAGAGCAAAAGAAGAAAGGGGAAACCCTCCTTCAATGGAGGGTACTGCTGCAGGAGTGAGATGGCTGATAAGATGTGAATCTCTGAGGAACTGGGAATTTTTTTTTTCTCCCTGTGGACTTTGGACCTCGGGCCATCCCAAGACTACCCGGCACTCCATAGAAAACCACTTTGAATGCAGCTCAGATTACCCACATTTGAGGAGGAGGAGGAGAGCCAATGGGAAGGATGGCCCACACCCCTTGGGCTATTTAGGGACCAGGGTAAATAGATCTGCGGTGCTCACTTGCAGCCCACACCAGTCACTGCAACACTTTCAAAAAATAACCAGTGCCACACTTGTCCCACTGATCAAATCAAGTCCCCTTAACTTCCATGTTTCTCTTGTTTGTTTGTTTTTTCTTTGTTGTTGTATTTGTGCTTGTTTTTGATTTTTCAGTTAATTCTGATGAGGTGTACAGATCATGAACCCTTGAAGGGGCATGGAAGGAGGCTGACATTCCTTGGGCCCTGTCACAGAGAGAATAGCAATCGTATTCTTATCCATGGCTCATCCTCTTTGATATGTAGAGAATATCCCAACGTCCAAGCCATTGATCATCATAGGGGGAAAGAAAAGAGGAAACATACAACTTTCTACACATACTGGATTAAGTATGAGCCAGGCACTGTGGCATGCTAACGGTGTCTGTATTGTCTTGGGGACAGCACGGCATCTTCATAGTCCGTGGCACAGAGATGCTCAAGTTCGGAGGTTTGCAAGAGATAAATGTATGGCTCTACATGCAAATCTATAATGAACTTGTCAGAGTTTTTATCCTACCCTCTTACCCACTTATGTGTGGAGGACTTGGTAAAATGTGAAACCCACTTCAGAGAAATCCGAGGAGCTACGTGTTTAAAAGCAATGCACAGGATGACTGTCAGTGTATGACTACTGGTTTAGATCCGGACCAATTCATTCCATATAGGAAGTAAACTATTACTGCACTCTTAGGAGCTTACATGGGTTGAGATGGAGTCATTTGTGTTTCGAATAGACAAAAATACACACGTTGACTCACAATTTCTCTGTGTAGTGGGATTTTGAACAATAGTAAGCAGTGAATTAGAGAAAGCAGTTTTGATCCAGTTGTCTGAGGTCAAAGGTTTTTTGTCAGTTTTTTCTCAAAAGTAAGAAAAAGAGGACAGCCACAGCCAACACAATTATAAACCGTGAAAACACAAGCGCTGTTGGTCATGCCAAGAATTATGCCCTGGAATTACCAGATACATGCTACAGCCACCAAGCCTTTCAGATCTTGTGAAAATGGATTGAATCTTTTACTCTACAGACATTGGAAACTCCAAGGCTGTCTACATCAGTCAGCTTTCCATTACTGTAACAAAATACCTGTGCCAGTCCTCTTATAAAGAGCAAAGGTCCACCTCGTACTAGAGTTTGACTCTTCAGTGTATAATTCAGAAATCTCACACCTTTCTCCCCATACTTGTGACTAAACGTAGAACCCCATACTTGGAACTAAGAGTTTAATGGACTCCTCTGCCTAGACTGGCTTCAGACTGCAATCCTCAAATCTCTGTGACTTGGTTCTAAGTTTATAATTCCTATTCGGATGAGCACCCTTGAAAATACTTCATGTGGCTTGTGCTGACCATTGTGTAAAGCCGTTCTCTCACTGAAAGCGAGTGAAGGTGTAAACAGACAAGATGGCAGGACCACTTTCATGCCTCCTACCTAATTCCCGTCTCAGCTTGCCCCTGGTCCCTTCAGTCCATGCATCCTAGCCCTGGCCACCATGAGGCTCACTGGGGAGCTCTTAGCAAATGCTTGGCTTGGGCTGAACCCTCACATCTTATTTATGGGTAGTTTATTTTTTGGTTCATTTGTTGGTGGTGCTGGGCTTTGAACTCATGGCCTGGCATTCGCCAAGCAGGCAATCCACTTGAGTCATGCCTCCAACCCCTTTATTCCTCCATTATTTTCAAAGTAGGATCTCACTTTGGGGTTGGCCTGGGCTATGATCCTCCTACTTGTACTTCTCCATATCATGGAGGATGACAGCTGCACCATCATATACAAACACTGTGCTTTCCCAGATAGCTGGAATGATGTGCCACTGTGTCTAGCCATTAGTTGAGATAGAGCCTTGTGCACTTTGATACCCCAGGCTCTCCTCACATTACTATTCCCAAACATCTATCTCCCAAGTAATTAGGATTTCAGGCTTGAGCCATCATGCCCAGATGAACATGGACACTTTTAAGACCATCCTGCACCTCTCCTGGCTACCAGGTTAGAACACTGTAGAGCAATATTGCTGGGGGAGCTGCATGTCACTCTATCCTCAAGATACATCCTGCTGTGCAGGTGGCCTGATCACGGGCCTTAACTAACATAGTGACATATAGCTGTAGGTACAGCTAAATGAATGGTTATAATTTCCTCAAAGTTAATCCAAACTATAGAGCATTTTTAGCATAGTGTAATAGAAGGGGTGCTGGGGAATGAGAAATCTTTGGCTCTGCCTGTGTACTGGTGGTCCAGGCCTATAATCGCAGTTACTCAGGAGGCTGAGATTTGAGGATTGCAGTATGAAGCCAGTCTAGGCAGAGGAGTCCATTAAACTCTTAGTTCTAATTAACCAGTAAAAAAAAAAAGCTCTAAGATGAGCTATGACTCAATAATAAGATGCTAACCTAGAGCAAACTAACTAAGGAATAGCACCCAGGTCCTGAGTTCAAGCCCTAATACTAACACACACACACACACACACACACACACACACACACACACACACACACACACACACACGAAATCTAAAATTTAGAATGTAGACAACGATAAGTATTATGTGACTTGGCTATGTCCTTGGAGCCTGCCTCCTCTACCAGTAACATCCACAGCCTGGGCCAAACTGACCTTAGCCCAACCCCATCTCTTCAGTGTGACTACAGTGAGCCTCTCCGGGCCTCCAAGGATCTTGTCATACACCCTAGTTGTAAGTATAGATATCCTACCTAAAAAGCTAGGCAGTGATGTGTCCTGCACAGAATCCAGCATGTGGCAAGAGCCCACGCTTTCCTTCTACATGCATTTATTCTGATTCAGCTCAGCAAAGCTCTCAGAGTCACTCCCAGGATGGTTGTAATAATGCTTATGTCTCCATGGGTTAACAGCTGCGTGCCTGCCCTATGAATGACTTGGTGGCTTTCATTAGACAGATGCCATAACATGAGCTTAGCTAATGACATAACTCCTAGGAAAAGAGTCAGAGTTTCTTACTGTCCTTCAATACTTTCAGAAAGCTCTCTGCAGACCAAAAATTGAGTGGGTTCTAGATCAAGGACAAGATCTGATGGGCCTACAGTCTTGTGTGATTTCCAGCTTCTTGCTGGTGGGAAGCTCAAGGAAACCTGAGCTCTTGGGACAAAGCCTGAATAAAAGGGCAACAAGTGGTTGGACTGCATCTGTCACATTCGATTTTTTTAAATTCAGATGAGTTGACATATCATTCTGGTAATTTTCAGGTCACTTTTAAAAGTGGTGAAAGGGTCTGAAATAATGAATACAAAAACTAGAAAATTTTAAGATTTTGTCTTCAGTATAAATGCTGCTGGGCACACTCTCAGAAAAACAACAGCAACAAACAGATGAGGTTCCAAAGCATCTGGCTATCATATTACCATTGGGGGAAATTTTTTTCATTCACAACATGAGGTATCATAGCTACTTTTAGCACTATAGAACATAAAGGTTAAGTTTAATGACACAGACATCCATGTAGTATTCTGTTTGAACAAAAGATTAAGGAAGGAAGGGGGAAAAGCCAACTGAATTGTCCTAAACATCTTGCTATAGTGTTTTGGGCACCATGATATGATGGTTCTCCCTCTAAATAATCAAGAAATTTTCACAAGTGGCAGATTCATGGAGCACTGCAGAGAAAATTATTAATAACATAAACACTCAAGACATATTCCTATATGTTCAGAGGGTGGTGGGGGAGTTTTCGTGCATTAATTGGCTGACTTCTCAACACTCATGAAAAACTACTAATATTCCCATTTTACCTATGGGAATATTGAGTAAAGAGAGTTTGATGGATTTGTTCAAGGTCATACAAGTTTAGTTAATCCATTTAAGTTGTTAAGTCTAGCTCTTCCTTGTAATAAAACTCAATTCTTAACAACTGTACCACACTATCTGAATATTTATTTTAAAACACATTTTACTTATACCTGGAACTCAAAAAAGTAAATCCCCCAACAACAAATCTTCAAAGAAACAACTGCCCAATAAATAAGTGGGCTAAAGACCTAAAGAGAAACTTCTCTGAAGTGGAAAGAAGAATGGCCAATAGACACATGAAGAAATGCTCAACCTCCCTAGCCATAAAAGAAATGCAAATCAAAACAACATTGAGATTCCACCTCACCCCAGTTAGAACGGCTATAATCAAGAACTCTAATACCAACAGATGCTGGAGGGGATGTGGACAGAAGGGAACCTTACTGCATTGTTGGTGGGAGTGTAAACTTGCTCGACCACTTTGGAAAGCAGTATGGAGGTTCCTCAAAAGATTCCACATAGAGCTCCCCTATGACCCAGCAATCCCACTTTTGGGCATTTACTCAAATGTTCACAAACAAGACCACACTAAAGCTACCAGCATGACTATGTTTATTGCAGCCTTATTTACCATAGCTAAGATATGGAACCAACCTAGATGTCCCTCAGTAGATGAATGGATCAAGAAAATGTGGTATATATACACAATGGAATTCTATGCCTCCCTCAGAAAGATGGCATTGCTTCATTTGTTAGGAAATGGAAAGACTTGGGAAAAGTTATATTAAGTGAAGTAAGCCAGACCCAAACATAGGTCCCATGGTCTCCCTTATTTGCAATAACTAGTGTATGTCTGAGTCAAGCAGAAAAGGCCAGATAAGTTGATGCTAGAGAAATGAACCCTAAGATATGTATTCAAATGTTTTTTTCTTTCATGCCATTGTTTCTAACACATTTATAAGATTATTTCTTTGTTGCTTTGTATGTCCCTCTCCCACGGTATAATCCCTGCTTTCACTGTATTTGAAAAACAAATGGTTTATATAGGGATACAGGTGGACCCATTGCAACAATGAGATGTACAAGTAGTTATGTCAAAAACAAACTTTACAACTTTGCTGGGGGGGAGGATTGGGTAGAGGGAGAGGATGGGAAAGGATGGGAAGGGGAAACAAAGAAGGAGGCTACAATGCTTGTAAGAAATGTACTCATTATCTTGCCCATGTAATTGTAACCCCTCTGTACAGTATTTTCACAATAAAAAAGAAAAAAACCACAGTTTACTGAGAATTTTTACCTTCCATTCACAGAAAAATGTTGACAGATTCCAATGGAGAAGGAAAATCAAGCCTTTTGTTGGATTATTAAGTGATAGAGCACCAGCCATGAGCGGGAAGCCAAGAGAGTGCTTGAGGTCCTGAGTTCAAGTCCCAGTACCAACAAAAAGAAGTAAAAGAAAGGAGGAGGAGGAGGAAGAAAAGGAACAAAGGAAAAAGAAAGGAAGTAGATGAAGAAGCAGAAAAAGAAGAAAATGAAATAATCCTTTTCTCTGAGACCCTACCCCTTGTTTCAAAGAGACAGCAAAAGCCACCAAACTCCATACGAACAGCAAGAAGAAACCAATAAAAAAAAATACGAATTGACCAAGAGACAATTGTTCAAAGCTTCTATAACAAAATTCACAGACTTCTTAGCAAGCCTAAAAATTTAAAATCTCAATTCAATCTGAAACCAATGCATCTGTTGTCCAAATTTCCTGTCAAATAAAAGTCAGACATTTTCCAGTAGCTTCTCCATCTGTTGACTTTGTCGCATCAAAACATGTGCTCTATTGCCAGGTGCTGGTGCACTGCACTTGCCTAGCTACTCCTAGCCCTCCTTGCTGCTCAGGAAGCTGAGCTCCGAACATCACATTTGAAGGCATTCTGGACAGGAAAATCTATATATTCTTCTCTCCAATTAACCATCAGAAAACCATAAATGGAAGAGCACTAGCCTTGAGCACAAAGTCCAGTCCCTGGGTTCAAGCCCATGACAATAAAACAAATAAGCAAAAAACATGTGCTATAGTGATAAGATGTATACAGCTATACATACATCCCAAGTTGACCCTTAAACTCTGTCTAACCTCTGTGATTAAATCATGTATTAGAAAACTATTACCCTGAAATAAGGTTGTAAAAGGCACAAGAGAGAGAGGAGAGGTAGTAATTCTTACTGTAGACCACCAGAGACACACAGGTGAAGGTCAAGCTAGTCTGACCTTTTAGCTCCTAATTTCCCACAAATAGAAGACACGATCAGTAGCAGTCTCATGATTGCTTGGAAAGAATAGCCCAGAGGAGATCTCTTGTCAGCTATGAATAGAGCCCTGTCTACTTTAGGACTCAATAGTCCCCAGTACCAAAAAAAGTGATGAAGATATGAAATCCATCCTGCATTTGACCATCCCGTCACATTTTCCTGTGTGCCATTTGATGAGTCCATCCACATTTTCCTGTGAGTTAATCTCTTGACTCCTCCAGAAATCTTGCCATGTAGAAACTATTAACTCTCCTAAGTGCTGCTGGCTCCAAGATTTCATCTTCGACCAGAATTTCAGAAGGTCAAGGTCCCCATCTGTGCAGAAAGCCGGGCAGATAATGGAACAAGGTAGACAAGCCAACCTGCAAGGAGGTAAGAATCGTTAAGCAGGTTTGAGTTTTAATAAAAGAGAGATCTTGAGATTGGAGTCTGGGATGGAAAGGATAAGGGAGAAAATTAGCTCAGGGAGAGAGAATTCTTAAATCAGAAGGAAAAAGCAAAACCATGTAAGACGTGGCGTTACAAGCTACTGGGACATTTGGTTTCTATTAACTGTACAAGCAACAATTTGGGCTATTGTTGATGTTGTGTGATATGTTTAATGGGCACCCAGAGCAAAAGCAGTCATAAAAATGTACTGAAGTATGGGAAGGAATGAAAGCTAGAACTTATCAGTGTGTAGGGGAGAAAAAAAAACCTACGTATTTGCAGACTCTCGGAAGCCCAAGAGTTCCCACGCTGACAAAGAATAACACATACAGGATCAGCTTTCTCATTTCAAAGTCAAAAGGCTGCTGAACCAAACACAAACCTCCCAGCTGAATGGCTTCTCTCTGATTTACACATCAATATTTCTCCAACTGTTGATTTAGCCTCTCATCCTGATCTCACCGTCCACAGAGACACTTCTCCACAGTCTCCCCTGAGAAGCTGGCAAGGCCATCTGTGGGCTGTGACAACACTGTCCATGCTGAACCTGGGAACACAGGACATTGCCTGTTAGTTTCTCATCTTTCAGCTTTGTAACCGCCACCCCAATACGGTCATGTAAATAGTTATTTAAATTAATAATACACTATGCAGCTTATTGGTCATGAATATATTCAGGCATCTCCCTATGGAAAAGCATCTAAGGAAACTGAAGTATTTGACCCTAACGGCCTGTTGCATAGTAGCACTTCTATAGTTAGGGGTGGGAATATTAGAGCTACATCAACTTCTTAGAGTCCTGAAGCAGTGAGAGTTTGCTACGGTGCCCAGCAAATTGCTGTTTGCAATCATCTATAATAATTATAGTTACTACCTTTTATTAAGAACGTACATGTTTTTCAGGTTTGGTGGCTCATGCCTGTAATTTCAGCTAAGCAGGAGGCCACGATTGGCAGGCTCACCAGTTCAAAATCAGCCTAGGGAAAAAAGTGTGTGAGGCTCTATATCAACCAATGAAAAATTATGCATGGTAGTGCACAATTGTCATCCCCACTATGCAGAAAACATAACTAGAATTTCAGTCCCAGCAAGTATAAATGTAAGACCTTACTCATTAAATAGCAAAATCATAAAGGGTTCAATGCAACTCAAGTGGTAAAGTACTTACCCACCAAGGACAATGCCCTGAGTTCAAACCCCAGGACAAAAGGTTAGGATGGAAGAACGTACACATGATTTTGCATTCATTATCTCTAATTCTAGATGACTTACTATACACAACATAACAGAAGAAAGTCAATGCCATAGACACTAAGAGCCTAAGAAGGCTTTGCACATTGTAAGGAACAGAACCAGACATTAAGTCCATGTCTTTATTTGCCTTGAAGTCTGTGCCTAGCAAGGTGAGACATTCTGTATCTACAGTCTACCTGAACCTCAAGTATGGACCTTTCCAGGCTTCTTTTCCGTATTCTGCACCTCAGGGATCTGATGGGAAGTTGAGATGGTACCAGCTGTAAGAGTTGTTCAGTGTGTGTGAAACTAATGAGACTCATCCTTGAGATAAAGTGGCAAGTTTGCTTTCCATCGTGAGTATTAAGGGTAATGAGCTAAATAGCTGAAAGACAGTAATAAGGATATGAAACATTGGGAGCTACCATCCCACAGGGATGCTTTGTGGCAGTGGAGAACAATGCCAAGAACAGAGGAGGCACTTGTGAATGAACGGCTTCCAACCTTCCCAACGTGGCCACTGTGCTGGGAGCTGTGTTCTGTGTCTGCAGGAACTCTCCCGAGCTTTCTACCTGCTACAAGAAACAGTACCCACACGTTGGTTCCCCAGCCGCCTCCAGTTTGGCAAAGGTTCACTATCCTGAATCAGCCTTGCATAGCGGCATAACCATCAAATAGAAAGATAATTTTACATGCAATCCTTTCCCGTGTATTTTTCACACAGTAAGAGTATTCTGTTTTATAAATTCTTCCCAAGTCAAACAACGCTCCTTAGGCATAATCTGAGAATAGAATGTTTTATCTATCTTAATAAAATTGTGTGTGCTCTCAGGTCAAGAATCAATAAGTACAAGGTCCTGGTGGCTCGCACTTTGTAATCCTAGCTACTCAGAAGACTGAGATCTGATGAACATGGTTTGAAGCCAGTCTGGGCAGAAAGTGTTTGTGTGATGCTTGTGAGTCTTATCTCCAATCAACCAGAAAAGAAAAAATAACAGCAACAACAATAAAAAAAAAAAATGGGAAGTGAATCTGTGGCTCCAGTGGTAGAGCTCCAACCTGGAGAGAAAAGAATTTATAAATGCTGCATCAAGTTTTAGGCCCTAAGCATGTGGATTCTATCTGACATTTTATCTGTACCATTCGTATCACATGCACTGAATACGATCAGCATGGCTTGTTGGTGTGTGTGCAGAAGCATTGAAGGCTGCAGGGAGAGAAGCAAGTCTTCAAACCAGAAGTTAAATGACCTCCACAGTCAATGTCACTTACTATTCTTACTGCTGCAAGGACAATACTTTTTCAGGAGAATGGCCCTTTGTATTCTAGATTTTTCTTCATGCCAACACAACTTTTTCTTTATGTCAAACACAACGTATACTCATTTTTCCTCTGGAAGTAAGAATTAGCAAGTAAATGTTGGAAATCTTGTTAACAGTTTCTAACATCAATATCTCTCAAAATATCCACATCTATTCAACCATCCCTCAGCTAGTCAAGGTAAACCAACATGGAGTGAGTGTATCTCTGCCTCCTGCTATTTTTCCATCGTGTTCCTTCTCTTTCTTCCTCTTCCTTTCTTTTTTTATATGTTTTTATTGTAAAGATACTGTACAGAGGAGTTACAGTTACATGAGTAGGGTAATGAGTACATTTCCTGTCCAGCATTGTTCCCCTCCTTTGTTGTTCCCTTACAACCCTTCCCCACCTTCTCAACTCCTTCCTCCTCCCCACCCCAAAATTGTAAAGTTCCTTTTCAACATAATGTCTTCTATATCTCATTGTTACAATGGGTCAACATGTATTCTTTGGGGGGGGGGGAAATGGGGGTTCGGTCCTGGGGCCTAAACTCTGGGCCTGGGCACTACCCCTTAGCTCTTCAGCTCAAGGCTAGTGCTCTACCACTTGAGCCACAGCACGACTTCTGGCTTTTTTCTTTTTGCTTATGTGGTGCTGAGGAATCGAACCCAGGGCCTCACGCATGCAAACAATCACTTTACCACTGAACCACCTTCCCAGCCCATGGGTCACATGTATTCTTATTTAAGTATTTTGTTATTTTCCTTCCCCTCCCCAAATTAGAAAAACATATATACAAGATACAGGACACTGTATCAAATTCACTGAAAATCAAATTCAATGAAAACAGAGGTTATACCGTGGGGGAAGAACATACAAAAGAAGCAGAAAAAAATCACATAGTACATTATAGGTGCATTAAAAACAATAGCAAGAAAGATAAAATCACTTGTGTCCCTATCTTGGGGTTCATTTTACTTAGCGTCATCTTATATGGTCATACGTGCATAGCTTTTGACCTTTTCTGCTTGTCCTAGACATGTACTAGTTATTGCAAATAAGGGGAAACATGGGATCTATGTTTCTTTGGGCCTTGTTTACTTCACTTATTATAATTTTTTCCAAGTCTTTCCATTTCCTAACAAATGGGGCGGTGTCATTCTTTCTGGTGGAAGCACAGAATTCGACTGTAGATAGATAGATAGATAGATAGATAGATAGATAGATAGATCACTTTTTCTTGATCCATTCATCTACTAAGGAGCATCTGGGTTAGTTCCATATCTTAGCTATGGTGAATAATGCTGTGATAAACATAATTGTTTTGGTAGCTTTAGTATGACTTTGTTTGTGATCATTTGGGTAAATTCCCAAAAGTGGGATTGCTGGATCATAGGGAAGCTCTATGCGGAGTCTTCTGAGGAAACTCCATACTGCTTTCCAAAGTGGTTGAACAAGTTTATACTCTCACCAACAATGCAGTAGGCTTCCCTTTTGGCCACATCCTCTATGGCATCTGTTGTTACTAGATTTCTTGATTATAGCCATTCTAACTGGGGTGAGGTGGAATCTCAATGTTGTCTTGATTTGCATTTCTTTTATGGCTAGAGAAGTTGACCATTTCCTCATGTGTCTATGGCTGTTCTTATTTCCTCTTCAGCAGGAGTCTTTTTTTTAATTGTGAAAATACTGTACAGAGGGGGTACAATTACATGGGCAAGATAATGAGTACATTTCTTATCAAGCATTGTAGCCTCCTCCTTTGTTTCCCCTTCCCATCCCATCCTCCCCCCCCACCCAATCCTCTTCCCCCCCTACCAAAGTTATATAGTTCATTTTTGACATAACAACTTGTATGTCTCATTGTTGCAATGGGTCCACCTATATCCCTATTTAAACCCTGAATAGCAAAAACGATCCTCAACAGAAAGAACAGTGCTGGAGGAATATCAATACCAAATTTCAAACTCTACTATAAAGCCATAGTAATAAAAACAGCTTGGTACTGGCACAAGAACAGACCTCAGGACCAATGGAATAGAATTGAAAACCCAGAAATGAACCTACAGACCTATAGCCATCTAATCTTCAATAAGGGAACTAAAAAAATAGAATGGAAGAAAGACAGCCTCTTCAGTAAATGGTGCTGGAAAAATTGGTTAAACACCTGTAGAAAACTAAAGCTAGATCCTTATATATCACCCTGCACCAGAATCAACTCCAAATGGATCAAAGACCTCAGAGTCAAAGGAGACACTCTGAAAACATTACAGGATGGAATAGGAGAAACCCTAGGTTTCCTTGGCACAGGCCGAAATTTTCTTAATAGAGACCCAGAAACACAACAAATCAAAGAAAGGTTGGACAAATGGGATTGCATGAAATTGCAGAGCTTCTGCATGGCAAAGGACATAGCTAGCAAGATCAATAGAAAGCCCACGGATTGGGAGAAGATCTTTACTAGCCATACAACAGACAAGGGTCTCATATCTAAAATACACCTGGAACTCAAAAAATTAAATCCCCCTACAGCAAATCTTCATAGAAACAACTGCCCAATAAATAAGTGGGCTAAAGACCTAAAAAGAAACTTCTCTGAAGAGGAAATAAGAATGGCCAATAGACACATGAAGAAATGCTCAACCTCCCTAGCCATAAAAGAAATGCGAATCAAAACAACATTGAGATACCGCCTCACCCCAGTTAGAATGGCTATAATCAAGAACTCTAATAACAACAGCAGGAGTCTTTAATCCTTAAGTCTTTCTTTTTTTTGGGGGGGGGGGCGGTCCAATGGTGGGGCCTGAACTCTGGGCCTGGGCTCTGTCCCTCAGCTCTTCGCTCAAGGCTAGCTAGTGCTCTACCACTTGAGCCACAGCGCCACTTCTGGCTTTTTTCTTTTTGCTTATGTGGTGCTGAGGAATCGAACCAGGGCCTCAGGCATGCAAGATAAGCGTTCTACCACTGAGCCACCTTCCCAGCCCCCATTGTCCCTTTCTTATGCTTATAGTATTCATGCTTTGTCAATTAGCATACATAGATGCATCCTTTTATGAAACAATTGAGTGAAACAAAAAGAAAGCCTTTCATCTTTTTCCTAGTTAGATTCATTGCTTGATAGAATGAATATCAGACTTCAGAATCAGGGACTTCAATTCTAATTCTAGATATATGGGTTTGAGTTCTGGATTCATTCACTTCCAAAAGTATGTTGTAAATTTATTTACATTTTATTGATACGGTAAGATAATAGTATCTTCCCCACAGTATTAGTCTTAAGATAAAATGAACTAATATATATTAAGTAGTTGACATGTAGGACCTGAGATCTAAAATTTAATTTAGATTTTTATTCCTTTCTGGTCTTATTTGTTACAGAAAAGATAACACATCAAAACTTCAGCCTACCCTTTGGTAAAATTTAAAATCTGGAGACAGAATGAAGAAGGGGCTGGGAAAGGAATAGGAAGGAAGGAAGGAAGGAAGGAAGGAAGGAAGGAAGGAAGGAAGGAAGGAAGGAAGGAAGGAAGGAAGGAAGGAAATATCCTAATAGAGCAAATTCAGAATTTTCTGAGCAAAGAGGATATCCCTTGGCTATTCAAAGTTAATTTTCCAACAATGTATGTTATTATTTTCCCCACCTGGTACTGTTTTTAAATTTTCCTCTTTTTAATTTTTATTGTCATTTTAAAGATGCTGTACAAAGGGTTTACAGCTACATAAGTTGGGTAATGAGTACATTTCTTTTTGTAAATGTTGTTTTTTTTTTGTTGTTTTTTTTTTTTTAATTTTATTTTATTTTATTTGAGAACATACTGTACAGAGGAGTTACAATTACATGGTCAGGATAATGCATACATTTCTTTTTTTTTTTTTTTTTTAATTTTATTTTATTTTATTTGAGAACATACTGTACAGAGGGGTTACAATTACATGGGCAGGATAATGCATACATTTCTTACCAAGCATTGCATCCTCCTCCTTTGTTTACCCTTCACCTCCCTTCCCAGCCTCCCCCCTCCCTCCCACCCAATCATACCCCCCCTCCCCCCCCCCCCCACCGACATTGTAAAGCTGGTTTTGACATGACATTTTGTACTTCTCATTGTTGCAACAGGTCCACCTGAATCCTTAAACGACTTGTTTGTCCCCGTCTCCTCCACATGTTATACTGACATCAAATATAGTGAAAGCAGGGGTTACACTGTGGGGGAGGGACATACAAAGCAACAAAGAAATAATCTTATAAATGCATTAGAAACACATGCATGAAAGAAACAAAAACATTAAAATACATATTTGAGGTTTTGTTTTCCTAACATCACATTATCTGACTTTTTCTGCTTGACTCATACCTATACTAGATATTGCAAATAAGGGAAACCATGGGACCTATGTTTCTTTGGGCCTGGCTTACTTCACTTAATATAATTTTTTCCAAGCCTTTCCATTTCCTAACAAATGGGGAAATGTCATTCTTTCTGATGGAGGCATAGAATTCCATTGTGTATATATACCACATCTTCTTGATCCATTCATCTACTGAGGGGCATCTGGGTTGGTTCCATGTCTTAGCTATGGTAAATAATGCTGCAATAAACATAGTTGTGCTGGTAGCTTTAGTGTGGCCTTGTTTGTGATCATTTGGGTAAATGCCCAAAAGTGGGATTGCTGGGTCGTTGGGGAGCTCTATGTGGAGTCTTTTGAGGAACCTCCATACTGCTTTCCAAAGTGGTTGAACAAGTTTACAGTCCCACCAACAATGAAGTAAGGTTCCTTTCTGTCCACATCCCCTCCAGCATCTGTTGTTGTTAGAGTTCTTGATTTTTGCTGTTCTAACTGGAGTGAGGTGATATCTCAATGTTGTTTTGATTTGCATTTCTTTTATGGCTAGGGATGTTGAACATTTCTTCATGTGTCTATTGGCCATCCTTCTTTCTTCTTCAGAGAAGCTTCTCTTTAAGTCTTTCGCCCACTTACTTATTGGGCAGTTGTTTCTTTGAGGATTTGTTGTTGGGTGGTTTAATTTTTTGAGTTCCAAGTATATTTTAGATATGAGACCCTTGTCCGTTGTATGGCTAGTAAAGATCTTCTCCCAGTCCGTGGGCTTTCTATTGATCTTGCTAGCTATGTCATTTGCCCTGCAGAAGCTCTGCAACCTTATACAATCCCATTTGTCCAGCCTTTCTTTGATTTGTTGTGTTTCCGGGTCTCTATTCAGAAAATTTCGGCCTGAGCCAAGGAGACCCAGGGTTTCTCCTATTCCATCCTGTAATGTTTTCAGAGTGTCTGCTTTGAGTTCAAGGTCTTTGATCCATTTGGAGTTGATTCTGGTGCAGGGTGATATATAAGGATCTAGCTTTAGTTTTCTACATGTAGTTAACCAGTTTTGCCAGCACCATTTACTGAAGAGGCTGTCTGTCTTCCATTCTATTGTTTTAGCTCCCTTATCGAAGATTAGATGGCTATAGGTCTGTAGGTTCATTTCTGGGTTTTCAATTCTATTCCATTGGTCCTGAGGTCTGTTCTTGTGCCAGTACCAAGCTGTTTTGATTACTATGGCTT
This sequence comes from Dipodomys spectabilis, assembly GCF_019054845.1. Taxonomy (NCBI): domain Eukaryota; kingdom Metazoa; phylum Chordata; class Mammalia; order Rodentia; family Heteromyidae; genus Dipodomys; species Dipodomys spectabilis. The sequence goes on from NW_024870773.1 coordinate 4,594,420, forward strand.
TATAGTAGAGTTTGAAATTTGGTATTGATATTCCTCCAGCAGTATTCTTTCCGTTGAGGAGCGTTTTTGCTATTCGGGGTCTTTTATTGTTCCATATGAATTTTTGGATTGCCTCTTCTATTTCCTTGAAGAATGAGGGTGGAATTTTGATAGGTATTGCGTTGAATTTGTAGATAGCCTTGGGCAGTATTGCCATTTTCACGATGTTAATCTTTCCAATCCAGGAGCATGGGAGGTTTTGCCATTTTTTAAGTTCTGTGTTGATTTCCTTTTTCAAGATTTTAAAGTTTTCATCATAGAGGTCCTTCACTTCTTTAGTTAAGTTAATTCCTAGGTATTTTATTTTTTGTGAGGCTATTACAAATGGAGTTGCTTTCCTAATTTCAGCCACACTTTTCTCATTGTTGGCATACAGAAAAGCCATTGATTTTTGGGGGTTAATTTTATAACCTGCTACTTTGCCAAAGTTTTGAATCAGCTTGAGTAATTTGGAAGTGGAGTCTATGGGATTCTTTAAATACAAGATCATGTCATCTGCAAAGAGGGAGAGTTGTAAATGTTGTTTTTATAAATGAATAAATAACACTGTTCTCTGAGGAGTCATGGAGAATTTATTTAGGGATTGTTGTTCTTCCATAGTACACTCATTACCCAATAATGAAAAGGAAACTTCCTCTGTCCACTCCCATCAAATATGGCTAATCCTTTGGAGTATAGAGTCCTGGGCTCAGTTGTCCCACTTCAGCCCCTAAGCAAGACTGTCCCACCAAAGAGAAACATGGTCCATTCTGAGGCTGGACTGAGTACCAGGAAGGCTGGTTTTGACAGCATGTGATTGGTGGGAATATATCATTACTCTGATGGCTGAGGCAGACAAGGTGAAAGTCTGAAGGCCAAGTCAGAGTCTGGTTCACCGTGCGCAAATGGAAGGCAGTGGCAGACTTCCATCTTGGAAACAGGACTGAGTGTCTTGGGTTCAATACAAGATTAAGGAGCTTTACCTAATGTATCTGAAGCCTTAAGATTCCTAGTCCCCTCAGGTTCCAAATGGTGGACCACAAAACAATGAAGATCAATAATCTTGCCAGTCAGTGACAGAGTAAGACTGAATTTGAACAGGTGTGATTGCAGTATTTCCCTATGGATATCAAATGCCAGCCATACACTGCCACTTAAATACATATTGTTTTTACTTAACACTCCTAAACTAAATTACAGACTTAATCTGGATTTCACCAGTTTTCTCCTAAGCTTCTTTGTCTGGCCCAACCTAGAATCACACATTACATGTAGTCATGTCTCTTTATGGCTTCTAATTTATAACTAATTCCCAGTCTTTATTTTTCAGAAACTTTTGAAGGGTATTGGTCAGTACTTTATAAAATATACTTCCAGTTGAGTTTGCCCTATTTACCATAGCTAAGATATAGAACCAACCCAGATGCCCCTCAGTAGATGCCCTATGTGTGCTCATGGTTAGATTATGAGATTTTCATCTTCTGACCCAGGCTATGATATGCATGAACCTTGGGGACAAATATACAACTTCTTCAGACAATACAAACTTCTTGCCTTCTCACACCCCTTTTGTTTCCATATTTTTAACCCTAGATTCCACTTATTCAAGGCACCAAGTATTCAAAATCATAGAAATAAATCATAGAATGGTGGTTACCAGAGGAAAGAGGTGTATAGAAATGGTTGTTTACAAAAATCAAAAGTTCTAGAAGTTGTACAACTTGTGAATAAAGTAGAAACTCTGAGCTGTTTATTTTTTAAATAGTTAAGATAATAGGTCTTATGTATAATTTCTCAGTTTACAAAAAATAATTATGGCAAAGAATTATGTAAAATTTAATAAAAAGAAAATGTTAGGTGCCAGTGGCTTATACCTGTAATCCTAGTGACATGAGTTTGAGATTCAGAGAATCATGGATAGAGTCCAGTGGGACAGAAAAGTTCATGAGACCACTTCACAATCTTGAGATGGACCCAGAAAATAACCAATACAAGAGCAAGGCTAGAAGCATAGCTCAGTGGTAAGAGTATATAATTCAGGAGGAAAAAGTTCCCAGAAGGTCCCAAAATAACACTACCAACTGGGGACCAAACCTTCAACACTGGAGGAGTAAGTGGACCATTCTTATTCAAACTATGACATATCCTTGAGGAAACTATGGCTCTAGCTTTGACCAGAGAAACACAAAAGACAAGAAAGACTGGAACTGGTTTCTTTGTAGTTTTCGACCCTGAACCTTGATAGCCAAATCTTGGAGCAGATAAGCAGTCTAGGTATGAGTGTTTCCTTCATGGTCTCAGGTCCCCAGAATTCCTCACATTGTCCACTGAACACAACAGGAAAGAGCTATCCTTAGGGACTCCTGAATCAACTTGTCCTATTCTTCCTATTTCCCAGAGGCCAGTGATTGAAAGATATTTGACATTGTTGAATTCTCCTTGTCTCTAAAGACAGGAGAATTGTAGCTTGATTAAAATTGGGGATTATAATCTAACTCCTCTAGGTTTATCTATGCAGCTCAGCTACTAATGCCAACTTGAGATGTCATTGAACATTTAATATTATCTTTAAGTAGTTGTTCAAAGGAGTTGCCAGTTAACAAACCAGTTTATGGATATGATATGTCTTGAACAATGTACCTTTCAACAATGTCACGGGACATTTTCTAGAGTATTTTTTCTGAGATGATTATTATCTCAGTAAGATTAAGAGGAAATATGAAAATAAATGGGACAGGATGCTAAGGTCAAGTAGAATTTATGACTTTGAAGTTGTTGATGGTCTTTGACCATGATGTTATTTTTTTTTTTTTTGCATTTCCAAGGCTTTTATTTTCCCCAGCTGGACTTCATCTTGTAATCTGTGGCTCCTTCACCAAGACTTTTTCTATAGCCAGCGTAGAAAAAGTAAAAGTGTGGTACTCAGGTTAATTTACTTCTTTTTCCCCAGATTTCTTATTTTCTATTGAGACAGAGCTGGCTCTTAGGTGACTTGAAAAAGTCAAATATGCCAGAACCTAGCTCAAACTCAGCCCAGAGCATTTCCTGGGCACTCAGTTCCCTACATGATAGGGGAACTTTCCTTATTCCTGGGTCCACATTTGCTTAGTAGTTTTTTTCTGATCATTTACTTAAAATTATATTTAATAATCCAGCTTGGAAGAAATAATATACTTTTTTCAAGTTCCACTTCCTCTGGTCTGAAAATAACGGATGGTTCCTGACCATTGAACTTTATCTTTCCACTTTGGGACCCATACAGCAGAATTATATTCCTTAGGCAAACAGAGCAACTACAGAGGACCCATTATGTTGGCTTCTTAAAAACAGGAAGCTGGGTAAGTGAGGGCCAAAGGTTTGTTTAACAAGAGAGGTGCTGAGGACACCAAACACCCTGTGGGTTGCAGGGTGGACCTCAGGAAGCTTAACCTATCAAAGTCACCTCTTCGAACCTTGGATCTTCCATAGCTTGGATGGCCACACTCCCAAACTTTCCTAGGAGACAGGTCTGTCTCCCATATCTGGACTGGTCCTATGGAACTCTTGTGGTCCTAGCCACTCTTCTTCCTGCACCTGAAAATTGACATAACCATAGAGAAGGTTGCCAAACGTACTCTGCACTTTACCCACTCTCTCTTGAGTCTCCAGGGCATGTTTGCCTCCGGCCTCACTTAGGTGGGCCTGGCCTTGGAAGGAAAGTTCAGTGTCCTATAACTAGCAACACAAAAGGAAGAAGACAGTAGGTCCAGAGAGCCCAGATGTGAGTAATCAAATGATGGAAAGACGCAGAGTAGCACTTGGCATTGCCTCCTTACCTCCACTACCAGTCATCACACTGCCTTGCTGGCTTCCACTAAGGTTTCCCTTTGTAACTTTGGCTCCAGTGGCAACAAAGAGCCTCCCCCTAAGGCCACAGGGAGGTGTACATTTGAAAAACCCATCACTTCCCCTACTGCTGAAAAGAGAGCTGCAGCAACCTAACCTCTGTTTCACCTTGGTAATGAGGACTTGGCTCACAGAGACTGAAAGAGTAAACTCCTGATGGGACTCTAGAGAGCCCTGGGCTGGCTCCTTGATGAAGCTTTAGCACAATTGTGAGTCTTCGTAAAGGGCCTTCCGGGGCCACACACGCCGGACATGAATCATTTACATGTGCCTCTTGAACATCCCACCAACATTGCCACCCACAGGCTCCAGCAAGGACCCAGGGGCTTACAAAGGGAGGAAGAAAATCTCAGCCACAAAAAGAAGGTCCTACTTAAGGCCAAAGTTCGTCTGCTCATTTGTTTCTTTCAGAACAAGAAGTCAAACTTGGACTTCCTGTTAACCAACCCAGAATGAGTTAAGCTAGTAAATACTTGTTTTCTGAATCATCTGCCCTATATTTCCTGACCCTGGAGGGCAGCAGAATTATCACAAAAGGCCCTCAAACCTGTGTTTATGTGGGCATTTCCCCAGCAAAGTACAACTTTGTACAATTCTATATGTGTAGATTTTTATTTTTACTTTTAGTAGGGGTCCCTGAGCTCAAAAACACTGGAACCTGTGGTTAAAATTCTCCAAGAGAAAGTAAAAGCCCTTCTTCCCCAAGCAACTTGAATTACAGAATGATATGCTGGAGTCCACCAAATTTAGGGCTTAGGTGCAGAAATGTTAGCTTAATTTAAACTATCAGGCAGGAAGAGACTTTCAAATTCCAGAAATGCAGACTTCAAGCTACGGTCCGACTGATTTACCCCATGTTCCTTCCCACTAAAGATAAGCTATGATAAACTTCATTTGATTATAAAGAGGCTTAAAATCAAGCAGCATAATTTTCGAAAGAGATTTGCTTTTAATACTGGGAAATAAACTTCAATCCGTGGTGTAAAAAATGTTTCTCTGTATTAATGAAGCAAATAACCTAGTGCCTCCTCTGTGAAAATATAAAGGAATTTATTCATCTCTTATTGGGTCATGGTGCAGATTAACTTCAATCTTCAGAAACTCTTAGGATGCAAGAGACCAGGTCTGAATTTCTGGGAGAATTAATGTAAAATCCTGAACTACTCCTATTGTCCTTTTGCATTGTAGCTACTCCTAGGTGAGGGAGATCATACTCTGAGAAAATTGAACACCATTCAGAGCAGTGTGTAAGTTTCATGAATATTTAAAATACCTAGTGACAGATCCAAAAGAGACCCTCTGTAAGATTAATTTGGAGGCTTGGGCAAATGGGACAGTAGCCATTACACTTTGTAATCGCATTTCAGATTCAGGCAACATTCAGTTGGGTGAGCATTTCAATTAATAGAATCAACTAACCAGGTGACTACTTAAGACTTCCATTGAGCCTGGGTGGACTGGTTAGGAGGCCCTGTGACCCCTTCATTTCACACAGAGCCACCCTATGAAAAAAGAGAGCTCAAGAGTAGAGTATCACAAATTGGCAATGTGGCAATAAATCCCTACGTATCATAGAGCTAAAAATGGGTTCGCTAGTTGTTCTTTGGACATTATAAAAAGTCATTCCTCACAAAAGATCCAGTGTCATCACCCAAGGTCACTATGGAACACCTCTTCCACCTAAAATGGACTTGTTTCCAAAATAAAATTGGATTCCTAAGGAAAGTAATTTTTGAGGAAGCCCCCCCGACCCACAGCATTTGGCTTCATTCTGGTGCTTACCCAGAGTCCAAAGTCAGAAGGGCACCTCCTTGATGGGGCTCCCCTGGGCCTCTTTGCGGTGGTGATGAGTTTGTCTACTTGGCCCATCACTGATTTTCACCATCCTGGGTCTGTACCTACTTTCATCAGCACCTTCCAGCACATTATTGCCTTCCTACACAACGCTAGGAGGTGGGAAAGCTCAAAACCCCCCTTCTTCTCTACAGCTAGAACGGATCCCATCATCGGTCTGTTGATGAATCACACTCTCTCTTCTTTGGAACCAAATAGGAAGAAATGAAAGAGAGATGTGGGGAGACAGGAGGGATGCAAAGGAGAACCGGCTTTGTTTATAAAACATGAAGATAAAGAAGTCTCCTCCTGATTGTCCTGGGCTGCCTCTGTCCTGGTACTTACCATGTGGACACTGTGACACATTCACCCTGTAAGTTCCAGGGGTCAAAGCCGTGTTTTGGGTACCCAGAGTTCCAAGGGACTTATTCACACCTAGAGCACATAGTACTTCTCTGTGCTCAGGTACTGTTAGCCCAATAAACTCCCTTCCAATGGCTTAGCATGCTCCTTCCCCTTTCCATAGCTTAGCATGTTCCTTTCCTAGGCAGCACTAGGCCCATTTACTAAAGGCAGTACATAATCAGCCTCCAACCTCCCTTTGCCTTGAGATGGTACTCCTCTGGGGCAGCTACCACCATAAAGGCCACAAGATCCCCTTAGAGTGACCTTCAAGTCTGTGCAACTACAGGGCCCTTTATCTACTTCTTGGGAAGTAGCCATAAATCCTAATCCACCATGATGAAGCCCCTGGTCCTCATGTCCACACCAGGGTCTCTGCCTCCTAGCCCCTTCTAGCCCCTCCTAACCTCAGTAAGTTATATAGGTCACCTGAGACAGTGGACAGCACTTCTCATTTCTTCTCTCTTGTGAGAAGGGGTCTTGCCAGTCCCTTTACTGCCAATAAACCTTTTCTTTGTTCTTTGTACCTAGATGTCTGCATGGTTTTCTGGCAAAGTCTAATATACTTTAACAGGTACCAAAAAGTATGAAATGAATTTAGCCTAGAATATTGTTAAAACAAAGATATCTCTTGTTAGAAATAACTCAGAATGTTGGGGTGCCAGGGAAGAATAAGGACACCAACTCAAAAGGAACTCAGCAAGGGCAGTTTATTTTTGCAAAAGGGCGCACCAGCAGCTAAAAATCTGTCAAGCAAATACACAGAGCTGGCAGGCTGCTCCCTTTTTATCCCTAACCCAGTTGGCCCCGCCCCACTGCTCACATTGCTCAGCTCAGGTTCACAATCTGCAAAATGATGTGGTTTAATTAACAGGATTAATTAAAAGCCAAGGAGCTTCTAACAGGGTGTGTTCATTAAAGGGCACCAGTAAAAATGAGGTGATTAAAATGTAATTGACAAGGGCCAAGCTACCCAGCCAAAGCAGGAACATTTTAGAAAAACAATTTTCACAAGATTAACAGAAAGAAAGCACACTACTTTGTTAGAAAAGAGCTTTTCTCTCAGTCTTGCTTACATGTTCATATGGAATTTTGTTTGTTTGTTTTGGTTTTTGTATGTGTGTGTGAGTTGTGGGTCTTGAACTCTGGACCTGGGCGCTGTCCCTCAGCTCTTCAGCTCAAGGCTAACACTCTACCACTTGAGCCACAGCACCACTTCTGGTTTTCTGAGTGGTTTATTGGAGATAAAAGTCTCACAGACTTTCTTGCCCAGGTTGGCTTTGAACTAAGATCCTCAGATTTCAGCCTCCTGGGTGGCTAGGATTACAAGCGTGAACCACCAGCACCCGGCTTCTTATGGAATGTTTTTAGTAGCATAAATGTGAAGATAGAATTTGCTAACAAAGAAGGTAGAATTTTTGGTTGTTCTTGTATTCTCCTGGACCATCTTTCCAAATGCAAGCTACTATCTTAGCTTAAGACAAGCAATGAAGCCAGGCACTGATGGCTCATGCCTACAATCATAGCTACTGAGGAGGCTGAGATCTGAGGATCACGGTTCAAAGCCAGCCTGGGCAGGGAAGTCTGGGAGACACTTAAATCCATGACATACTTATTTCCAACCAGCAGAAAACTGGAAGTGAAACTGTGGCCCAAAATGGTAGACCACTATCCTTGAGCAAAACAACTCAGGGACAGCACCCAGCTCCTGAGTAAAAGACTCATCACACACACACACACACACACACACACACACACACACACACACACACACACACACACACGAAACAGTCAGTGATCCACCTCTTAGGGGTAGAAGCCAGGGTTATGCCCAATGGTAACTTCTCTGACTTGGTTAGAGAGGATTCAGTAGCAGAGTTGAAGCTACTTCACGAAGTGTTGTCTCTGAAACTGCTGCTATAAATACTGGCTAAGACAATTTTCTCAAACTATGTGTGATTCCTCTAATTATAGGATCAACCCACTACAAACTGAAAATGCTTAATCAACAAATTGTATTTGCACTGAACAGGTACCTTGTTTTTTTTACCACTATTTCCTAAACCAACTAGCATAATTGCTATTTACAAGGAGTTTACATGTAGTCAGTATTGTAAGTAACCTAAAGATCATTTTTAGTGTTCTGGAGGATGCGTGTAAATGAGATGCAAATTCTACCATTTTATATCAGGAGCTTGGGCCTCCATAGATTTGGAGATCCTGAAGTGGTAGTTGAATCTTGAGACCAATGTCCCTCAGAAATCAATTGTATGACTATGTAAGTACTTGTATATTTGTTTATATGTGTAATGATACACATTATAAATTTATAGGGTATTTATATACTTTGTGTCAGTTGGGTATTGTTGTTTTGACTTAAGAAAACAACTTAAGAGAAGGATTTACTTTAGCTCATGGTTCAGCCGTTTCAGTCCTTGGTTGCTTGTGTCACTTCCTGATAACCACAAAGCAGGCAGACAGGGAGAAACTTGAAGGGGCCAGAGTAATGATCTCCTTATAGGGAATGTCCCTAGCTACCTAATTCCTTCAGCTAGACTACATTACCCAATAATGTATCTTAATGAATCCATTGGGTCAGAGCTCCATAATCCAATAACCTCTCAATGATTGGCCAAGGGATCAACTATAAGTAAAAATAAGTTTACATAAAGCTGGCACCGGGTGGCTCACACCTTTAGTCCTACTCAGGAGGCTGAAATCTGAGGATCACAGTTCAAAGCCAGCCTGAGCAGGAAAGCCCATAAGACTCTTTTCTCCAATTAACCACCAGAAAACCAGAAGTGGCGCTGTGGCTCAAAGTGGTAGAGAACTAGCCTTGAGTTGAAGAGCTCAGGGACAGCATGCAGACCCAGAGCTCAAGCACCATGACTGACAAAAAAAATAATAATAAGTTTACATATTACATATGATATATGATACTTTATAGTCCTATTATGTGTGTATAAACATATACACACATACAACTACACACACACATACACGTACACATTTTTTCCCAAGATTTGGCCTATGACACGTCTTTCCTCTTTCATTTTTAAAAAAAATGAAAAGTTTTCAAAGGGAATTTAATTTCTTAGATGGAAATTTCTGAGTGGGAAAATGGAACACATGGATTCTTTTGGACAATGAGCTTTTTTGTTCTAGTAGCTAAGATGCTGAGGGGAATTTGTATTTATTTTTTTGCAAAAGAGTACAACCCAGCAGGTTTTCCTGACATTTGGTCATCTAACTGATGTCAACTTTGGTATTCAATTTGATGCCCTGGTTCTCACAAATGACCGTATTTTGCATCTTTCGTCAGAAATGCCATGATACAAGAGAGTTCTGGGGGATTCCTGAGGCTGTTGTCAGGATAATCACTAAAAATGGGTAAGCACAAAGGGGAGAAAAGGGTAGACGTTGCTATTAGATCACCACAACACCTAGAGTATGAGCTTGCTGTGAAAAGTTTGACTTTTACTTATCACTTCGTCTTTGAGTCTTCTCTCATTTACATTCTTTGATTACAGAAGAATTTTCTTGGTAGCTTTATTTATTTTTATTTTTTGTCAGTCACGGGGCTTGAACTCAGGGCCTGAGTCTTGTCCCTGAGCTTTTCTGCATAAGGCTAGCACTCTGCTACTCTGAGCCACAGCTTAACTTCTGGTTTAATAGTGGTTAACTGGAGATAAGAGTCTCATGGGCTTCCTTGCATGGTCTGGCTTCATACTACAACCCTCAGATCTCAGTCTTCTGAGTAGCTAGGATTATAGGTTTGAGCCACCAGTGCTCTACTCTACTTAGTAGCTTTAATGTGACCTTCAATTGTTTCTTTGACTCATGGGTCTTCCTCATTAGGAAATCTGGTACAGTTTTCAGTTAACTGTTTGAGTCTGATTCCATTGCTTTAACAGAATGCCTGGGTAATTCTTAAAAGAGGTTCAACTGTGCACCGGTGGCTCACACCTGAATCCTAGCTGCTCAGGGGGCTGAGATCTGAGGATCGTAGTTCAAAGCCAGCCCAGGCAATTAACTTCCAGAAAACCAGATATGGCGCTGTAGCTCAAGTGGTAGAGTGCTCGCCTTGAGCTGAAGAACTCAGGGACAGTGCCCAGGTGTAGAGTTCAAGCCCATGACCGACGAAAGGAAGGAAGGGAGGGAGAATGGAAGGGAGGGAAGGAAGAGGGAGGAGGAAGGGAGGGAAGAAAGAAAAAAAGTTCCTTTAGCATGCAGTTCAAGAAGCTAAACACCTTAGAACATGAGGCTGCCATCTGCTCAGCTTTTGGTGAGGGTCTCATGCAGGTTTAACTCATGGTAGAAAACAGAAGGGCAAGAGGGAACATGTACAAGAGGGAACATGTACAAGAGGGAACATGTACAAGAGATTTTCTAACAGCCCAATCTGTGTTAGCCAATTGAGTCTCATGACAGGAGAAATTCTCCCTCCAATGAGAAGGACAGATTAAAGCCTGTGATCCAAGCAATGCCTGGAAAACTAAAATAGGTGGATCTTGATCCAGGCAAATATTCAGGCAGGAAGCAAGACCCTAAAAAACCTCAGTGAAAATCAGGACTGGAGTCATGGCTCAGCAGTATAGCACCAGCTTAGAAAGTGAGAGGCTTTGAATTCAAACCCCAGAACTGCCAACATAGTTTCTGGAGAGAACTGTACACAGTTTTGCATAGATGGAACTTCAACTTTTCACATCTTGTTCTACTGCCAGGTGTTGTGGTTCAATTGTGTCCCTCTCAAATTCATACAATGAAGTCCCAACCTCCAGCACCTTAGCAAGTGACCTGATTTAGAAATAGTATAATTGCTGATGTGTGAGTTAAAATGACGTCATACGTGGCTTTGACAAACCCCTAATTTTATATGACTAGTGTCTTTATGAAATTATGTAATTAATTAATACATAAATAAATGGCAAGTCTGCTAGTGGTGTGGCTCAGGGGGTACAGCACCTGCCTAAAAGCACGCAAGCTAATGTCACAAAAGAAAAAGTGAAAACAACATCCCTATAATCTTAGCTATTCAGGAGGTTGAGACCTGAGAATTGTGATTCAAAGCCAGCCTAGGTAGAAAAGTCTATGAAATTCATATCTTCAATTAACCACCAACATCTAAAAGTGGAATTATGATAGAATTCCAGCTTTGAGAAAAAAAATCTAAGGGACAGAGCCTGGTGCTGGTGGCTCACACCTGTAATCCTAGCTACTCAGGAGACTGAGAGCTGAGAGTTGCAATTTGCAGCCAGCCCAGGCAGGAAAAGTCTCTTATCTCCAATTAACCACCAAAAAAAAAAACAGAACTTGATCTGTAGGTAACGTGTTAGAGTGCTAGCTCTGAGCACGAAAGCTCAGGGACAGGATCCCAGGCCCTGAGTTCAAGCCACAGGACCAGCACTGAAAAAAAAAAAAAGCTAAGGAACAGCACCCAGGCCCTAAATTCAAGCCTCAGTACTGGCACGCACGCACGCACACACACCTACACACACACACACACACACACACACACACACACAAGTGTAAAAGTATGAAAGGGAAGATTTGAAGACGCACACATTGACAGAATAGGATCAGAGTGCTATCTTGAGCTCATAAGCCTCAATTGCTGCCAGCAAGGCATTACATCGTGCTCTCAGACTTTCTTGCAGAAGTCCTCAGAGGGAAGCCGCCCCACCAATACACCTTGATCTGAGACTTCCAGTCTCCAGAACTGAGGCAATTAATTTATATTGCTTAATTCTCCTAGTTAGTGGTCCTTGGTTATGACAGCCCTCCCAAAAGAATACCTCAAGAGTCGAGATTTCACTTGCAAATCACCAACTACTTCTTCCAGAGATGCGCACTGGCATGCTAGCAACACTCATAATTGAGGCCATGCGTATCCAAAGGCTGACATTTCAGAAAGCATCACTGTACCTTTGAAAAACAACCAAGTATCTTGCCAGTTCTTTTTTTTTCAAAGTCTTCAAAGTTAATGGGACCTGAGAGGTCACCTAAGACCTCATTTTGATGAAAAGACACTGATGACCAGCAATGTAATTTGACTAGCCCAAGGTCAGCTAGCTTGTTAGAGACAGAACTGAAAGTTCTGGCTTCCATCTCTTGAATTAGAGATTTTTTTTCGGCTAAAATATACTCTTTCCTGGCGAGAGTTGATGCAGACAGACAAAATAAATGTACACTCTTCTTTAGAGGTGTGGCTGTACACAAAGTGGCAGGAGTCCTACCAAGGCCCTGGAGAAGCTATTATTCACATTGAAAGACTGAAAAACAAAAGTCGTAAAAATAGTTACTATTCCCCATCCAATAAAGTCCAAAGAACAGAAAAGGCCAACATTTAATTATGCCTCTGAATCTTTGCTTAATCCAGCAGGCTACTTGGCATGCTTATTTCAACATTTCTTGGGATTCCAATAAGAAACTAAACACATGGGGTACATTTCAGACTTAACAAATCAGTTGGGCCAAACCACATAACTCCACCTCAAGATAATTTTCCCCAGTGGGAAAAAGGATGTCAGCCAGATCCAAGATGTATACATTAGTCAAACACACACACATTCCAACCCAAGTCTTAACACCACAACCATCATTGTTTTTGCCTTAGCCAATCTCTCTCTCTTGAGGCCTCGCTTCCTCTTTGAATCTACCAGGAAGATGAAGGAGAAGAGCCCTTCAAACCAACTTTTAGATGATAAATCAACAGACCTTGAAACCAAGTTCAGCTAAATCTTGTCTTTGAATGAGTGACCTTAAATAGTAGAGGAAGCTGTAGTGGGGGGTGAAGGGTATCTTTGCAATAGAAGGATAGTGAAGAATGATAGTAAAATAGCTAGGAATTAACTTAACCAAAGAGATGAAAGACCTCTATGATGAAAATTTCAAAAACCTGAAAAAGGAATTAAAGCAGATATAAGGAAGTGGAGAAACTTCCCATTCTCCTGGATTGGAAGGATGAACCTTGTGAAAATGGCAATACTGCCAAAAGCTACCTACAAATTCAATGCAATACCTACCAATATCCCAACAACATTCTCTAATGAAATAGAAGCAGCAATCCAAAAATTTATATGGAATAATAGAAGACCCAGAATGGAAAAAACAATCCTTAGCAGGAAAACCGGGGCTGAAGGAATATCAATACCAAACTTCTAACTCTATTATAAAGCTGTATTATAAAAAACAGCTTTATACTGGCACATAAACAGGCCTGAGGATCAATGGAATAGAATCGAAGACCCAGAAATGATCTCACAGATCTTAATCTTTGATAAGGGAGTCAGAATCATCAGATGGAAGAAAGACTGTTGAACAAATGGTGCTGGTAGAATTGGTTATGCATAAGCCTGCTGGTTTTTTGGAAGTGGGGCTGTAGCTCAAGTGGTAGAGCGCTTGCCTTGAGCTGAAGAGTTGAGAGACAGCACCTAGGCCCAGAGTTCAAGCCCCACGACCAACAAAAATAAATAAATAAATAAAATAAAAGGATAAAAATCAATTGGTGAAAATAGGGCCACAGATCATTGTGCACAATAGTCACTCATTAAAAAAAAAAGAATTGGCTATGCGCATGTAGAAAACTGAATGAAGTTAGATCCTCATAAATCAACCTGTATCAGAATCAACTCCAAATGGATCGAAGACCTCAAGGTAAGAGCAGATACCCTGAAAATATTACAGGAAGGGATAGGGGACACATTAGTGCTCCTTGGCACAGGTCAGAACTTCCTAAATAAAGATCCAGAAGTACAACAAATCAAAGAAAGGCTGGATAAAAGGGATCGCATTAAACTTCAGAGCTTCTGTATGGCAAAGGACATAGCTAGTAAGATAAATAGAAAGCTCACAGATTAGGAGATCTTTACTTGCTATACAACAAGGGCCTCATACCAAAAATACACCTGGAGCTCAAAAAATTAACCCCCCAATAACAAATCCTCAAAGAAACAACCACTCCATTAATAAGTTGGCTAAAGAATTAGAAAGAGGAAAAAAAAAGAATTAAAAAGGGAGTTCTCTGGAGAGGAAATAAGAATATCCTATAATAGACATATGAAGAAATGCTCAACATCTTTGGCCATAAAAGAAATGCAAGTTAAAACTACATTGAGATTCCACTTCACCCCAATTAGAATGGCCACTATCAAGAATACAAATAACAAATACTGGTGGGGATGTGGACAAAAGGGAGTGCTACTACACTGTTAGTGAGAATGTAAACTGGTTCAACCACCCTGGAAAGCAGTATGGAGTTTCTTCAAAAGACTAAATATAGAGCTCCCCTATGATCCAGCAATCCCATTCCTGGGCATTTACCCAAATGGTCACAAACAAGGCCACATGAAAGCTACCAGCACAACTATGCTCACTGCAGTATGGAATCAGCCCAGATGCCTCTCAGTAGATGAATTGATCAAGAAAATGTGGTATATATACACAATGAGATTCTATGCTTCCATCAGAAAGACTGGCATCAGCCCATTCATAAGGAAATGGAAAGACTTCGAAAAAATCATATTAAATTAAGTAAGCCAGACCCAAAGAAACATAAGCTCCATGACTTCTCTCATTTGTAATAATTAGTTTATGTCTAGGATATTCCTAGCAGAGGATCACAATAGTTATGTACATATGACTATATAAAATGAATCTAATCAAAATGAACTCCATGATATGGAAACAAGAGGGGGTTTTTTTGCTCTTGGTTTTTTTTTTTTTCATTCATCTTTTTCCTTTGGCTTATCCCCTATTGTCATTGTTTTTTATTTTGGTGTCCTGTGTCTTGTATATATGTTTATTTGATTTGGGGAAGGGAAGGGGAATCACAAAATTGCAAGACAAAGGACAAAAGGTGAACCAATGCAACAGTGATACTCACAAGACCTATGATAGAAATGAACTTTACAATTGACTGGGGGGTGGGGGGAAGGGGGAAGAAAAGTGGGAGAAAAATGAGGGAGGGCATAGCAATGTCTGGCAAGAAATGTGCTCATTAGCTGACTCAAGTAACTGTAACCCCTCTGTACATCACCTTACAATAAACTTAAATTAAAATTTTTAAAAAAGAGATAGAAAATTTTACTTTTTTAGTCTGTTCTGATATGAATTTGTCTGCCTGCAAAAACAAAATCTGCAATGGGGTAGTACTTGGTTTTGGGATCAGGTCCACAGTGTCACCCTCTGCTAGTACCACTTGAGCCTAAAGGAGCCCTTTTCCCACTAAGATCACAGAGCAGGTATCGTCTACGAGGGATGAGCCCTCTCCAGACACTGCATCTACCAGCACCTTCATTCTGGACCTTCCAGCTTCTAACTATGCCCAATAAATTCTGTTGTTCATAAAATTCAGTTTAAGGTATTATTATGCTACAGCAATCTGAATAGAGTTAGACACAGTCTATACAACCTTTATGTGACTCTCAGTGTAAAAAAAAAAGTGCATTTTGGATTCTTCTCAACATTTTAGCACTCTGATGGCTAATGTACAAGTAATGTGCCTACCTAATAATTAATGTTTGTGGTACATTAATATTAATGACCAATAATTAATATTAATCATTCTAGGGGCCATTGAGATGCTCAGAAAAAAGCAACTACCAGCTTGAAAGAAAAGGAAGCAAGGCCAGTTTTGCAAACACATCGATAGCCTGGGAATGAATAAATAGGTTCTTAAATATTTAATATTGTATATTTAATTTATACAGCTACTACATCATATTTTTGTGATTTAGAATAAATCATATTCAAGATGATTGATTATAATCATCTATGAGCCAGTGGCCTTAGGATAATAGCTTATATAAGTACTTCATTAATCATTTCACATTTATTATTTTGCTCGTCTTTTTCTTTTCCTTTGAGATGAGATAGTGACAGATTGGCATTTGAAGGTCCCAAGAAAAGTTTGTAGGGCTGTCCTGGTTAGCATCATCCATCTACATTTCAGAGTGAAGGATGGCATCTTCACGAACTTTGCTTCACAAACATCCCTGGGTCCTGGGACAAGCTTGGACTTGGCAGAGGGAGAGGTGCTAAATACAAAAGCACAACTGGGATCGTTGGGGGAAAATATGTCCCCATTCAACGTATAGTCCTGGAGGGTCATTGTGTGGATGTAACGGTCAGTAATATATACATTCTGCAAAGCAATTGTTTTTGCTTTTGTTTTTTTGGTTTTTTTTGGCCAGTTTTGGGGCTTGAACTCAGGGCCGGAGCACTGTCCCTGAGCTTCTTTTGCTCAAGGCTAGCACTCTACCACGTGAGCCACAGCACCATTTCTGGCTTTTTCTGTGTATGTGGTACTGAGGAATCGAACCCAGGGCTTCATGCATGTAAGCCACATTCCCAGCCCTCTGCAAAACAATTTGGGAAAGAAAGCTTTCTGCTCCCGCCAAACATGGATTTTCATTTTACCAAATTATTTAAAATTGGACCTTTGAAATAGGATGTTTCCCTGGAAAATTGAGGGAAAACAGAGAGACACCACTAGTGACTATGTCTCATCAATCTACTTAGGATCAGCGTCTTAGACTTGGGGTTTATGTAGCTCTGAGGGAACCTGAGGATTCATTAACGAAATCCATTTCCAGACTCTCAACTCTACCCAATTCTTACAAAATAAAGTAGTTATAAAAATTCATAATGCGGGGGGCTGGGAAGGTGGCTCAGTGGTAGAGCGCTTGCCTTGCATGCCTGAGGCCCTGAGTTTGATTCCTCAGCACCACATAAGCAAAAAGAAAAAAGCAGGAAGTGGCGCTGTGGCTCAAGTGGTAGAGCGCTAGCCTTGAGCTGAAGAGCTGAGGGACAGCACCCAGGCCCAGAGTTCAGGCCTAACACCGGACCCCCTCCAAAAAAATACATAATGCGCCTTTTTTATTTTCACACACTGCATATAACCATTTTTACACTAATAGTTGTTGAAGAAAGGGGAAAAAGCTCATTTAAAGTTTTATTTCATATTCCTGTATTTGTTATACGCAGGTATGATAGTGTTATCAGTTAAAATATTTTTCTAGCAAAAAATACACTAAAAATGGCATTTAGGGAAGGAAATACAAATATTATTTCAAATAAAATCTCTCTGACTTCCAAAGAATTTGTTCTTGTATTTGAATGGGTGATAAGATAGCTAGCTACAATGTTCATATTTTACTAAATATCTTTAAAGA
Organism: Dipodomys spectabilis; assembly: GCF_019054845.1. Taxonomy (NCBI): domain Eukaryota; kingdom Metazoa; phylum Chordata; class Mammalia; order Rodentia; family Heteromyidae; genus Dipodomys; species Dipodomys spectabilis. The sequence continues at coordinate 4,611,732 of NW_024870773.1, forward strand.
AAACAATACCAGATTATTGTTACAGTGTTTATTTGTTGATGTTTGTAATGAATGGGAATTTATATTTTGAGTGACTACTCATTTTTATAATGAAAACTTATAAATGTCAATTACAAGTGGGATAGGTGGCATGTATTCTTTCAAATTGTTTCCAAGATCATCAAACACAAAGATTGGAATATTTGTGTGTGTATGTGTATATATACATATATATATTCCATACGTATATTTTATTTTTTGTGGTACCAGGATCTGAGCTTGAGCTTGCTAGGCAAGTGCTTTACCACAGGAGGTACTGACCCTGGCCTGAGTCTTACTTGTCACACATGAAGACTATTCATGACTGGGGAATTAAGAAAGAGCAATAAACTATGCTGAAAGTTGATCTGAGCAGTTAACTTGAGGGCCAAAACAGTAACAGGAGGGGGAAAAAATATCCCACCTTCTGATGCCCTAGAAAATAGAGACTCATATCAAGTTACCAAGGTTTGAAGCTACCAGAGAGGTACATAAACATGTGTAATCAGATAATAACCCTTGTTGGAACAGATACCACCCAAATATAAGCAGTGGGGTGCTCCGAAATGAACAAATTCATTTTAGGCAAACTTCATTTTTTGAAACTTCATACTAAAAATTCAGTCTTGAAAACCAATAAATAGGTGGTTATTCATTTACGTCAAAATTTATACTAAGGCTCTTTCAATTATGAATGCTTCATATTAACTTTAATATTTATAATCTTCCACTTAAAAACAACAAAAATCCCAGATTGATGAGAGGATTTGGAGCCTAAACCCTGACATTTAATTATCTCTGTCTGGAAAAGAAAATACTTTTCTACAAGAGTCGGTTTTTGCAGATGTATAAAAAATCATTCACTATTACAAACATAATGAAAAGAACTTCATTTTTCTTTTCTTCTGCTTTTTGATGTAAAAGAATCTAATGATAATTTACTCTAACCCTCATTAGACAAGTTCTTTCAAACATGTATTTGCAGCCAGGCGCCAATGGCTCATGCCTGTAATCCTAGCTACTCAGGAGACTTGAGATCTGAGGACTGTGGTTCAAAGTCAGCCTGGGCAGAAAAGTCCCTGAGACTCTTAGCTCCATTGAACTATCAACAAAAGCCAGAAGTTGAGCTGTGGCTGAAATGGTAGAACATGAGCCTCGAGCAAATATGCTAAGAGACAGGATCCAGGCCTTGGGTTTAAGCACTAGCACCAGCATCCCCCCCCCCCCCAAAAAAAATGTGTATAAGTCTGGTGCAGTTGGCTCATGCCTGTAATTCTAGCTATTCAGAGTTAGGAGAGTGAGATCGGAGGATTGTAGTTCAAAGCCTGGGTGGAAAAATCTCAGAAACTCTTATCTCCAATTAACCACCAAGAAGCAAAGTTGGTGCAAGTTGGTAGTATGCTAGCCTTGAGTGAAAAGCTAAAGGAGAGTTTCCAGGCCTTGATTTTAAGCCCCAATACTGGAACAACAACAAAAATATTTTAGAATGGGTTTCTTTAAGGAGATATAGGGAAGATGTACTCGGGAAACACTCTGTTTGTGAAAAAAATAATAACTATGTGAAGGAATAATTATTGGAGTAGGGCCAAATCTGGGGTGCTCTACATTGGGTGCCACTCACTCCTAAGTCATTGCTTACCACAGGTCTTCAGGGATTCAGCTTCCTCAGACTTGAATATCTTTCCAGACTTTTTGTTAACTCTAAACATGAAGTCTTAACTTTACCAACTCTAACCACATTCACGGACGGCATATCCTACAGGAGCTGGTCCTCTGTGTTTCCTACATCAACCACAGGGTTGTTACTAGCTCAAGAATCCATCACCTCATTTGTTAGGAAATAGAAAGACTTGGAAAAAATATATTAAGTGAAGTAAGCCAGGCCCAAAGAAACATAGGTCCCATGGTTTCCCTTATTTGCAATAACTAGTATATGGCTAGGACAACCAGAAATGGTCAAAAGCTATGTACGTATGACCATATAAGATGATGCCAAATGAAATGAACCACAAAATAGGGACACAACTTGTTTTTTCTTTCTTGCTATTATTTTAACGTATCTAAAATGTACCATGTGATTTTTTTGTTTCTTTTGTATGTTCTTCCCCATGGTTTAACCCCTGTTTTCACTGTATTTGATTCTGGTGCCCTGCATCTTGTATATACATTTTTCTAATTTGGGGAGGGGAAGGAAAATAACAAAATGCTGAAATAAAGATACAGGATGACCCATTGTAACAATGAGATGTACAAGACACTATGTTGAAAATGAACTTTACAACTCTGGCCGGGGGAGGGGGAGATGGAGAGGTGGGGAGGGAAGGGATGGTAGAGGAAAAACAAAGGAGGGGTAACAATGCTCAGTAGGAAATGTACTCATTACCTTACTCATGTAACTGTAATCCCTCTGTATAGTATTTTTACAATAAAAATATATTTAAGAAAAGAATCCAAAAGTTCATGTAAGAGGACTCTTCTCTCCATCTCCTCCACCATGTGTGAACTCTGTCTCCTTGAAGTCTCTCAAGTCAGTCTTTCTCTTCTTGCTTTATGTTTCTGCCTTAGTTCTTCCAGAGACTCATTGCAATGTCCATAACAAGTCACCACTCAGTGGCCAGAAGAGCGATGTGACATGTAGGTCAAATCATCTCAGCTTTGCTAGGTGCTGGTGGCTCACACCTGTAATCCTAGCTTCTTCAGAGGCTGAGATCGGAGAATTGCAGTTCAAAGCCAATGCCAGCAGGAGAGTCCGTGAGACTCTAATCTCCAATTAATCCCCAGAAAATCGGACGTGGAACTGTGACTCAAAGTGGTAGAGAGCTAGCCTTGAGTAAAAGAGCTTGGGCACAGAGCCTGGGCTCTGAGTTCAAGCCCCACAGCCAACAACAAGAACAACAAAATATCACCTCAGCTGCAGAGAATTTTCATCTGTAGGATGTAAGCCAAACAGGTTACCTTGACAGAAAGTGAGTGTTGGAAATAGAATCCTCAAAGTCATATGTTAATAGTATTTGGAGGTGAGATTTTTGAGAAGCAATTAGATCACAATTTTAAAAAGCATATGCTAGGGCTGGGAAGGTGGCTCAGTGGAAGAGTGCTTGCCTTGCATGGGCCCTGGGTTCAATTCCTCAGCACCAAATAAGCAAAAAGAAAAAAGCCGGAAATGGCGCTGTGGCTGAAGTGGTAGAGCGCTAGCCTTGAGCTGAAGAGCTGAGGGACAGCACCCAGGCCCAGAGTTCAGGCCCCACGACCGACAAAAAAAGAAAAGTGTATGTTATACAGCTTTTGCTAAACAAAATATGCAAATTTTATTTCCTTTGGAATATACCCCAAAGTGATCATGTATGGTAGACATATATTTGGTTTTTAGATGCCTCCATATTGACAACTAGTACTGGAGCCACACCCCTACAACCAAGTCTTGCCTCCTACTACTCAAGACATACCCACAACACCTCTGTGGTGTTGTTTCCAGCTTTTCTCCTCTCTTGGTCTGTCTTCTTTACTCATTTTACTTTTATGACTAGTCATCTTTAGGTAGCAAAAAAAGAAAAAAGTTCAACCTTGTCTATTTGTCATATATATTAGCATATTTCCCTAAAAGAAAGAACTCTAGAAATGAAGTTGGGACTATCAGTGTCCATTTCTACCATTCTCTGTTTCTAATAATTCATGGTATCTATCTCTTGTCTGTTTCCAAAGAAGGAGAATAGTGAGCCATTACAGCCTCTGGGACCTTGTAATCATGGGTCCCTCGGCACAAACAATGTAAAAGATATCTGATCAGTTTAAGGACTGAGCAACATTTTAGTGCATCAAGTCAGTACATTCAAAAGAGCAAAAAGGCATTGTGGAAATCATCTAGCAAAACTTCTTACACTGAGGGAGGAGGAAAAAGGATGAATCTATCCACCACTCTGCACCCCCCTCCCATGCCCCATGCCCACTGTGGGCTGCCCTGGACCCTGGAAAGGAGGTTAATATGTATGTGCTCTGCTGTCTGATACATAACATGAGACTAATTCTAAGAACTACCTCACAGGGCTGCAGTGCAAATGTAAATGTGATAATCCCTGCCAAGTACTGGGATAAAGCAAGCACTCAATTGCCATTACTGTAATAAAAATGGCATAATTATTGTCATGCTCACCTCAAGGGCAAGCCAGGACAAGACATTAAGTGTCCTTGCTTTTGGGCTGCTTTTTGGGAGCAGGATAGCTTTTCCTCTCATGACTGTCTTGTCCAATGGAGGGTGTCCACTTCAGTCCTGGGGGGCATTTGAGCTCAGAGTTAGAACCCAAGAGAGCTGAGCTTGCAGGAACATGGGCTTCTTCTTAGCTGTATGACCCTGAGAAAGAAACTGAACAAGACTCAGAAAATAATAATGTGCCTTTCTGGATGGAAGTGAGATTTTGAGTGTCTGCTGCTTTTAGGGCTGTGGCGGGGGAGGGGGAAACCTCTTACTATGAATATGTACTGAGAAAAGATGGTAGGTAATTCAGAACAGACTGGCTTATGTCATTCAAGCAGTTCCATACATGCTGTCACATATAACAGGGTTTTATCCCTTTCATAGTTGAGTAATATTTCATTGTGTATGTATATCACCTTTTCTTTATCCATTTATCTATCTATTGATGCTCCTTTTGGTTGAGTTCATATGTAGGGTATTGGGACTAGCACTGATTTTCTTTTGAGGAACTTCTGTATTGTTCTCCATAAAGACTGTACTAATTTACATTCCCATTGATGGCGTGTAAGAGTTCTGCTTTCTCAACATCCTCACCAGCACTTGCTGTATTTTATCTTTTTCTCTCTCTTCTCAGTGTTGGGAATCAAGCTGTAGGCCTTGTGTATCCTAGACAAGTACCCTCCCACTGAACTACATCCAGATTTGTCTGTCTTGTCACGGTGACACTAAGTATTCTAACGAAAGTGAGCTGATACCTCATTGTGGGATTGTTTCCTATTTTCCTGATGATGTTTCACATTGTAGAAGTTGGTCATATGGAAATAGAGAAGAGAACAGAGGCCATGAGAGATGAAGAGAGACTAAAACATGAGGAGAGGAGGATGGGGGAAGAGGTTGCTGAGAGGGTGAACACAGGGTACTCAGGGGGAAAGTAGTGCTGGCATTGTCTTACCCAGGAAGGTGCACAGTTCACAGCAATGAATTATACATTTTGGGATAACTAGACAAAAGGGATGAGGGCTCCTAACATTTAGAAATCATAACTGAGAAGTTAAAGATGCTAATTGCCCTGATTTGGCTATTGTGTGTTGTTTTTCCTGAGGCCTGCCAGGTTCAACTTCTCTCTCTGTCTGTCTTTCACTACTTTCTTTTTCTCGAATTGTATTTGAAATGCAGCACAAAAATCTACAGCTACTGTCCATGAAACTAACAGGCTCAGCTATGAAGAGAGAGCTACCAGGAAACAGATCCAAAAGAACAGAGAAATGCAATCACACCAAGGATTTATACCTCCTCTGGAAGAGCAAACACATTTGCTTTCTACATCATCGGAGTGTTTGCAGCTTCGGTGCCAAACCTAACAAGCTAAGCCCGCTATTGCGTGAGTCAGACCCAGAGCAGCGCTGTGGGTTGTGCAAGCTAAGGTTTAGGAGCCCCCCTGCTCACATAAATCACCGAGCTCTACACTCAGCCGAGGAAATTAGCTCAGAGAAACACCAAGAGTGATTAAAAAAAGAAAAATGAAGCAGATTGACATTCCAATAAAATCAGCTCTTCGA